>NW_028147440.1:261193-328628 GCF_008360975.1 Lichenostomus cassidix
AAAAGGACCTCAAACCCCCAAAATTCAGAGTTTAACCTCCAAAATTCAGGGTTTAACCCCAACAAGGAGCTCCAAAACCCCCAAAATTCATGTCCAGAGCCCCAAAATTTGGGTTTTAACCCCAAAATTCAGAGTTTTAACCCCAAAATGAACCTCAAACCCCCAAAATTCAGAGTTTAACCCCAAAACTCAGAGTTTAACATCCAAAATTCGTATCTCAACCCTTCAAATTCTGGGTTTAACCCCCAAAAATCAGAGTTTTAACCCCAAAATTCAGAGTTTTAACCCCAAAATTCAGGTGTTAACTCCCCAAAATTCAGAGTTTAACCCCCAAAATTCGGAGTTTTAACCCCAAAATTTGGGTTTTAACCCCAAAATTCAGGTGTTAACTCCCCAAAATTCAGGATTTTAACCCCAAAAATAACCTCAAACCCCAAAATTCAGAGTTTCAGCTCCAAAATTCAGGTTCAAACTCCGAAATTCAGATCTCAAAGCCCAAAATTCAGATCTCAAACCATAAAATTCAGGGTTTAATCCCCAAAAAGGAGCTCCAAACCCCCAAAATTCAGGTGTTAACCCCAAAAAGGACCCAAAAAAATCCCAAAAAACCCCAAATTTTTAGTTTCTCAGCCCTGGGCCAGCTCCAGCCCCCCTTCAGTGACCACCAGCCTCAGCCTGGCCCTTGCCTGGCCCCAGCATGGAAAATTCACATCTCAAAGCCCCAAAATTCAGATCTAAAACCCCCAAAATTCAGGATTTTAACCCCAAAATTTGGGTTTTAACCCCCAAAATCCAGAGTTTCAGCTCCAAAATTCAGGTTCAAACTCCGAAATTCAGTGTTTAACCCCAAAATTCAGATCTCAAACCCCAAAATTCAGGCTTTAATCCCCAAAATTCCGGATTTTAACCCCAAAATGGACCCAAAAATCCCCAAATTTTTAGTTTCTCAGCCCTCCAGCTCCACCCCCTCAGACCCCATCACTGGTTTCGCCCCCACAAATTCACATCTCAAAGCCCCAAAATTCAGAGTTCTAACCCCAAAATTCAGAGTTCTAACCCCAAAATTCAGAGTTTTAACCCCAAAATTCAGGGTTTAACCCCAAAAAGGACCTCAAACCCCCAAAATTCAGAGTTTAACCTCCAAAATTCAGGGTTTAACCCCAACAAGGAGCTCCAAAACCCCCAAAATTCATGTCCAGACCCCCAAAATTCAGAGTTTTAACCCCAAAATTCAGGTGTTAACCCCAAAATTCAGGTTTTAACCCCAAAATGAACCTCAAACCCCCAAAATTCAGAGTTTAACCTCCAAAATTCATATCTCAACCCTTCAAATTCAGAGTTTAACCCCCAAAATCCAGATGTTAACCTCCAAAATTCCCATCTCAAAGCCCCAAAATTCAGAGTTTTAACCCCAAAATTCAGGTGTTAACTCCCCAAAATTCAGGTTTTAACCCCCAAAATGAACCTCAAATCCCCCAAAATTCAGAGTTTAACCCCAAAATTCGTATCTCAACCCTTCAAATTCAGCGTTTAGCCCCTAAAAATCAGAGTTTTAACCCCAAAATTCAGAGTTTTAATCCCAAAATTTGGGTTTTAACCCCAAAATTCAGGTCTCAACCCCCAAAATCCAGATTTTAACCTCCAAAATTCAGAGTTTTAACCCCAAAAATCAGAGTTTTAGCCCCAAAATTCAGAGTTTTAACCCCAAAATCCAGATGTTAACCTCCAAAATTCAGTTTTAACCCCAAAATTCAGAGTTTTAACCCCAAAATTCAGGTGTTAACTCCCCAAAATTTGCGTTTTAACCCCAAAATGGACCCAAAAAAATCCCAAAAAATCCCAAATTTTTAGTTTCTCAGCCCTGGGCCAGCTCCAGCCCTCCCTCAGTGACCACGAGCCTGAGCCTGGCCCTTCCCTCGCCCCAGCATGGCAAATTCACATCTCAAAGCCCCAAAATTCAGAGTTTTAACCCCAAAATTCAGGTGTTAACTCCCCAAAATTCAGCCTTTTAACCCCAAAAAGAACCTCAAACCCCAAAATTCAGAATTTAACCTCCGAAATTCATATCTCAACCCTTAAAATTCAGGGTTTAACCCCCAAAATCCAGATGTTAACCTCCAAAATTCACATCTCAAAGCCCCAAAATCCAGAGTTTTAACCCCAAAATTCAGGTGTTAACTTCCCAAAATTCAGGTTTTAACCCCAAAATGAACCTCAAACCCCCAAAATTCAGAGTTTAACCTCCAAAATTTGTATCTCAACCCTTCAAATTCAGGGTTTAACCCCCAAAAGTCAGAGTTTTAACCCCAAAAAGGAGCTCCAAAACCCCCAAAATTCATGTCCAGACCCCCAAAATTTGGGGTTTGACCCCCAAAATTCAGGTTTTAACCCCAAAAAGAACCCCAAAAAACCCCAAAATTCAGATTTTCACCCCTGGGCCAGCTCCAGCCCTCCCTCAGTGACCACGAGCCTGAGCCTGGCCCTTGCCTGGCCGTGGCCCTGCAGCCTGACGTGAGCAAACAGAGCCAGTTTGGGATCCTCGGCGATTTTGGGCTGAATTCCGGCGGGTTTGGGGATTTTGGGGTTTTTGGGAACTCCCAGCAGCACGGCTGGCGTCGCTCTGCTCAGCCTGCAGGATTTGCCGCAGGAAATGCAATCGTGCAGCGAGACCCGGGGCTGCCAACGGGGGAAATTTGGGGTTTTTGGGGCTTTTTGGGGTTTTTTCCGGCGGTTCCGGGAGGCTTTTGGGGCTTTTTTGGGGTTTTTTTGGGATTTGCGGAGGATTCTGCTGTCGGTGGGGCGAAGTTGGTACTTTGGGGGGTTTGGGGGAGGAGGAGGAGGAGGTTGGGGGATTTGGGTTGGAGCGGAAAGCCTTGGCCCAGTCTGGGGAAATAAGGGGAAAAATGGGGAAAAATGGGGAAAAGGGGGAAAAATTGGGGAAAAAATGGGGAAATAATGGGGAAAAAAGGGTGAAAAAAGGGGGAAAATAATGGGGAGAAATGGGGAAAAATTGGGGAGAAAATGGGGAGAAAATGGGGAAATAATGGGGAAAAAGAGAGAAAAAAATGGGGGAAAATGGGAAAAAATGGGGAAAAATTGGGGAAAAAATGGGGAAAAAATGGGGAAAAAATGGGGAAATAATGGGGAAAAAAGAGAAAAATGGGGGAAAATGGGAGAAAAAAGAGAAAAAAATGGGGAAAAAAGGGGAAAAATAGGGGAAAATTTGGGAAAAATGGGGAAAATGATGGGGAAAATGATGGGGAAAAAATGGGGAAAAAATGGGGAAATAATGGGGAAAATAATGGGGAAAATAATGGGGAAAACAGAGAAAAAAAAGATAAAAAATGGGGGAAAAATGGGAGAAAAAAGAGAAAAAAATGGGGAGAAAGGGGAAAAATTGGGGAAAATTTGGGAAAAATTGGGAAAATAAGGGGGAAAATTGGGGGAAAATGGGGAAATAATGGGGAAAATGGGGAAAAAAGAGAAAAAAGAGAAAAAATACGGGAAAATAGGGAAAGTGGGCAGAGAAAAGGGGAAAAAACATGGAAAAATGGGGGAAAAAAGGGAAAAAAAGGGAAAAGAAGAGAAAAAAGAGAAAAAGAGAAAAAGAGAAAAAAGGAGGAAAAAGGAGGAAAAAGGAGGAAAAAGGAGGAAAAAAGAGAAAATTAAAAAATGGGGAAAAAATTAAATGGGGAAATAATTAAATGGGGAAATAAAAATGGGGAAAAAGAGATCAAAAATGGGGAGGAAATGGGAAAAGTGGATAAAAAAGAGCAAAAAAAGGGGAAAAGCGAGGAAAATAAGGAGGGAAAATGGGAAAAAAAGGGAAAAAAGGGGAAAAATGGGGAGGAAAATGGGAAAAAAAAGAAGATTTAGAGTTTTTCTTATTGCAATTTTCAATTCATTTTCTTATTATTTTCACCTCTTTTTTTTTGCTATTTTCACCTCATTTTATTAATATTTTCACCTCATTTTGTTGTTATTTTAACCTCATTTTTATTATTATTTTTCACCTCATTTCTTACCATTTTCACCTCATTTTTTAATATTTTCAACTCATTTTTTTGCCATTTTCTCCTCATTTTGCTGCTCTTTTCACTCCTCCCATTTCCCTCCCTTTTCTCCCCAATTTTTTTCCATTTCCCACAATTTTTTTTGCCAATTTTCCCCTTTTTTTTTGCCAATTCTCCCCATTTTTTTTGCCAATTTTCCCCATTTTTTTTGCCAATTTTCCCCTTTTTTTTTGCCAATTTTCCCCAATTTTTTTGGCCAATTTTCCCCTTTTTTTTCTGCCAATTTTCCCCTTTTTTTTTTGCCAATTTTCCCCTTTTTTTTGGCCAATTTTCCCCTTTTTTTTTGGGCCAATTTTCCCATTTTTTTGCCAATTTTCCCCATTTTTTTTGCCAATTTTCCCCATTTTTTTTTACAATTTTCCCCTTTTTTTTGGCCAATTTTCCCCATTTTTTTTGGCCAATTTTCCCCATTTTTTTTTGCCAATTTTCCCACAATTTTTTTTGGCCAATTTTCCCCTTTTTTTTGCCAATTTCCCCTTTTTTTTTTTGCCAATTTTCCCCATTTTTTTTTTACAATTCTCCCCCAATTTTTGGTGACAATTTCCTGTGATTTTTTCCCATTTCCCACGATTTTTTTTTGCCATTTTCCCATTTTTTTTTCCATTTTCCACGATTTTTTGCCAATTTCCCCCATTTTTTTTCCATTTCCCCCATTTTTTTTCCATTTCCCATGATTTTTTTTCACCTTTTCCCCCATTTTTGGGTGTTTTTTCCCCAGTTTTTCCCATTTCTTTATTTCCTCACCTCTCACAGGTTCTGCACTCACACCCTTTGTTGTTCTTCCCAAAAAATCCTTCGCCGTAGAAACAAGTGATTTCTGTCCTGGGAGGAATGTCCTGGAGGGCTTGGACCCGAGCTCCTCCTGGGGCTGAGACAAACTGAAATTAAATATAAAATAAAATATAAATAAATAAAATTAATTAAAATTAAATTAAATATCAGAATGTCCTGGAGAGCTTGGACCCGAGCTCCTCCTGGGGCTGAGACAAACTAAAAAATATAAAATAAAATTAATTTAATTTAATTAAATATCAGAATGTCCTGCAGAGCTTGGACCCGAGCTCCTCCTGGGGCTGACACAAACTGAAAATATAAATTAAATTAATTAAATTAATTAGATTAAAATTAAATATCAGAATGTCCTGGAGGGCTTGGACCCGAGCTCCTCCTGGGGCTGAGACAAACTGAAATAAATTAAATTAATTAAATTAATTAAATTAAAATTAAATATCAGAATGTCCTGCAGAGCTTGGACCCGAGCTCCTCCTGGGGCTGAGACAAACTGAAATAAAATATAAATAATTTAATTAAAATAAATTTATAATCAAACTGTCCTGGAGGGCTTGGACCCGAGCTCCTCCTGGGGCTGACACAAACTGAAATATATAAATTAAATTAATTTAATTAATTTAATTAAATTAAATATCAGAATGTCCTGCAGGGCTTGGACCCGAGCTCCTCCTGGGGCTGAGACAAACTGAAATTAAATATAAAATATAAATTAAAATAAAATTTATAATCAAACTGTCCTGCAGAGCTTGGACCCGAGCTCCTCCTGGGGCTGAGACAAACTGAAATATAAATAAAATATAAAATATAAATAAATAAAATTAATTTAAATTAAAATTAAATATCAGAATGTCCTGGAGAGCTTGGACCCGAGCTCCTCCTGGGGCTGAGACAAACTAAAAAATAGAAATTAATTAATTAAAATTAAATTAAATATAAAAATGTCCTGCAGGGCTTGGACTCGAGCTCCTCCTGGGGCTGAGACAAACTAAAAATATAAATTAAATTAATTAAATTAATTAAAATAAAATTAAATATCAGAATGTCCTGCAGAGCTTGGACCCGAGCTCCTCCTGGGGCTGAGACAAACTGAAATTAAATATAAAATAAAATTAATTTAATTTAATTAAATATCAGAATGTCCTGCAGAGCTTGGACCCGAGCTCCTCCTGGGGCTGACACAAACTGAAATTAAATATAAATAATTTAATTAAAATTAAATTAAATATCAGAATGTCCTGCAGGGCTTGGACCCGAGCTCCTCCTGGGGCTGAGACAAACTGAAATTAAATATAAATAATTTAATTAAAATAAAATAAATTAAATTAAATATCAGAATGTCCTGCAGAGCTTGGACTCGAGCTCCTCCTGGGGCTGAGACAAACTAAAATATAAATTAAATTAAATTAAATTAAATTAATGAGAGAAAAATCCCAAATATCAGAGAGAAAAATCCAAAAATATCAGAGAGAAAAATCCCAAAATATCAGAGAGAAAAATCAAAAAATATCAGAGAGAAAAATCCCAAAATATCAGAGAGAAAAATCCCAAAATATCAGAGAGAAAAATCCCAAAATATCAGAGAGAAAAATCCCAAAATATCAGAGAGAAAAATCCCAAATATCAGAGAAAAATCCCAAATATCAGAGAGAAAAATCCAAAAATATCAGAGAGAAATCCATGGAAATTCAAATAGCAAAGAAATCCCAAAATATCAGAGAAAAATCCAAAAATATCAGAGAGAAAAATCCAAAAATATCAGAGAGAAAAATCCCAAAATATCAGAGAGAAAAATCCCAAAATATCAGAGAGAAAAATCCCAAAATATCAGAGAGAAAAATCCCAAATATCAGAGAAAAATCCCAAATATCAGAGAGAAAAATCCAAAAATATCAGAGAGAAATCCATGGAAATTCAAATAGCAAAGAAATCCCAAAATATCAGAGAAAAATCCCAAAATATCAGAGAGAAAAATCCAAAAATATCAGAGAGAAAAATCCCAAAATATCAGAGAGAAAAATCCCAAAATATCAGAGAGAAAAATCCCAAAATATCAGAGAGAAAAATCCCAAATATCAGAGAGAAAAATCCAAAAATATCAGAGAGAAATCCATGGAAATTCAAATAGCAAAGAAATCCCAAAATATCAGAGAAAAATCCAAAAATATCAGAGAGAAAAATCCAAAAATATCAGAGAGAAAAATCCCAAAATATCAGAGAGAAAAATCCCAAAATATCAGAGAAAAATCCCAAAATATCAGAGAGAAAAATCCCAAATATCAGAGAGAAAAATCCCAAAATATCAGAGAGAAAAATCCCAAAATATCAGAGAGAAAAATCCCAAAATATCAGAGAGAAAAATCCCAAAATATCAGAGAGAAAAATCCCAAAATATCAGAGAGAAAAATCCAAAAATATCAGAGAGAAAAATCCAAAAATATCAGAGAGAAAAATCCAAAATATCAGAGAAAAATCCAAAATATCAGAGAGAAAAATCCCAAATATCAGAGAGAAAAATCCCAAATATCAGAGAGAAAAATCCCAAAATATCAGAGAGAAAAATCCAAAAATATCAGAGAGAAATCCATGGAAATTCAAATATCAGAGAGAAATCCCAAAATATCAGAGAGAAAAATCCCAAAATATCAGAGAGAAAAATCCCAAATAGAGAGAAATCCATGGAAATTCAAATATCAGAGAGAAATCCCAAATATCAGAGAGAAAAATCCCAAATATCAGAGAGAAATCCCAAAATATCAGAGAGAAAAATCCAAAAATATCAGAGAGAAAAATCCCAAATATCAGAGAGAAAAACAAAAATATCAGAGAGAAAAATCCCAAAATATCAGAGAGAAATCCCAAAATATCAGAGAGAAAAATCCAAAAATATCAGAGAAAAATCCCAAAATTTCAAAATCAAAATACCAAAATAAAAATCACTTTCTCTCCATTTTCCCCTCAAATTTTTACCCCAAAATCATCATTTTCACCCCAAAATCATCATTTTCACCCCAAAAATCCCCAATTTTCACCCTAAAAACCCCAAATTTTTACCCCAAAATCCCCATTTTTACCCCAAAATCATCATTTTTACCCCAAAATCATCATTTTTACCCCAAAAATCCAAAATTTTTACCCCAAAATCCCCAAATTTTTACCCCAAAATCATCATTTTTACCCCAAAATCATCATTTTTACCCCAAAATCCCCAAATTTTTACCCCAAAATCATCATTTTTCACCCCAAAATCATCATTTTTACGCCAAAAATCCAAAATTTTTACCCCAAAATCCCCAAATTTTCACCCCAAAATCATCATTTTTACCCCAAAATCCCCATTTTTTACCCCAAAATTATCATTTTTACCCCAAAAATCCCAAATTTTTACCCCAAAATCCCCAAATTTTCATCTCAAACTCACCCTGCAGTTTGGACGACAATCTGTGGAAAAATAAAAAATTAAAATAATAAAATATAATGTAATATAATAAAACAAAATAAAATATAATAAATATAATAAAATATAATATAATGAAAGATTTCTGCAGCTCTAAAGTGAATTTTTCTGCCTCTAAGTGAACTTTTGTAATTATAAATCAATTTTTATGTGTCAAAAGTAAACTTTCGTGGCTATAAAATGAATTTTTGGGTCAATAAATTGAATTTTTTATCATTTTTAAAGCTCATTGTGGTTAATAAAAGCTGCAGGACCCAAGCAGAGCTGGGTTTTTATATAAAATCAACTTTTATGTCTATAAATTCAATTTTTATGTCTATAAATAGATTTTTCTGTGTCAATAAATGAATTTTTGTGTCAATAAATTGAATTTTTGGATGTTTTAAAGGCTCACCATGGTTGATAAAAGCTGCAGGACCCAACCAGAGCTGGGTTCTCCTGCTCCTGGTGGAGTACATCAGGCTGAAGTCATTCTCTATGGCTATGGATGCTATTTTAATGGCTATAAATGATATTTTTTGAGTAAATAAATTCAATATTTTATATTTTTAACTCTCACCATGGTTGATAAAAGCTGCAGGACCCAACCAGAGCTGGGTTCTCCTGCTCCTGGTGGAGTACATCAGGCTGAAGTCATTCTCTATGGCTATCAACTCATTTTCTATGGCTATTAATGGATTTTTTTGTGTGAATAAATGGATTTTTGGGTCAATAAATTGAATTTTTGGATGTTTTAAGCTCACCATGGTTGATAAAAGCTGCAGGACCCAACCAGAGCTGGGTTCTCCTGCTCCTGGTGGAGTACATCAGGCTGAAGTCATTCTCTATGGCTATAAACTCATTTTCTATGACTATAAATGATATTTTTTGTGTGAATAAATGGATTTTTGTGTCAATAAATTGAATTTTTGGACATTTTTTAACCCTTACCATGGTTGATAAAAGCTGCAGGACCCAACCAGAGCTGGGTTCTCCTGCTCCTGGTGGAGTACATCAGGCTGAAGTCATTCCCTATGGCTATAGATGCTATTTTAATGGCTATAAATTGAATTTTTGGGTCAATAAATTGAATTTTTGATAAATTTAAAAGCTCACCATGGTTAATAAAGGCAGCAGGACCCAACCAGAGCTGAGTTCTCCTGCTCCTGGTGGAGTACATCAGGCTGAAGTCATTCTCTCCTCTCCTCACCAGAGTTCTGTCAGATCCTCTCAGCTCAACCCCACAGCCTGACAGCAGCTCAAGGGTCTCGTGTTTGCGCCTGAAAAATGGGGGAAAAATTGGGGAGAAAATGAGAGATTTTGGGGGAAATGATGGGGGAAAGTGATGGGGAAATTGGGAGAAAAATTGGGGAAAAAATTCGAGGGAAAATGGGGGAAAAATGGGGAAAAGTTAGGGGAAAAATGGGGAAAAAAATCAGAGATTTTGGGGAAATTGAGATTTTGGGAAATTGAGAGCAACTCCAGTGTCTCATGTTTGCACCTGGAAATGGAGGAAATTTGGGGAGAAAATGAGAGATTTTGGGGGAAAGTGATGGGGAAATTGGGAGAAAAATTGGGGAAAAAAATTAGAGGGAAAATGGGGGAAAAATGGGGAAAAGTTAGGGGAAAAACGGGGAAAAAATCAGAGATTTTGGGGAAATTGAGAGCAAGTCCAGAGTCTCATGTTTGCGTCTGAAAAATATGGGAAAATTTGGGGAAAAAATGAGAGATTTTGGGAAAAATTATGGGGGAAAGTTATGGGGAAATTGGGGAAAAATTACAGGGAACATGGGGGAAAATGGGGAAAAGTTAGGGGAAAAATGGGGAAAAAATTGAGAAATTTTGGGGAAAAAATGGGGAGAAGTTATGGGGAAATTGGGAGGAAAAGAAATTGGGAGGAAAAGAAATTGGGAGGAAAAGAAATTGGGAGGAAAAGAAATTGGGAGGAAAAGAAATTGGGAGGAAAAGAAATTGGGAGGAAAATTGGGAAAGTTATGGGGAAATCAGGGGGAAATGGGGAAAAAATTGAGAAATTTTGGGGAAAAATGGAGAAAAATTGAGACATTTTGGGGAAAAATGGAGAAAAATTGAGACATTTTGGGGAAAAATGGAGGAAAAGTTATGGGGAAATTGGGGAAAAGTTAGGGGAAAATGGGGAAAAAATGGAGAAATTTTGGGGAAAAACTGGGAGAAAAAATGGGGGAAGATTGGGGACAGATGGGGAAAAAATGGGGAAAATTATGGGGAATTTGGGAAAAAATGGGGATAAATTGGGGGAAAAATCAGAAATTTTGGGGAAATTGAGAGCAACTCCAGTGTCTCATGTTTGTGCCTGGAAATGGGGAAAAAATGGGGAAAAAAATGAGAGATTTTGGGGAAAATTTATGGGGAAATTGGGAGAAACACTGGGGAAAAAATTAGAGGGAAAATGCGGAAAAGTTAGGGGAAAAATGGGGAAAAAATTGAGAAATTTGGGGAAAAAAATGGGGAAAAGTTATGGGGAAATTGGGGAAAAACTGGGGAAAAATGAGAAATTTTGGGGAAAATGGGAAAAAAATTGGGAAATTTTGGGGGAAAATTTGGGAAAGTTATGGGGAAATCAGGGGGAAATGGGAAAAAATTGAGAAATTTTGGGGAAAAATGGAGGAAAAGTTATGGGGAAATAGGGGAAAAATGGGGAAAATTGAGAAATTTTGGGGAAAAATGGGGGAAAAGTTAGGGGAAAAATGGGGAAAAAATGGAAAAAATTTTGGGAAAAGATGGGGGAAAGTTATGGGGAAAATGGGCAAAAAAATGAGAAATTTTGGGGAAAGATTGGGAAAATTGGGGGAAAGATTGGGGGAAAAATGGGGGAAAAATTAGAGGGAAAATGTGGAAAAATGGGGGAAAAATTGGGGGAAAAATTGAGAAATTTTGGGGAAATTTGGGAAAAAATTGAGAAATTTTGGGGAAGAATGGGGGAAAAGGTATGGGGAAAATGGGGGGAAAGTGGGAGGAAAATGGGGAAAAAATTGAAAAATTTTGGGGGAAAACTGGGAGAAAAATGGGGAAAATTTGGGATAATTTTGGGGCTAATTTTGGGGTTTTGGGGGTTTTTCAGACCCACCAGGCCCTGGTTGCCACCACTCTGGCCCCGTTGGTCTCTCTGCTGTAGCGATTGCAGCGCTGGATGGAAAATCCACTTTCGGGCAGCAAAGTGAGGAGATAACGAAAAACCTGAGGGGAAAAATGGGGTTTGGGAAATTCTAGATTTATTTGTGATGCTAGAGATCCTACAGAAACCCCCAGAGCCCAAAAAAACCCGAAAAAACACATTAAAACTTCATAGAGACAACCAGGACCTCACAGATCTCATGAAGACCTCTTAAAAACCCAAAAAAACCCCAAAAAACACTGTAAAACCCAACAAAAACTCCATAACCTCCCCCAAAACCCCATAAAGACCCCCAAACCCCCAAGAAAACCCATAAAAACAACAAAAAAACCCCAAAAACCCCACAGAGACACCCAAGCCCTCACAGCCCTCATGACGGCGCCATCTTTGCCCCCACAGACCTCATAAAAACCTCATAAAAACAAAAAAAAAACACCAAAAAAACCCATAAAGACACCCTAGACCCCATAAAGAACCCCAAACCCCACAGAAAACCCAAAACACCCACAAAAAACATTAAAAAACCCACATAGAGACACTCGGCCCCTCACAGCCCTCATAAAGGCGCCATCTTTGCCCCCACAGACCTCATAAAAACCTCATAAAAAAAACCCATAAAACAAAAAAAAAACCATAGACACCCCAGACCCCATAAAGCACCCCAAACCCCAAAGAAAACCCAAAAAAAACCCAAAATACCACAGAAAAACATTAAAAAACCCACATAGAGACACCCAGCCCCACACAGCCCTCATAAAGGCGCCATTTTTGCCCTCACAGACCTCATAAAAACCTCATAAAAACCAAAAAAAACACCAAAAAACCCACAAAAAACCCCATAAAGACACCCCAGACCCCATAAAGAACCCCAAACCCCAAAGAAAACCCAAAAAAACCACATAAAAACATTTAAAAACCCACATAGAGACACCCAGCCCCTCACAGCCCTCACGAAGGCGCCATCTTTGCCCCCATAGACCTCATAAAAACCTCATAAAAACCCCAAAAAAACACCAAAAAAACCCATAAAGACACCCCAGAGTCCATAAAGAACCCCAAGCCCCAAAGAAAACCCAAAAACCACCCAAAATACCACATAAAAACATTTAAAAACCCACATAGAGACACCCAGCCCCTCACAGCCCTCATGAAGGCGCCATTTTTGCCCTCACAGAGACCCCAAAAAAACCCAAAAACATCCCAAAAAACCCCACAAACTCCTCCTACATGGTTTTTGAGCGCTGCTCGGGCCGCCGCTGCCGGAAGAATCCCGCTGCCCACACGGCGCTCAGCGCTCTCCAAAACCCATTAAAAACCCCACAAATCCCATAAAGACACCCCAGACCCCACAAAGACCCCCAAACCCCCAAGAAAACCCATAAAAACAAGGAAAAAAAACTTTAAATACCTCATAAACAACCCACAGAGACAGACAAGCCCTCACAGCCCTCATGAAGGCGCCATCTTTGCCCCCATAGACCTCATAGAGACCCCAAAAAACCCCCCAAAAAAACCCATAAAACCCGACAAAAACTCCATAAACACCTCATAAACCCCCCAAAAAACTTCACAAACCCCAAAAGAACCCAAAACACCCCATAAATACTTCATAAAAACCCCACAGAGACACCCAAGCCCTCACAGCCCTCACGAAGGCGCCATCTTTGCCCCCACAGAGACCCCCAAAAAACCCCATAAAACCCCAAAAAAACCCAAAACACAAAAAAAAAACCCATAAAACACAAAAAAAAAAAACCTCCATAAACACCTCATAAACCCCCCAAAAAACTTCACAAACCCCAAAAGAACCCCAAAACCCCCATAAATACTTCATAAAAACCCCACAGAGACACCCAAGCCCTCACAGCCCTCATGAAGGCGCCATTTTTGCCCTCACAGAGACCCCCAAAAAACCCCAAAAAAACCCCCAAAAAGACCCCAAACCCCACAAAAACCCTACAAAACCCCACAAACTCCTCCTACATGGTTTTTGAGCGCCGCTCTTTGCTCGGGCCGCCGCTGCCGGAAGAATCCCGCTGCCCACACGGCGCTCAGCGCTCTCCACGCCGCCTCCAGATCCCTGCGCTGCCGGAACGCCTCGATGGCCGCGCGGAGCTGAGCGCGGCGGCGGAACGACGGCAGCGGGCTGGGAGAGGGACAGAGGGACCGGAGTGACCGACAGAGTGACCGGAGGGACCGACAGAGGGACCGGAGTGACCAGGAGTGACCGACCGAGGGACCGGAGTGACCGACAGAGTGACCGGAGGGACTGGGAGTGACCGACAGAGGGACCGGAGGGACCGACAGAGGAACCGGAGTGACCGACAGAGTGACCGGAGTGACCGACAGAGGGACCGGAGTGACCGACAGAGTGACCGGAGTGACCGACAGAGGGACCGGAGGGACCGGGAGTGACCGACGGAGGGACCGGAGTGACCAACGGAGTGACCGGAGGGACCGACCGAGGGAGCGGAGTGACCGGGAGTGACCGCAGTGACCGGCCGAGGGACCGGAGTGACCGACCGAGGGACCGGAGTGACCGGGAGTGACCGACAGAGCGACCGGAGTGACCTTGAGTGACCGACCGAGGGACCGGAGTGACCGACCGAGGGACCGACCGAGGGACCGGAGGGACCGACAGAGGAACCGGAGGGACCAACGGAGTGACCGGAGTGACCGACAGAGGGACCGCAGTGACCGACAGAGCGACCGGAGTGACCGACAGAGCGACCGGAGGGACCGGGAGTGACCCACAGAATGACCGGAGTGACCGACCGAGGGACCGGAGTGACCGGGAGTGACCGGAGTGACCGACAGTGACCCACAGAGCGACCGGAGGGACCGACCGAGGGACCGGAGTGACCAACGGAGTGACCGCAGTGACCGACCGAGGGAGCGGGAGTGACCGCAGTGACCGACAGAGTGACCGCAATGACCGACCGAGGGAGCGGAGTTGTTGGAAAACAATATAACTTAAGAAATTTTACTGTATCTCTCTAGCTAGTTTTAACTTGACTTTACCTAGAGAAAAGGAGCTTTCTTTAGGTTTTTTTTTTTTTTAAGAGATAATAGTATCACCCTCCGGAGTTGGGATTGACCCCGAAGATAAGCAGAAAGATAAAGAACATTAACAGATGTTAATGGGGTTATCTCAAACATTTACCGCCTCCAGCAGGGCTGCAGGCATCTGATCCCAAACAGGAATGATAAAAAAACTCAAGAATTAAATACCTAATTAGCATCAGAAGTGAAGAGATTCGGATCCAATGAGAACCTGAATATCGGAGGTTACTCAACTCCGGTCCAATGAATTTTAAAACAATGTATCTCTATGGGGTTTTGAGTGTATAAAATTCAGAAAATTCTGTATAAAAACCAGAAAACTCTCTGATGTGTTCTCGGAATACTTCCCCAGGCACATCCTGGCCAGCAAATAAAGGAATGGCTGATTCGCTATCGCTTCAAATACAGCGTTAGAGGAATTTTTTTCTTTTTCCCGCAGATTCGGTGACTGAGAGGACTGGAGTGACCGGGAGTGACCCACGGAGGGACCGGAGTGACCGCAGTGACCAACGGAGTGACCCACGGAGGGACAGGAGTGACCAGGAGTGACCAACGGAGTGACCCACGGAGGGACAGGAGTGACCAACGGAGTGACCCACGGAGGGACAGGAGTGACCAACGGAGTGACCCACGGAGGGACAGGAGTGACCAGGAGTGACCGACCGAAGGACCGGGAGGGACCAACGGAGTGACCGCAGTGACCAACGGAGTGATCCACGGAGGGACCAGGAGTGACCGCAGTGACCAACGGAGTGATCCACGGAGGGACAGGAGTGACCAGGAGTGACCAACGGAGTGACCCACGGAGGGACCGGAGTGACCGCAGTGACCAACGGAGTGACCCACGGAGGGACAGGAGTGACCGGGAGTGACCGCCGGGGTGACCGGAACGCACCGGGAGTGACCGGAAGGCACCGGGAGTGACCAGAGTGACCGGAAGGCACCGGGAGGCTCCGAAAGATCCCGAAAGCGACCGACAGGTACCGGCAATGACCGAGAGTGACCGAGAGTGACCAGGAGTGACCGAGAGGGACAGAGAGTGACCAGAAGGCACCGGGAGGCTCCGAGAGATTCCGAAAGTGACCGAGAGGCACCGAGAGGGATCGAGACTGACCGGGAGTGACCGAGAGATTCCGAAAATGACCGAGAGTGACCGAGAGATGCCGAAAACGACCGAGAGGGACCGACAACTACCGAGAGGCACCGGGAGTGACCGAGAGTGACCAGGAGTGACCGAGAGGCACCGGCGATGATGATTCCACCCCCCGGCGGCACCGGTGACACGCACCGGCACGGGGATCCCTCGTTTTAACGGGATCTCCGCTTCACGCCGCCGCTCTTCCCCCGCCGGTGCGTCCGGTATCCCCCTGAGGACTCGGCTTCCCCCGCCCAGCAGCTCCCGGCGCCCTCGGGCCTCACCTGACTCCCATCTTGTGCGTCCGAAAGCCGAGCACCGAGTCCAGCACGAGGCTCGTCGCCAGGTCGTCGTTCTCGCACAGCTCCCTGGCCGTCACCGCCCTCACCGGCAGCCGCGACCGCATGGGCCGCCTCCTCCTCCTCCTCCTCCTCCTCCTGCTGCTGCTGCTGCTGCTGCTCCGCCGCGCCTGCAACAGCGGCGGGGTGAGCGGGAGGAGCGCCGAGCGCGGCGGGAGCAGCTGCCGCTAGCCGAAGCTCGCCGTTACCGGAGCGCCGCCGCCGCCATCGCCCAGCCCGGCCTGCCGCCCTGCCGCTCCCGCCGCCCGCTCCGCCATCCCCATTGGCCGCCGGCCCTCCGCGCGCCGCCTCCCATTGGCTGCCGCCCGCGGAGTCCCGCCTCCGCCGTGAGGCGAGCGGAGAGGTGATTGGGTGAAGGGAAGGCGCAACCCGATTGGTCGGCGGTGATGCGGGGTTTCTATTGGTTAGCAGGGATGCCACTCATGAATTTATGCTATTTGATTGGCGGAAAGCCGAAGAGCTCCGCCTCCCTCCTGCTATTGGTTAAAACTAACCGCTCTCCTCGCTTTCCATTGGCCGCCAGCCTAACTTTCTTCACTCCCATTGGCCAACCGCGCTGTCAATCATCCCCATCGCCTCACAATGAGCCCAGCGCGCTGCCGGCTATAAACAATACCCACAAGCCACGCCCACTTCCCCACCAAGCTCCGCCCACTTCCTGTCCAAACCCCGCCCTTTCCAAGATGGCGCCACCCAGCCGCCGCTGATCACTGCCGCCATCCCGGGAGCTTTTCCGGGGCTTTTTCCCGCTTTTTTCCGTTTTTTTCGTTGCGGCGATGGCGGCGAAGGAAGGCGGAGGGGACGAAAGAAGCGGAGGGAGCCGCAGGGAACCTTCGAGAAGCCTGCAGGGCTTGCTGGAGATGGCGGTGGTGGCGGGAGAGGCGCGGCCGGAGCGGCGGGAGCCCATGGCCGAGGAGGTGAGGGGAGTTTGGGGGTTTTTTTTGGGTTTTTTGTGGGGAATTCGGAGAATCCTGAGGGAAATTGAGGTTTATTTTGGGTTTGGGGTTGATTTTGGTGCTTATTTTGGGGTTTGGGGTTGATTTTGGGGGTTTTTGGGGTTGATTTTGGGGAGCTCAGGGGATGCTGAGGGGTTTTGGGGTTTTTTTGAGGATTTGGGGGGTTTTTTGGTTTTTTTTTCTGGGGAATTCGGAGAATCCTGAGGCGATTTGAGGCTTATTTTGGGGTTTGGGGTTGATTTTGTGAGGTTTTGGGGTTGATTTTGGGGTGTTTTGGGGTTGATTTTAGGAGTTCGGGGAGCTCAGGGGATGCTGAGGGGTTTTGGGTTTTTTTTGAGGATTTTGGGGTTTTTTTGGGTTTTTTTCTGGGGAATTCGGAGAATCCTGAGGGGAATTGAGGTTTATTTTGGGTTTGGAGTTGATTTGGGGGCTTATTTTGGGTTTGGGGTTGATTTTGGGATTCATTTTGGGGTTTTGGGGTTTATTTTGGGGGTTTGGGAGTTGATTTTGGTGTTTATTTTGGGGTTGATTTTGCTGTTTCTGAGGTAACTTTTTGCCAATTTTTTCCCCATTTTTGCCTAACTTTCACCGAATTTTCAGCTCTTTTCTGCTGATTTTTGCCGATTTTGAGGCTGATTTTTTGCCGATTTTTCACCAATTTTTGGTGATTTTTTGCTGATTTTTCACCAATTTTTGGTAGTTTTTTCCCAATTTTTTTGCCAATTTTCACCAATTTTGGCCAAATTTTGCCGATTTTTCGCCCAATTTTCAGAGACTTTTTGCCAATTCTGGGCTGATTTTGGGGATGAATTTTTGCTGATTTTTGCTGATTTTTTCACACACTTTTGGTGATTTTTTGACGATTTTTTGCCATTTTTTCACCTTATTTTCATCATTTTTCGCCATATTTTCCCCATTTTTCCGCCGATTTTCGCCATTTTTTCACCGATTTTCCCCAAATTTTCACCATTTTTCTCCTAATTTTCAATATTTTTAATTTCCCAGAGACAGCAGTGGCTCCAATCAGCCATTTCAGAAGCCCTGGGAGCAGCAGGAGGTGATTTTGGGATGAATTTTGCTGTTTCTGGGGAAACTTTTTCCCAATTTTTGACAATTTTCGATGATTCTGAGCCAAACGTTTGCTGATTTTTAGTGGGTTTTTGGGCCATTTTTTGCCACTTTTGGACTCATTTTGGACTCATTTTGGGGATGATTTTTTGCTGATTTTTGCCAATTTTTGGTGATTTTTTTGCCATTTTTTCACCTTATTTTCATCGTTTTTCGCCATATTTTCCCCATTTTTCCACCGATTTTTACCAAATTTTCACCATTTTTCTCCTAATTTTCAATATTTTTAATTTTTCAGACACACCAGTGGCTCCAATCAGCCATTTCAGAAGCCCTGGGAGCAGCAGGAGGTGATTTTGGGGTTGATTTTTGCCATATTTTCCCCATTTTTCCGCCGATTTTCGCCATTTTTTCACCAATTTTCACCATTTTTTCACCAAATTTTTGCTAATTTTCAATATTTTTAATTTTTCAGACACACCAGTGGCTCCAATCTGCCATTTCAGCAGCCCTGGGAGCAGCAGGAGGTGATTTTGGGGTCGATTTTCGCCATATTTTCCCTATTTTTCCGCCGATTTTCGCCATTTTTTCACCGATTTTCACCATTTTTTCACCAAATTTTTGCTAATTTTCTCTATTTTCCCATTTTCAGAGACAGCAGTGGCTCCAATCTGCCATTTCTGAGGCCCTGGGAGCAGCAGGAGGATCCCACGTGGAGCTGCAGCGATGTTTGGGGATTTTGAACAAACCTTGTCCAGGAGAGGAAACTGCAGAGAGAGGAGTTGGGGAAACCAGAGAGCATCAAATGGCTCTGGAGGAGCTGCAGGAGCTCTGCGAGAGCCTGGATAATGCCAATGGTAAATTTTGGGGAATTTGGGATTTTTTGGGATTTTTTTGGGAATTTTTGGGATTTTTTTCGGATTTTTTTTACAATTTTTTTGTGATTTTTTGGGGTTTTTTGGGATTTTTTTTGCAATTTTTTTATTAATTTTGGGGGATTTTTTGGTGAGTTTTTTGAGATTTTTTTCGAATTCTTTCCTGATTTTTTTGTAATTTTTTGGGATTTTTTGGGGATTTTTTGTAGATTTTCTCTGATTTTTTTTGTGATTTTCTGGGGATTTTTTGGAGGATTTTTTGGGATTTTTTGGGGTTTTTTTGCGAATTTTTAAAATATTTTGGGGGATTTTTTGGGGATTTTTTTTGGGATTTTTTTGGTGGTTTTTTGCGATTTTTTCTGATTTTTTTTGGATTTTTTTCAGATTTTTTTCGGATTTTTTGAGCGATAATTGGGATTTTTGGGGGAATATTTGGGGTTTCAGGTGGATTTTGGGTCTTTTGGGGAAACCAGAGAGCATCAAATGGCTCTGGAGGAGAGTCTGGAGAATGCCAATGGTGAGTTTGGGGAAATTGGGATTTTTTTTGGGATTTTTTTTGGAATTTTTGGGATTTTTTTCGGATTTTTTTGTGATTTTTTGGTGATTTTTTGTGATTTTTTTGTGAAATTTTTGGTGATTTTTGGTGATTTTGGGGTTTCAGTTTTTTCAATTTTTGGTGATTTTTAAGGGGTTTTTTCGGATTTTTTTGCAATTTTTAAAATTTTGTGGATTTTAGTGAGTTTTTTGGGATTTTTTCCGATTTTTTCCTGATTTTTTTGGGATTTTTTGGGATTTTTTTTAAATTAAATCTGGGGATTTTTTGTGGTTTTTTGTGATTTTTTGGGGATTTTTTGTAGATTTTCTCTGATTTTTTTTGTGATTTTTTGGGGATTTTTTGGAGGATTTTTTGGGATTTTTTGGGGTTTTTTTGCGAATTTTTGTGATTTTTTTGGGAGATTTTTTGGGGATTTTTTTTGGGATTTTTTTGGTGGTTTTTTGCGATTTTTAAAAATATTTTGGGGGATTTTTTGGCAATTTTTTGGGGATTTTTTTGCGATTTTTTCTGATTTTTTCTCTGATTTTTTGGGGATTTTTTGGGGATTTTTTGAGCAATAATTGGGATTTTTGGGGGAATATTTGGATTTTGGGTGTTTTGGGGAAACCAGAGAGCATCAAATGGCTCTGGAGGAGAGTCTGGAGAATGCCAATGGTGAGTTTGGGGAAAAATTAGGAATTTTGGGAATTTTGGGGATTTTTTTCGAATTTTTTCTGATTTTTTGGGGATTTTTTGTGATTTTTTTTGCGATTTTTTGGTGATTTTTTTGATTTTTTCTGATTTTTTTTTGCAATTTTTTAATTAATTTTGGGGGACTTTTTGGTGAGTTTTCGGGATTTTTATTCGAATTTTTTCCTGATTTTTTGTGATTTTTTTGGATTTTTTTTTAATTATTTTTGGGGATTTTTTGTGTTTTTTTTGGTGATTTTTTGGGGATTTTCTCTGATTTTTTTTTTATTTATTTTTTGGAGCTTTTCTCTGATTTTTTTGTGATTTTTGGGGGATTTTTTGGGGGAATTTTTGGGGATTTTTTTAGGTTTTTTTGAGATTTTTGGGGGATTTTTTTGGGAATTTTCAGGATTTTTTTCAGATTTTTTTTTGTGATTTTTTTGCAAATTTTTTGTGATTTTTGGGGATTTTTTCTGATTTTTTTTGGGACATTTTGCAATTTTGGGCAGACTTTATGGGATTTTGGGGATTTTTTTGGTGGTTTTGCAATTTATTTATTATTTCCAGGAGATTTTGGGGAATTTTTTTTTTGGATTTTGGGGTTTTTTTGCAAATATTTGGGATTTTTGGGGATGTTTTTGGGGTTTTTTTGGGGAATATTTGGGATTTTTGGTGGATTTTGGGGCATTTTTGGTGAGATTTGTGTCAATTTTCACCTCCTAACCTCATTTTTTGCTTTTCTAGGTGAATTTTGGGACATTTTCTGTAGGATTTTCACTTTTTATCCCCATTTTTTCACCTTTTTTTCTCATTTTTTCACCTTTTTTCTCCATTTTTTCCCCATTTTTTCACCTTTTAATCCCATTTTTTCCCATTTTCTCTGTTTTTCTCCCCAGATTTCTGCTCCCTGGGCAGCCTGGAGGTGATTTTGGGGCTCCTGAGTGACTTTTGGGGTCAATTTTGGGACATTTCCTGTGTGATTTTTGGGAATTTTCACCTTTTTTCCCCATTTTTTCACCTTTTATCCCATTTTTTCACCATTTTTCCATTTTTTTCACCTTTTAATCCCATTTTTTGTTCTCCTGAAGGATTTCAGGTTGAATTTTCATGGATTTTCTATAAAATTTTCACCTCCTAACCCCATTTTTCCACTTTTTATCCCCATTTTTTGCTCTCCTAACCCCATTTTTTGACCTTTTAACTCCATTTTTTCACCTTTTTTCCCATTTTTTCACCTTTTAATCTCATTTTTTCCCAATTTCTGTGTTTTTCTCCCCAGATTTCTGCTCCCTGGGCAGCCTGGAGGTGATTTTGGGGCTCCTGAGTGACTTTTGGGGTCAATTTTGGGACATTTTCTGTGTGATTTTCACCTCCTAACCCCATTTTTTGACCTTTTTTCCCCATTTTTTCACCTTTTTTCCCCATTTTTTCACCTTCTAACCCCAAATTTTCCCTTTTTCTCCCCAGATTTCTGCTCCCTGGGCAGCCTGGAGGTGATTTTGGGTCTCCTGGGTGACTTTTGGGGTCAATTTTGGGACATTTTCTGTGGGATTTTCACCTCCTAACCCCATTTTTTGACCTTTTTTCCCCATTTTTTCACCTTTTTTTCCCAATTTTTTCCCTTTTTAACCCAAATTTTCCTTCTTTCTCCCCAGATTTCTGCTCGCTGGGCGGCCTGGAGGTGATTTCTGGGCTCCTCTCCCACCCCTGGGCTCCCATCCGCTCCTCAGCCGCTCGAGTTTTGGGTTGTTGTTCCCAAAATCTGCCCAAAGCTCAGAGCAGAGCGCTGGGGTTGGGAGCTCTGCAGGCACTGCTGGGGATGCTGCAGGGAGAAGCTGAGCCTGAAGTGTGCTGTGCAGCTTTATTTGCAATTTCATGTGAGTTTTGGGGGAAATTCGGGAAATTTTGGTGAATTTTGGGCAATTTGGGGGGATTTTTAGGTGATTTTTGGGTGATTTTTAGGGGATTTTAGGGGATTTTTGGGAGCTCTGCAGCTCCTGCTGGGGATGCTGCAGGGAGAATCTGAGCCTGAAGTGGCTTCAGCAGCTTTATTTGCCATTTCATGTGAGTTTTGGGTGAAATTTGGGAAATTTCGGTGAATTTTGGGTGATTTTAGGTGAATTTTGGGTGATTTTTTGGTGATTTTTAGGGGATTTTGGGGAATTTTGGGAGCTCTGCAGCTCCTGCTGGGGATGCTGCAGGGAGAATCTGAGCCTGAAGTGTGTTGTGCAGCTCTGTTTGCCATTTCATGTGAGTTTTGGGGTGAAAAATGGGATTTTTGGGCAATTTTGGGTGATTTTAGGTGATTTTTTGGTGATTTTAAGGTGATTTTTGGGGGATTTTCAGGGATTTTTGGGAGCTCTGCAGCTCCTGCTGGGGATGCTGCAGGGAGAATCTGAGCCTGAAGTGGCTTCAGCAGCTTTATTTGCCATTTCATGTGAGTTTTGGGTGAAATTTGGGAAATTTCGGTGAATTTTGGGTGATTTTAGGTGAATTTTGGGTGATTTTTTGGTGATTTTTAGGGGATTTTGGGGAATTTTGGGAGCTCTGCAGCTCCTGCTGGGGATGCTGCAGGGAGAATCTGAGCCTGAGGTGTGCTGTGCTGCTCTGTTTGCCATTTCATGTGAGTTTTGGGGTGAAAAATGGGAATTTTGGGCAATTTTGGGTGAATTTTGGGTAATTTTTGGGGATTTTAGGTGAATTTTGGGGGATTTTTAGGGGGATTTCGGGGGATTTTGGGAGCTCTGCTGGGGATGCTGCAGGGAGAATCTGAGCCTGAAGTGGCTTCAGCAGCTCTGTTTGCCATTTCATGTGAGTTTTGGGGTGAAAAATGGGAATTTTGGGCAATTTTGGGGGATTTTTGGTGAATTTTGGGGATTTTTTGGGGATTTTAAGGTGATTTTTAGGGGATTTTTGGGAGCTCTGCAGCTCCTGCTGGGGATGCTGCAGGGAGAATCTGAGCCTGAGGTGTGCTGTGCAGCTTTATTTGCAATTTCGTGTGAGTTTTGGGGGAAAAAATGGGAATTTTGGGCGATTTTGGGCAATTTTGGGTGATTTTAGGTGATTTTTTGGTGATTTTAAGGTGATTTTTGGGGGATTTTCAGGGATTTTTGGGAGCTCTGCAGCTCCTGCTGGGGATGCTGCAGGGAGAATCTGAGCCTGAAGTGGCTTCTGCAGCTTTATTTGCAATTTCGTGTGAGTTTTGGGGTGAAAAATGGGAATTTTGGGCAATTTTAGGTGAATTTGGGTGATTTTTGGTGATTTTTTGGGGATTTTAAGGTGATTTTTAGGTGGATTTTTGGGAGCTCTGCAGCTCCTGCTGGGGATGCTGCAGGGAGATTTGGATCCTGAGGTGTGCTGTGCAGCTTTATTTGCCATTTCATGTGAGTTTTGGGGTGAAAAATGGGAATTTTGGTGAATTTTGGGTGATTTTAGGTGAATTTTAGGTGAATTTTGGGTGATTTTTGGGGATTTTTAGGTTAATTTTGGGGGATTTTTAGGGGATTTTAGGTGGATTTTAGGTGATTTTTTGGGGATTTTAGGTGGATTTTTAGGAGCTCTGCAGGGAGATTTGGATCCTGAGGTGTCCTGTGCAGCTTTATTTGCCATTTCATGTGAGTTTTGGGGTGAAAAATAGGATTGTTGGGCAATTTTGGGTGATTTTGGGTGATTTTAGGTGAATTTTAGGTGATTTTAGGTGATTTTTTGGGATTTTTAGGTGATTTTTGGGTGAATTTTGGGTGATTTTTTGGTGATTTTAAGAGGATTTTGAGGTAATTTTCATCTAATTTTAAGGCGATTTTGGGACAATTTTGGGATAATTTTGGGATAAATTCAAGATAAATTCAGGATATTTTCAGGATAAATTCAGTATAATTTCAGTTCAGTATAATTTCAAGTAAATTTTTGGAGATAAATGGGAATTTTAGGATAAATTCAGGATATTTTCAGGATATTTTTGTGATAATTTCAGGACATTTTCGGTACATTTTCAGGATAATTTCAGGATAATTTCATGATATTTTCAGGATATTTTCAGGATCATTTTGGGATAAATTCAGGATAATTTCGGGATAATTTCAGGATATTTTCAAGATATTTTCAGGATAATTTCAGGATAATTTCACAATATTTTGAGGATAAATTCAGGATATTTTTGTGATAATTTCAGGATAATTTTAGGATAATTTCAGTATAATTTCAGCATATTTTCAATATAAATTGAGGATAAATTCAGGATATTTTCAGGATAATTTCAGTATAATTTCATGATATTTTCAGCAGAATTTCAGGACATTTCCAGGATATTTTTGTAATATTTTCAGGATATTTTTGTGGTAAATTCAGGATATTTTCAGGATATTTTCAGGATAATTTCAGGATATTTTTGTGATAATTTCAGGATAATTTCAAGATAAATTCAGGATAAATTCAGTATCATTTCAGTATAATTTCCAGATAAATTCAGGATATTTTCAGGATATTTTTATAATAATTTCAAGATAATTTTAGGATATTTTCAGGATAATTTCAAGATAAATTCAGGATATTTTCAGGACATTTTCAGCATATTTTCAGTATAATTTCAGGATAAATTCAGGATATTTTCAAGATAAATTCAGGATAAATTCAGTATAATTTCAGGATAATTTTAGGATAAACTCAGAATGATTTCAGGATATTTTCAGCATATTTTCATTATAAATTCAGTATATTTTCAGGATAAATTTGGGATATTTTCAGGATAAATTCAGGATAATTTCAGGATATTTTTGTGATAATTTCAGGATATTTTCAGGATAAATTCAGGATATTTTCAGGATATTTTCAGGATAAATTCAGTATAATTTCAGGATAAATTAAGTATAATTTCAGGATAAATTCAAGATAAATTCAGGATAATTTCAGTATAATTTCAGTATAAATTCAAGATAATTTCAGGATATTTTCAGTATAATTTCTGACTAATTTTTCCTTTTTTTCCCCAATCCCAGGCCTGGTGAGATCCCAGCCCGAGGGTTTGCAGCTGCTGCAGGATTTGGGAGGTTTGGAGGTTTTGGGAGGAACTTTGCAGAGTTCTCTTCCCTCCCTGAGGGCCAAAGGAGCTTTTGTGCTTCACTGTCTGCTGAGGGAGCAGCCCAGGATCCGAGGTGAGACCCAAAAATACCCAAATTTCACCCAAAATTTTATCCTGAATTTTGGGGGAAAAAAAAACCTGAAAAAATCTAGAAAAAATCCCAAAAAATCCCAAAAAACGGTCAAAAAATAGCCAAAAAACGCTCAAAAAATAGCCTTAAAATAGCCCTAAAATTCCCCAAAATCCCAAACTTTAACCTGGAATTTTGGGGGAAAAAATCCCAGAAAATCTGGAAAAAATTGAAAAAAATGCTGAAAAAATGGCTTTAAAATGGCCAAAAAATGAAAAAAATCGCTCAAAAAATAGACTTTAAATTCCTAAAAAATGTAAAATTTAACCCAAAATTAAACCCAGAATTTTTGGGAAAAAAGAAACCCAAGAAAATCCCCAAAAAAATCTGGAAAAAATCCCCAAAAAAAGACCTAAAATAGCCCTAAAATTCTGTTTCTGCACTGCCTGCTGAGGGAGCAGCTCAGGATCAGAGGAGAGACCCAAAAATACCCAAATTTCACCCAAAATTTCATCTGGGATTTTATCCTGAATTTTGGGGAAAAAAATTTGGAAAAAATAAAAAAAAAATTGAAAAAAATCGCTGAAAAAATGGGTTTAAAATGGCCAAAAAATAAAAAAAAAGCTCAAAAATTAACTTTAAAATAGCCTTAAAATCCTAAAATTCAGCCCAAAATTATTGCTGGAATTTTTGGGAAAAAAACCCTAAAAAATCCCCAAAAAATCCCCAAAAATGGTCAAAAAATAGCCCAAAAAATAGCCTTAAAATAGCCCTAAAATTCCCCAAAAATCTCAAAATTAAACCTGGAATTTTGGGGGGAAAAATGCCTAAAAAATTCCCCAAAAAATCCTGAAAAAAATCGCAAAAAAATGCTCAAAAAATAGACCTAAAATTCCCAAAAATCGTAAAATTTATCCCAAAATTATTGCTGGGATTTTTGGGAAAAAAAACCCTAAAAAAATCCCAAAAAAAGATCAAAAAATAGCCAAAAAATGCTCCAAAAATAGCCTTAAAATGGCCCTAAAATTCCCAAAAATCCCAAACTTTAACCTGGAATTTTGGGGGAAAAAAATCCGGAAAAAATCCTGGAAAAATAAAAAAACCGCTGAAAAAATGGCTTTAAAATGGCCAAAAAAATCATTTTTCTGCACTTTCAGAGTCAAAGGTGAGACCTAAAAATCCCAAAATTTCACCCAAAATTTTATCCTGAATTTTGGGGGAAAAAAATCCTGAAAAAAATTGAAAAAAAACGCTGAAAAAATGGCTTTAAAATGGCCAAAAAATGAAAAAAATCGCTCAAAAAATAGACTTTAAATTCCCAAAAATTGTAAAATTTAACCCAAAATTATTGCTGAGATTTTGGGGAAAAAAACCCTAAAAAAATCTGGAAAAAATGCAAAAAAAACCAGGAAAAAATCCAAAAATGGCTCCAAAAATAGCCTTAAAATGGCTCTAAAATTCCCCCAAATCCCAAAATTTAACCCAAAATTAAATGTGGAATTTTTGGGGATAAAAACCCTGAAAAAATCTGGAAAAAAACCCAAAAAAAACCCTAAAATTGCCCCAAAAATAACCCCAAATTCCCCCAAAATGTCAAAAAAATGACCCAAAATTACCTCCAAATGACCCAAAATTCCTTGAAATTACCTCAAATCCCCAAAATATCCCAAATTTTCCCAAAATCTCTGAATTTTATCCCAAATTTCCCTTCCAGCTGCTCTTCTCCAGCAGGTTTGGTGCCAAAAATGACCCAAAATTCCCCCAAAATCCCCCAAAAATTACCTCAAAAATGCCCTAAAATGACCTAAAATGACCCAAAAATTTCCCAAAATCCCCAGAAATTCCCAAATTTTCCCAAAATCCCCTAATTTTTCCCCAATTTTCCCTTCCAGCTGCTCTTCTCCAGCAGAGTTTGGTGCCTAAAATGCCCCAAAATGACCCAAAATTCCCCCAAAATCCCCCAAAAATTAACTCAAAAATGCCCTAAAATGACCCAAAATGACCCAAAAATTTACCAAAATGATCCCAAATTCCCAAATTTTCCCAAAATCTCTGAATTTCCCCCCAATTTTGCCTTCCAGCTCTTCTCCTCCAGCAGAGTTTGGTTCCTAAAATGACCCAAAATCCCCAAAAATGACCCAAAATTCCCCCAAAAATGCCCTAAAATGACCCAAAATCCCCTAAAAATTACTCCAAATTTTCTGAAAATCCCAAATTTTCCCAAAATCTCCTAATTTTCTCCCAATTTTCCCTTCCAGCTGCTCTCCTCCAGCAGAGTTTGGTGCCAAAAATGCCCCAAAATGTCCCAAAATTCCCCCAAAATCCCTCAAAAATTACCTCAAAAATGCCCTAAAATGACCCAAAATGACCCAAAAATTTCCCAAAATCACCCCAAATTCCCAAATTTTCCCAAAATCTCCTAAATTTCTCCCAATTTTCCCTTCCAGCTGCTCTCCTCCAGCAGAGTTTGGTGCCTAAAATGCCCCAAAATTCCCCAAAAATTATCTCAAAATTACCCCAAAAATGCCCTAAAATGACCCAAAATGACCCAAAAATTTACCAAAATGACCCCAAAATCCCAAATTTTCCCAAAATCTCTGAATTTTCTCCCAATTTTCCCTTCCAGCTGCTCTCCTCCAGCAGGGTTTGGTTCCCAGAGTTGTGAATTTGCTTCGCTCAGAACACGACGGAGCTCATGAGCACAGCCTGGGCATCCTCTGTGGGTGAGAAAATGTACTAAATTTATCCCAAAATATCCTAAAATTATCCCAAAAAATTCACAAAATATCGAAATTCTGGAAATTCCCAAAAAAATCCCTGAGAAAATCCGAAATTCCTGAGAAAAATGGGAAAAAAAAGCCAAAAATGGGTTAAAAAGCACAGCCTGGGCATCCTCTGTGGGTGAGAAAAACATCCCAAAATATCCCAAATTTATCCCAAAATTATCCTAAAAAATTCACAAAATATCAGAATTCCTGAAATTCCCCAAAAAATCCGTGAGAAAATCCGAAATTCCTGAGAAAAATGGGCAAAAAAATGGGAAAAAAAACCCAAAAATGGGTTAAAAAGCACAGCCTGGGCATCCTCTGTGGGTGAGAAAAACATCCCAAAATATCCTAAAATTTATCCCAAAATATCCTAAAAAATTCACAAAATATTGAAATTCTGGAAATTCCAAAAAAAATCCCCAAGAAAATCCGAAATTCCTGAGAAAAATGGGGAAAAAAAGCCAAAAATGGATTAAAAATCACAGCCTGGGCATCCTCTGTGGGTGAGAAAAACATCCCAAAATATCCCAAAATATCCTAAAATTATCCTAAAATATTTACAAAATATTAGAATTCCTGAAATTCCAAAAAAAATCCCTGAGAAAATCCGAAATTCCTGAGAAAAATGGGGAAAAAAAGCCAAAAAATGGGTGAGAAATCTGCAAAAATGGGGGAGAAATCCCCAAAAATATCCCAAAAAATCCCAAAAATATCCCAAAAAATTCACAAAATTATCCCAAAAATATCCTAAAATATGGAAATTCTGGAAATTCCCAAAAAAATCCCTGAGAAAATCCGAAATTCCTGAGAAAAATGGGAAAAAAGGGAAAAAAAACCCAAAAAATGGGATTAAGAGCACAGCGTGGGCATCCTCTGTGGGTGAGAAAAACATCCCAAAATATCCCAAAATTATCCTAAAAAATTCACAAAATATCAGAATTCCTGAAATTCCAAAAAAAATCCCCAAGAAAATCCGAAATTCCTGAGAAAAATGGGAAAAAAATGGGCAAAAAAGGGGAAAAAAACCCCAAAAATGGGTGAGAAATCCCCAAAAATATCCCAAAAAATCCAAAAAAATTCACAAAAATATCCCAAAAAAATCACAAAATATGGAAATTCTGGAAATTCCAAAAAAAATCCCTGAGAAAATCCGAAATTCCTGAGAAAAATGGGAAAAAAAGCCAAAAATGGATTAAAAATCACAGCCTGGGCATCCTCTGTGGGTGAGAAAATGTACTAAATTTATCCCAAAATTATCCAAAATTATCCCAAAAAAATCCCAAAATATGGAAATTCTGGAAAGTCCCAAAAAAATCCCTGAGAAAATCCGAAATTCCTGAGAAAAATGGGAAAAAATGGGGAAAAAAAGCCAAAAAAAGGACAAAAGCACAGCCTGGGCATCCTCTGTGGGTGAGAAAAACATCCCAAAATATCCCTAAATATCCCAAAATATCCTAAAAAATTTACAAAATATCAGAATTCCTGAAATTCCAAAAAAAATCCCTGAGAAAATCCGAAATTCCTGAGAAAAATGGGAAAAAAATGGGAAAAAAATGGGAAAAAAACACCAAAAATGGGTGAGAAATCCCCAAAAATATCCCAAAAAAATCCCAAAATTTTCTCAAAAAATTCACAAAAATATCCCAAAAAATTCACAAAATATTGAAATTCTGGAAATTCCCAAAAAAATCTCTGAGAAAATCGGAAATTCCTGAGAAAAATGGGAAAAAATGGGAAAAAAACCCCAAAAATTGGAATTTTTTTGGTGATTTTGGGTGAATTTTGTGTAAATTTTTTGGGGATTTTTTTGCTGATTTTTGGGATTTTATTCCTGGAAATCCCAAATTTCCCAAAATTCCCATTTTTCACCCCAAATTTCCCTCAGATTTTCCCGAGGAAATTCAGGAATTAATTTTGTGTTAATTTTGATTTAATTTTTAATGATTTTAATTGGATTTTTGGCAGATTTTTGGGAATTTTTTGGGGGATTTTTGGGTTATTTTAGGATTTTTTTCTAGGAATTCAAATTTCCCAAAAATCCCAATTTTTCACCCAATTTTGAGTTGATTTTTAGTGATTTTAATTGGATTTTCAGTCGATTTTTAGCGGATTTTTAATGATTTTAATTGGATTTTTCACCCATTTTTGTGGATTTTTTGGGGAATTTTTCACCAATTTTTGGGATTTTATTCCTGGAAATCCCAAATTTCCCAAAATTCCCATTTTTCCCCCCAGACTGACCTCAGATTTCCCAGAGGGAATTCGGGAATGAATTTTGTGTTAATTTTGATTTAATTTTTAGTGATTTTAAGTGGATTTTTAGCTGATTTTTGGGGATTTTTTGGGGATTTTTTTTTTGATTTTTGGATTATTTTAGGATTTTTTTTTGGGATCCTAAATTTCCCAAAAATCCCAATTTTTAACCCAATTTTGAGTTGATTTTTTGTGATTTTAAGTGGATTTTTAATGATTTTAATTGGATTTTTTGCTGATTTTTGTGGATTTTTTGGGGGATTTTTTCACTAATTTTGGTTTATTTTTTCCCTGGAAATCCCAAATTTCCCAAAATTCCCATTTTTCCCCCCAGACTGACCTCGGATTTTCCCGAGGGAATTCGGGAATGAATTTTGTGTTAATTTAATGATTTTAATTAGATTTTTTGCTGATTTTTTGGGGATTTTTTGGGGATTTTTTTGCCGATTTTTGGGATTTTTTCCCTGGAAATCCCAAATTTCCCAAAATTCCCATTTTTCCCCCCAGACTGACCTCAGATTTTCCCAAGGGAATTCGGGAATGAATTTTGTGTTAATTTTGATTTAATTTTTAGTGATTTTTAATGATTTTAATTGGATTTTTAATGATTTTTGGGATTTTTTTTGCCAATTTTTGGGATTTTTCCTTCTGGGATCCCAAATTTCCCAAAATTCCCATTTTTCCCCCCAGATTAACCTCAGATTTCCCGGAGGGAATTCGGGAATGCAGAATTGCTGCTCTGGGATTGGAAGATTTGCTGAGAGAAAGAAGAGAAATGCTGAAGGGAAAAGAAGAATTCCAGGTGAGGAATTTGGGGGAAAAATGGGAATTTTGGGGAAAAATGGGAATTTTGGGGAAAAATGGGAATTTTGGGGGAAAAAATGGGAATTTTGGGGGAAAAAAATGGGAATTTGGGGAAAAAAATGGGAATTTTCGGGAAAAAAATGGGAATTTTGGGGGAAAAATGGGAATTTTGGGGGAAAAAAATGGGAATTTTGGGGGAAAAATGGGAATTTTCGGGAAAAAAATGGGAATTTTGGGGAAAAAAATGCAAAATTTTGAGGGAAAAATGGGAATTTTGGGGAAAAAAACAAAATTTTGAGGGAAAAATGGGAATTTTGGGGAAAAAATGAATTTAAAAAATGGGAATTTGGGAAAAAGGGAATTTTGGGGAAAAATGGGAATTTGGAAAAAAGGGAAAAGAATTTGGAAAAATAATTTAAAAAAAAAATGGAGGAAAAAATGGGAATTTTGGGGAATAAATTGGGAATTTTGGGGGGAAAATGGGGATTTGGGGAAAATGGGAATTTTGGGAAAAATGGGGCTTTTGGGAAAAATGGGAATTTGGGGGAAAAATGGGAATTTTGGGGAAAATGGGAATTTGGAAAAAATGGGAAATTGGAAAAATGGAATTTTGGAAAAAATGAAATTTTAGAAAAATGATGGGAAAAAATGGGAATTTTGGGGAAAATCTGTAATTTTGGGAAAAAACGGGAATTTTGGGAAAAATGGGAATTTTGGGAATTTGGGGGAAAAAAATGGGAATTTTGGGGAAAAAATGGGAATTTTGGGGGAAAAAATGGGAATTTTGGGAAAAAATTCTGTGAATTTTGGGGAAAAAATGGGAATTTTGGGGGAAAAATGGGAATTTTGGGGGAAAAAATGGGAATTTTGGAAAATGGGAATTTTGGGGAAAAAATGGGAATTTTGGGGAAAAAATGGGAATTTTGGGGGAAAAATGCAAAATTTTGAGGGAAAAATGGGAATTTTGGGGAAAAATGGGAATTTTGGGAAAAAAATGGGAATTTTGGGGAAAAATGGGAATTTTGGGGGAAAAATGGGAATTTTGGGGGAAAAAATGCAAAATTTTGAGGGAAAAATTCTGAGATTTTGGGAAAAAAATTAGAAATTTTTAGGGAAAAATTCTGAGATTTTGGGAAAAAATTGTGGGAATTTTGGGGGAAAATTCCTGTCATTTTGGGTTTAAAAAATGGGAATTTGGGGTTGGGAATTGCTGGGATTTTGGGGAAAAATCTTGGAATTTGGGGGGAAAAAATGAATTTTGGGTAAAAATTTTGGGTAAAAAAGAATTTGGGGTTGGGAATTGCTGGGATTTTGGAAAAATCCTGGAATTTTGGGGGAAAAAAGGGAATTTTGGGAAAATGTAGGAATTTGGGGAAAATGGGAATTGAGGGAAAAATTTGGGAATTTTGGGGAAAAATTTGGGAATTTTGGGGAAAAAAATGGGAATTTTGGGGAAAAAATGGGAATTTTGGGAAAAATGGGAATTTTGGGAAAAAGGGAATTTTTGGGGAAAAATGCAAAATTTTGAGGGAAAAATTCTGAGATTTTGGGTAAAAATTGTGGGAATTTTGGAGGAAAATCCTGGAATTTTGGGTTAAAAAAATGGGGATTTTGGGGGAAAATGGGAATTTGGGGAAAAAATGGGAATTTTGGGGGAAAAATGGGAATTTTGGGGGAAAAAATGCAAAATTTTGAGGGAAAAATTCTGAGATTTTGGGGTAAAAAAATGGGAATTTGGGGTTGGAAATTGCTGGGATTTTGGGGGGGAAATTCCTGGAATTTTAGGAAAAAAATGCAGAAGTTTGGGGAGAAAAAGTCACAGAATTTTGGGTAAAAATTGTGGGAATTTTGGGGGAAAATTCTGAGATTTTGGGGGGAAAAAAGTGAGAATTTTGTGGGAAAAAAGTGAGAATTTTGGGGGAAAATCCTGGAATTTTGGGTCAAACTCCTGGAATTTTGGGGGAGAAAATCCCTGAAATTTTGGGTCAAATTCCTCTAATTTTGGGATGGAAATCCCTGAGATTTTGGGATAAATTCCTGAGATTTTGGGATCAATTCCCAGGATTTTGGGGTGGAAATTCCCATTTTTCCGCAGGAAGAGCTGGAATTCTGCGAGAGATTATTGCAGATCTGCTTTGAAACTCCTCCCGAAGAAACAACCATGGATCGATGACCCCAAAAAAACCCCAAAAATCCCCAAAAAAACCCCAAAAAATTCCCCATAAAATCCTGTAATCTCCCGATCTGGGAGGAAATAAAAACTCCAAACCGGATTTGGGAGAAAATTTCGGGATGAATCCGGAGGGGGTGACGCGATCGGTGATGTCACGGAGGAGAAAAGCGACATTTAGGGGGAAAAACCCCAAAAAAACCCCCAAAATCCCAGAATTTTGGCGCCAAAATTCAGCACCGCGGACAGCGCGGTGGGCGTGGTTATGCTAATGAGCGGTAAGGGGCGTGGTTATGCTAATTAAGGCCGTGCATTCGGCGTCCCAGCGTTGCCGTAGCAACCGCGTCCTTGTGGGCGTGGCCTCCGTGTTCTCCTCGCTTCTCATTGGTTCGCCGCGATTTCCCGCCTCCGTTGTCGCTTCTCATTGGTCCGCGCGCGACTCGGCGGGGTTCTGATTGGTCGGCGGGTGTTGCCCAGGGTTACCGAGCGGCCGTGAGGGGAAACCGTGAGGGAAAACCGGTGAGGGGAAACCGTGAGGGAAAACCGTGAGGGGAAACCGTGAGGGAAAACCGTGAGGGAAAACCGTGAGGGGAAACCGTGAGGGATCCGCGAGAGATTCTTGAGGGAAAACCGTGGGGGAACCGCGAGAGATCCGTGAGGGGAAACCGTGAGGGAAAAACCGTGAGGGAACCGCGAGAGATCCGTGAGGGGAAACCGTGAGGGAGCCGTGAGGGGAAACCGGGAGGGAACCGCGAGAGATCCGTGAGGGCAAACCCTGAGAGGGAACCGTGAGAGATCCGTAAGGAAAAACCGTGAGGGGAAACCGTGAGGGGAAACGGGGAGGAGAAACCGTGAGGGAACCGCGAGAGATCCGTGAGGGGAAACCGTGAGGGAAAACCGTGATTAACCCGTGAGGGAACCGTGAAAGCTCCGTGATTAACCCGTGAGGGAACCGTGAAAGCTCCGTGATTAATCCGTGAGGGCTCCGTGAAGGTCTCGCCATGGCGGCCGCGCTGGAAGAAGCCATGGGCACCGTTTGCTGGTGGGGAATCTCCCCGGCCATGGATCTCCGCCAACACCGTGAGCCTCCAAACCCCGGGATTTCTCCGGTAACGCCGGGATCTCTCCGGTAACTCACGTTCCCCGCAGTCCCGGCGGAGCTGGACCCGGCGGCGGAGGCTGCGGTGCTGCTGGTCGGGGCGGCCGAGGGTCGGCATTTGTTAATGACCGCGGCTCGGGCGCGCCGGGAGCCTTCCCGCTCCGTGACGGTAGGGAAACCGGGAGGAGATATCGTGTGGGGAAACTGAGGGAAAATTGTGTGGGGAAACTGTGAGCGGAAAGCGGGAGGGGAAAACCGGGAGGGAAAAGGCGGGACGGAAATCATGAGGGGAAATTGTGAGGGGAAAGCGGGAGGGAAAATTGTGTGGGGAAAGCGGGAGGGAAAATTGTGTGGGGAAATCATGAGGGGAAAGCGGGAAGGAAAATTGTGTGGGGAAATCATGAGGGGAAAGCGGGAGGAGAAAGGGAGGGAAAATTTTGTGGGGAAACTGTGAGGGGAAAACCGGGAGGGAAAAGGCGGGAGGGAAATCAGGAGGGAAAAGCGGGAGGTGAAGTTATGAGGGGAAATCATGAGGGGAAAGCGGGAGGAAAACCGGGAGGGGAAATTGTGAGGGGAAAGGGGGAGGAGATATTGTGTGGGGAAACTGAGGGAAAAGCGGGAGGGAAAAAGCAGGAGGGAAATCATGAGGGGAAACCGGGAGGAGAAACTGTGAGGGGAAAGCGGGAGGAGAAAGAGAGAGAGAAATTTGTGAGGGGAAAGCGGGAGGGAAATCATGAGGGAAAACTGTGAGGAGAAAGAGGGAGAGAAATCATGAGGGGAAGGCGGGAGGAGAAACCGGGAGGGAAAAGGCGGGAGGGAAATCGTGAGGGAAAAGCGGGAGGGGAAAGCGGGAGGAGATATCGTGTGGGGAAACTGAGGGAAAAGCAGGAGGGAAAATTGTGTGGGGAAACTGTGAGGGGAAAGCGGGAGGGAAAAGCGTGAGGGGAAAAGGCGGGAGGGAAATCATGAGGGAAAACTGTGAGGGGAAAGCGGAAGGGAAAAGCGGCAGGTGAAATTATGAGGGGAAATTGTGAGGGAAAAGTGGAAAAGAAAGCGGGAGGGACAACCGGGAGGGGAAATTGTGAGGGGAAAGCGGGAGGAGATATTGTGTGGAGAAACTGAGGGAAAAGCGGAAGGGAAAATTGTGTGGGGAAACTGTGAGGGGAAAGCGGGAAAGAAAGCGTGAGGGGAAAGGCGGGAGGGAAATCGTGAGGGGAAACTGTGAGGGGAAAGCAGGAGGAGAAATCGTGAGGGGAAAACCGGGAGAGAAAATTGTGAAGGGAAACTGTGAGGAGAAATGCTGAGGGGTTGGCGAGATCAGTTTACCGGATCCGGTACTGCGATCCCGGCGGGGCTCCCGGCTTGGTTTCTCGGTGTTCTCCCGGTGCTACCGGATCCCTCCCGGTGCTACCGGATCCCTCCGTCCCCCAGCTATTCGTCGCCGAGCACAACCCCGAGTCGGTAGCTCGGCAGCTCCTCTTCCTCCTGCTCGCCCTGGAATGCCCGGATCGCCCCCGAGCCGAAGGTACCGGTTACTCCCGGTGATTTCCCGGTGATTTTCCATGATTTCCCGGTGATTTTGGGTGTTTGCAGCCCGCGCCGCCACCATGCTGGAGCTGCTGGGCTCCGGTAGCCTCCGGGCAGCCACGGCGGAGGTGCTGCGGGGAGCGGCGGCGAGACTGCGCCGGTGGGTCGGCGGGGAGCGGCGCGGCTTCGTGGATCTGAGCCTCATGAAGGTCGGCAACACCGGGAGCGACCGGGAGCACCGGGAGGGACCGGGAACGGGGATGGAAGGGACCGGGAGGGAGCGGGAACACCGGGAGGGACCGGTAATGGGGATGGGAGGGAGCGGGAGGGACCGGGAATGGGGCTGGAATATAGCGGGAGGGACCGGGAACACCGGGAGGGACCGGGAACGGGGTTTGGACATGCCGGGAGTGACCGGTAATGGGGATGGGAGTGACCGGGAATGATCGGGAACACCAGGAGTGACCGGGAACGGGGCTGGGAGGGACCGGGAGTGACCGGGAACGGGGTTTGGGTATACTGGACACACCGGGAGTGACCGGGAACGGGGTTTGGGTATACTGGACACACTGGGAGGGACCGGGAACGGGGCTGGGAGGGACCGGGAGTGACCGGGAACGGGGTTTGGACACAGCGGGGCTACCCGCTCCCGGTTCCTCTCTCCCGCAGTGCCGTGACCGCGATGCGCTCGAAGCCGTTCTGCGGCGCTGGGAGCGAGCGCTGCCGGTACCGGGAGCGACACCGGCACCGGGACTGTCACCGGGAGCGACACCGGCACCGGGAGTGTCACCGGGAGCGACACCCGCACCGGGAGTGTCACCGGGAGCGGAACTGTCCCCGGATCGTCCCCCGGGCCCCCCGGGCTGGGACTGGCGGCTGCGGCGGCGGCTGGGCGCTCGGTACGAGAGCAGAGCGGCTGTGGCTGACTGGGAGCTGCGGATGGCGCTGCAGCCACGAGGGGTAACACTGGCGACACCGGGGACAGCAGGGACAGCGGGGAGGGACAGCGGGGACAGCGGGGACAGCGGGACATCCCGGGAGGGACAGCGGGGAGGGACAGGGGGGACAGCGGGGGGATAATGGGGACACCGGGACAGCCCGGTAGGACGGCGGGGACAGCGGGGACAACCGGGAGGGACAGCGGGGGGATAATGGGGACAATGGGGACAACGGGGACAGCTCGGGAGGGACACCGGGGGACAGCCGGGACAGCCGGGACACCGGGGAGGGACACCGGGAGACACCGGGGAGTCCTTGGGGACATCCTGGGGGGACAATGGGGACACCGACCACACCCACACCAACACCACACAACAACACCAACACCAACAAACACACACCACCACACCCACCCACAAAACACCACACCACCCGAGGGATCCTTGGGGACATCCTGGGGCTCCTTGGGGACACTTGGGGGACACCGGAGGACATCTGGGGACACCTTGGGGACACCGGGGAGGACAGGGAGACACCTGGGGACACCGAGGGGACACTGGGGATCCTTGGTGACACTTGAGGAAACCGAGGTGGCCTTGGGGACATGTTGGTGACCCTTGGGGACACCGAGGTGGCCTTGGGGACATCCCGGCGCTCCTCAGCTGTCCCCTCTGCTGTCCCCTCTGCTGTCCCCAAGGCCACCTCGCTGTCCCCAGCCGAGTTCAGCCGCTGGCGACAAAGCAGCGACGCGTTCGGGGGAGGAGGTGACATCGGCAACGTCACCCTGCTGAGCGAGCGCCACCCCAGAGCCGTGAGTCTGTGTCCCCGAGTGTCCCCGAATGTCCCCAAAGGTCCCCAGAGTGTCCCCGAGTGTCCCAAAGTGTCCCCAAAGTGTCCCCAGAGTGTCCCAAAGTGTCCCCGAGTGTCCCCAAGTATCCCCAGGTGTCCCCAAGGTGTCCCCAAGTGTCCCCAGAGTGTCCCCAAATGTCCCCAAAGTGTCCCCGAGTGTCCCCAGGTGTCCCCAAAGTGTCCCCAAAGTGTCCCCGAGTGTCCCCAAGTGTCCCCAGGTGTCCCCAAAGTGTCCCCAAAGTGTCCCCAAGTGTCCCCAGGTGTCCCCAAGGTGTCCCCAGAGTGTCCCCAAATGTCCCCAAAGTGTCCCCGAGTGTCCCCAGGTGTCCCCAAAGTGTCCCCAAAGTGTCCCCAAGTGTCCCCAAAAGTGTCCCCAGAGTGTCCCTGAGTGTCCCCAGAGTGTCCCCAAGTGTCCCCAGCGTGTCCCCAATGTCCCCAAGGTGTCCCAAAGTATCCCCGAGTGTCCCCAAAGTGTCCCCAAATGTCCCCAAGTGCCCCCAAAGTGTCCCCAGATGTCCCCAAAAGTGTCCCCAAAGTGTCCCCAAGTGTCCCCAAATGTCCCAAAGTGTCCCCAAAGTGTCCCTGAGTGTCTCCAAAGTGTCCCCGAGTGTCCCCAGCGTGTCCCCGGAGTGTCCCCAAAGTGTCCCCAAGTATCCCCGAGTATCCCCAGGTGTCCCCAAAGTGTCCCCAAAGTGTCCCAAAGTGTCCCCAAAGTGTCCCCGAGTGTCCCCAAAGTGTCCCCAAGTATCCCCAGGTGTCCCCAGAAGTGTCCCCGAGTGTCCCCGAGTGTCCCCAAATGTCCCCAAAGTGTCCCCAAAGTGTCCCCAGAGTGTCCCCAAGTGTCCTCAAGTGTCCCCAAAGTGTCCCCAATTATCCCCAGGTGTCCCCGAGTGTCCCCAAAGTGTCCCCAAAGTGTCTCCAAAGTGTCCCCAAGTGTCCCCAAAGTGTCCCCAAAGTGTCCCAAAGTGTCCCCAAATATCCCCAAATCTCCCCAGATGTCCCCGAGTGTCCCCAAAGTGCCCCCAAACGTCCCCGAGTGTCCCAAAAGTGTCCCCAAAGTGTCCCCAAAGTGTCCCCAAAGTGTCCCCAAAGTCACGTGTCGCTGGCCAGGACGGGAGGATGACGTCACCGGCGGGTTACTGGGGAGATCTCGCGATAGGACCTTTCGTGAGCTTCGGGCTGCAGAGGGAGGCGAAGGGAAAGGTGAGAGGTTGGGGATTTTTGGGGTTTTTGGGGATTTTTTGGGGATTTTTGGGGGTTTTTGGGGATTTTTTGGGGAATTTTGGGGGAATTTGGGGGATTTGGAGAATTTGGGGAAATTGAGGGTTTGGGGATTTGGGGGAATTTGGGTTTTTTTGGGGTATTTGGGATGTTTTTTGGGGGGATTTTGGGGTTTTTTTGGGAGATTTTGGGATTTTTTAGGGGAATTTAGGGTTTTTTTAAGGGAGTTTTTTAGGAGATTTGGGGAATTTTGGGGTTTTCTGGGGGAATTTGGGGGATTTTGGGAGATTTAGGGCGGATTTGAGGAGTTTTTTGGGGTGGATTTAGGATGGAGATTTGAGGAATTTGGGGGTTTTGGGAAGATTTTGGGGAATTTTGGGATTTGGGGAAATTGAGGGTTTGGGGATTTGGGGTTTTTTGGGGTATTTGGGATGTTTTTGGGGGGATTTTGGGGGATTTTTGGGTAGTTTTTTAGGGGATTTGGGGAATTTTGGGATTTTTTGGAGATTTTGGGATTTTTTTGAGGGAATTTGGGAGGTTTTTAGGGAGATATTGGGAGTTTTTGGGGAAGTTTTTGGGTCATTTTGGGGAATATTTGGGATTATTTTTGGGCAGATTTGAGGTTCTTTTGGGGTTTGTTTTGGGGTCATTTTGGGAAGGATTTGGGGATTATTTTGGCTTTTTTTTGGGGGATTATTTTGGGATTATTTGGGGATTTTTTTGGGGATTATTTTGGGATTTTTTTGGGATTTTTTTGGGGATTATTTTGGGAATATTTTGGGATTTTTTTCTCTCCCAACCCCAGACAGCCACAGAGATTTCCCAGGAATTTCTCTCTTCTCTGCTGGACGAACTGCTGACCCCAAATTCGGGATCCAAACCCCAAAATTCGGAGCAAAACCCCAAAAATTTGGCTCAAAACCCCAAAAATTGGGATCCAAACCCCGAAAAAGGGCATGAAAACCCCAAAAATTCGGAGGAAAACCCCAAAAATTGGGATCAAAACTCCAAAAATGAGAATAAAAACACCAAAAAAGGGGATAAAAACCCCAAAAATTGGGGTAAAAACCCCAAAATTGGGGATCAATTCTCCCCCAAGACCCAAAGCCAGGATGATTCAGATCCACTGGGTGAGTGAGAGATCCCAAAAAACCCCAAATTTATCCCAAAATTTACCCCAAAAACCTCCCCAAATTTACCCCAAAAAACTCCCCAAAGTTTACCCCAAAAAACTCCCCAAATTTACCCCAAAAACTCCCCAAATTTACCCCAAAATTTATCCCAAATCCCCCAAAATTCCCCCCCAAAACTCCCCAAATTTACCCCCAAAAACCCCAAAAACCTCCCAAATTTACCCCAAAATTTACCCCAAAAACCCCAAAAACCTCCCAAAATTTACCCTAAATCTCCCAAAATTGATCCCAAATCCCCCCAATCCTCCCCAAATTTACCCCAAATCCCCTAAAATTTACCCTAAATCCTTCAAACCTCCTGAAATTTACCTCAAATTCCCCCAAAAACCTCCCAAAATTGACCCTAAATCCCCCAAATCTCCCAAAATTTATCCCCAATCCTCCCCAAATTTACCCCAAATCCCCTAAAATTTACCCTAAATCGCCCAAATCCTTCGAACCTCCTGAAATTTACCCCAAAACTCCCCAAATTTACCCCAAAATCTCCCAAAATCCCCATAAAATGTCCCAAAATCTCCCCCAAATCAGCCAAAACCCCCCAAAATCTCCCAAAAATCCTCCCAAATCTCCCCAAATTTACCCCAAATCCCCCAAATCCTTTGAACTTCCCAAAATTTACCTCAAATCATTCAAAAACCTCCCCAAATTTACCCCAAAATCCCCCCAAATTTACCCCAAAACTCCCCAAATCCTCCCCCAGGACCCCAAAATCCCAAAACTCCCTCAAATTTTCCCCCAAATCTCTCAAAACTCCCCAAATTCCCCCAAACTCCCCAAATTGTCCCAAAATCCCTCCAAATCTCTCCAAAACTCCCCAAAATCCCCCAAAATCCTCCCAAATACACCCAAAATCCACCCCAAATCTCCCAAATTCCCCCCAAATCCCCAAAACCTCCAGAAATTTATCCCAAATCCTCAAAGTTTACCCTAAATCCCCAAAATTTACCCCAAATCTCCCCAAAATCACCCCAAATCCCCCAAAATCTCCCCAAATTGCTCTCAAACTCCCCAAAATCCACCCTAAATCTCCCAAAAATCCTCCCAAAACTCCCCAAAATTCCCCCCAAATCCCTCTAAATCCCAAAATATCCCAAAATATCCCAAAAATTCCCAAATTTCCACCCCGCAGGTCCCGTGGCTCTCCTGCCCATCCCCATCTGCTTCCTGCCCTTGCTGAGCTCCTCGGGAATCCCAAAAATCCCCAAAATGCCCCAAAATCGCCTCGGGGGGCTTTGCCAGCTGCTCGTGCTGGGCTGGAGGTGAGATTGAGAATTTTGGGGAAGATTTTGGGGTTTTTGGGGTGATTTGGGGGATTTTGGAGTGATTTGGGGACATTTTGGGGAAGATTTTGGGGGAATTTGGGGGATTTTGGGATTTTTTGGGGTGAATTTTGGGGGTTTTGGGGTGATTTGGGGGTTTTTGGGGGGAATTTTGGGTTTGGGGGAATTTGGGGATTTTGGGAAGGTAGAGTTTTGGGGTGAATTTTGGGGAGATTTTGGGGTGATTTTGGGGGATTTAGGGGATTTTGGGTAGATTTTGGGGTGAATTTTGGGGATTTTGGGTGATTTTGGGGTGTTTTGGGGGGATTTTGGGTTTTGGGATTTTGGGGAATTTTGGGGGAATTTGGGATTTAGGGGAATTTTGGGACATTTTATGGGGTTTTTGGGGTGATTTTGGGGTGAATTTTGGGGAAATTTGGGATTTTGGGATTTTGGCTTGAATTTTGGGGTAATTTTGGGTGATTTTGGGGTGAATTTTGGGTTATTTTGGGTAAATTTTGGGTGATTTTGGGGTGAATTTTGGGTGATTTTGGGGTGAATTTTGGGACATTTATGGGGGTTTTGGAATTTGGGATGATTTTGGGGAATTTGGGGGTTTTTGGGGTGAATTTTGGGGTTTTTGGGGTTGATTTTGGGGTGAGTTTGGGACATTTTCTGGGGTTTTTGGGGTGATTTGGGATGATTTTGGGGCATTTTGGGGAGGATTTGGGACTTTTTGGGGGTTTTGAGGTGATTTTGGGACATTTTGGGGGATTTTGAATGATTTGGGGGGAGTTTTTGTGGATTTTGGAGTGATTTGGGGTTTTTGGGGTGATTTTGGGGGATTTTGGGGTGATTTGGGGAGGATTTGAGGGGATTTTGGGACATTTTGTGGGGTTTTTGGGATCATTTGGGATGATTTTGGGACTTTTTGGGACATTTTGTGGGGTTTTTGGGGTGATTGGGGATGAATTTGGGATGATTTTGGGACATTTTGGGGTTTTTGGGGTGATTTTTGGGACATTTTGGGGTGATTTTGGGATATTTTGGGGTGATTTGGGATGATTTTGGGAGATTTGGGGGGATTTTGTGGGGTTTTTGGGGTGAATTTTGTGGTTTTTGGGATGATTTTGGGGTGAATTTTGGGTTTTTTGGGGGATTTTGGGGTGAGTTTGGGACATTTTCTGGGATTTTTGGGGTGATTTGGGGGATTTGGGATGATTTGGGGGTGATTTTGGGAGAGTTTGGGGGATTTTGGGGACATTTGGGGGATTTTGGGGACATTTTGGGGTTTTGGGGGTGATTTTGGAGGAATTTGGAGGTTTTTGGGTTTTTGGGGTGATTTGGGATGTTTTTGGAGTGATTTGAGGGTTTTTTGGGGGATTTTGGGACATTTTGGGGTGATTTGGGGAGGATTTGAGGGGATTTTGGGGCATTTGGGGACATTTTGTGGGTTTTTTGGGGTGATTTGGGACATTTTGGGGGTTTTTGGGACATTTTGTGAGGTTTTTGGGGTGATTTGGGTTGATTTTGGGGATTTTGGAGGGGATTTGTGGGTTTTTTTGGGGGATTTTGGGACATTTTGGGGTGATTTGGGGAGGATTTGAGGGGATTTTGGTTTTGTGGGGTCTGTAATTAACTAATTAGCCCTAATTAACTAATTGCTCAGGTCTGGGCTCTGTCAGCTCCCTAATGAGCTCTGTGATTAACTAATTAGCCCCTAATTAACTAATTATTCAGGTCTGGGGTCTGTCAGCTCCCTAACTAGCTTGGTAATTAACTAATTGGTCTCTAATTAACGAATTAATCAGGTCTGGGGTCTGTCAGCTCCCTAACTAGCTCTGTGATTAATTAATTAGCCCCTAATTAACTAATTGCTCAGGTCTGGGGTCTGTAATTAACTAATTAGCCCTAATTAACTAATTGCTCAGGTCTGGGCTCTGTCAGCTCCCTAAGGGGGTCTGTAATTAACTAATTAGCCCCTAATTAACTAATGACTCAGGTCTGGGGTCTATCAGCTCCCTAAGGGGGTTTGTAATTAATTAATGAGTCTCTAATTAACTAATCACTCAGGTCTGGGGTCTGTCAGGTCACTAATTAGCCCTAATTAACTAATTAACTAATGACTCAGGTCTCTGCCCCTCACTGCCCAGCTGGGATCTCTCGCTGCTCCTGGAGCCACTTTGCTGCTGGAGCTTCCCACGTGAGAACCTCCTTAATTAACGCGTTAATTAGCGCTAATTGAGTCGTTAATTAACCTCAGATCCCTCCCGGAATTAACCCTAATTAGCCCTAATTAATTACTGCTAATTAAGTCATTAATTACCCTCAGATCTTTCCCTGAATTTACCCTAAAACTCCTCATCAAATTAACCTAATTAGCCCTAATTAATTACCCATAATTAATTCATTAATTACCCCCAGAGCCCTCCCCGAATTAACCCTAATTACCCCTAATTAATTACCCCTAATTAAGTCATTAATTACTCTCAGAGCCCTCCCTGAATTAACCCTGAAACTCCTCACCAAATTGACCTAATTAGCCCTAATTAATTACCGCTAATTAATTCATTAATTACTCTCAGATCCCTCCCTGAATTAATCCTAAAACCTCGCACCAGATTGCCCTAATTAGCCCTAATTAATTACCGCTAATTAATTCATTAATTACCCCCAGATCCCTCCCCAAATTAACCCTAAAACCTCGCACCAAATTAACCTAATTACCCCTAATTAATTACCCCTAATTACCTCCTAATTACCCCAAATTATCCCTAATTACCCCCAATTAATTACCCCCAATTAATTACCCCAAATTAACTGAAACACCTCCCCAAATTATCCCCTAATTACCCCAAATTAACTTCTCCCCAAATTAATTAATTACCCCTAATTAATTACCCCTAATTAAGTCATTAATTACCCTCAGATCCCTGCCTGAATTTACCCTGAAACCTTCACCAAATTAACCTAATTAGCCCTAATTAATTACCCCAATTAAGTCGTTAATTACCTCCAGAGCCCTCCCCAAATTAACCCTAATTAGCCCTAATTAATTACCCCTAATTAAGTCATTAATTACCCTCAGAGCCCTCCCTGGATTAACCCTGAAACCTCTCACCAGATTAACCCTAATTAGCCCTAATTAATTACCCCAAATTAACCAAAACATCTCCCCTAATTATCCCCTAATTACCCCAAATTAACTTCTCCCAAAATTAATTAATTATCCCTAATTAATTACCCCCAGACCCACCATTCTACATCCCCAACCCCAATTAATCAACCCTTCCCACCCCAATTAACACCCAATTAACACCCCAATTAACACCCCAACCCCTAACTAATCACCCCTTCCCTCCCCACCCCAATTAACCAGTTCCGGCCCCAATTAACTCCCTAATTAATTAACTTTTCCCCCAATTTCATTCCCATTCTACATCCCCAACCCCAATTAATTAACCCTTCCCACCCCAATTAACACCCAATTAACACCCCCAGCCCCAACCAATTAACACCCCAAACCCCAACCAATTAACCTCCACCCCAATCAACCAATTCCCGCCCCAATTAACGCCCTAATTAATTAACTTTTCCCCCAATTTCCCACCCATTCTACATCCTCAACCCTTCCCACCCCAATTAACACCCCAATTAATTAACCCTTTCCCTCCCAACCCAAACTAACCGCCCATCCCCAATTCATCAATTCCCACCCTAATTAACACCCTAATTAATTAACTTTTCCCCCAATTTCCCACCCCAATTCTGCATCCCAACCCCAATTAATTAACCCTTTCCCACCCCAATTAACACCCCAATTAACACCCCAATTAACACCCAATTAACACCCCAAACCCCTAACTAATCACCCCTTCCCTCCCCACTCCAATTAACCAATTCCCACCCTAATTAACTCCCTAATTAATTACCTTTTCCCCCAATTTCCCACCCATTCAGCATCCCAACCCCAATTAATTAACACTTTTTCCATCCCCAATTAACACCCCGATTAATTAACCCTTTCCCTCCCAACCCAAACTAACCTCCCATCCCCAATTAATCAATTCCCGCCCCAATTAACGCCCTAATTAATTACCTTTTTCCCCAATTTCATTCCCATTCTGCATCCCAACCCCAATTAATCAACCCTTCCCACCCCAATTAACACCCAATTAACACCCCCAGCCCCAACCAATTAACACCCCAAACCCCAACCAATTAACCTCACCCCCAATTAACCAATTCCCGCCCCAATTAACACCCTAATTAATTACCTTTTCCCCCAATTTCATTCCCATTCAGCATCCCAACCCCAATTAATTAACCCTTCCCACCCCAATTAACACCCAATTAACACCCCCAACCCCAACCAATTAACACCCCAAACCCCAACCAATTAACCTCACCCCAATTAACCAATTCCCACCCCAATTAACTCCCTAATTAATTACCTTTCCCCCAATTTCCCACCCCAATTCTACATCCCAACCCCAATTAATCAACCCTTCCCACCCCAATTAACACCCAATTAACACCCAATTAACACCCCAAACCCCAACCAATTAACACCCCAAGCCCCAACCAATTAACCTCCACCCCAATTAACCAATTCCCGCCCTAATTAACTCCCTAATTAATTAACTTTTCCCCCAATTTCCCACCATTCAGCATCCCAACCCCAATTAATTAACCCTTCCCACCCCAATTAACACCCCAATTAACACCCAAACCCCAACCAATTAACACCCCAAACCCCAACCAATTAACCTCCACCCCAATTAACCAATTCCCGCCCCAATTAACTCCCTAATTAATTACCTTTCCCCCAATTTTCAGTCCATTCTGCATCCCAACCCCAATTAATTAACCCTTCCCACCCCAATTAACACCCAATTAACACCCCAAACCCCAACCAATTAACACCCCAACCCCCAACCAATTAACCCCACCCCAATTAACCAATTCCCGCCCCAATTAACTCCCTAATTAATTACCTTTTCCCCCAATTTCCCACCCCAATTCTGCATCCCAACCCCAATTAATCAACCCTTTCCCACCCCAATTAACACCCAATTAACACCCCAATTAACACCCAATTATCACCCCGAACCCCAACCAATTAACCTCCACCCCAATTAACCAATTCCCGCCCCAATTAACGCGCTAATTAACTCATTCCCGCAGGCTGGTTCCGTGTCTCGGCTCTGACCAGCAGGAGGCGCTGCGGCAGCAGCTGCGGGCTTTGGCTGCGGCGGGAGGATTCGAACCCGGAAATGGGGAGTGCTGGGGGCATCTGGGGTTCGTTAAACGGCCTGTTAATTAGCTAATTAGTTAATTAATGTGGTCCTTGACTCGGTAATTGACTCAGTAATTAGTTATCTGTACTGTTAACTAGCTCAGTAATTAGTTCCAGCTCAGGCGGGAGGATTCGAACCTGGAAATGGGGAGATTTTGGGGTATCTGGGGTTCGTTAAACGGCCTGTTAATTAGCTAATTAGTTAATTAATGTGGTCCTTGACTCGGTAATTGACTCAGTAATTAGTTATCTGTACTGTTAACTAGTTCAGTAATTAGTTCCAGCTCAGGCTGGAGGATTTGAACCCAGAAATGGAGAGTCCTGGGGGTATCTGGGGTTCATTAAACAGCCTGTTAATTAGCTAATTAACTCATTAATTAACTCATCGACTCGGTAATTGACTCAGTAATTAGTTAGCTGTATAGTTAGTTAGCTCAGTACTTAATTACAGCTCAGGCTGGAGGATTCGAACCCGGAAATGGGGAACCTTGGGGGTATCTGGGGTTCGTTAAATGGCCTGTTAATTAGCTAATTAATTAATTAGTGTGGTCCTTGATTCGGTAATTGACTCAGTAATTAGTTATCTGTACTGTTAACTAGCTCAGTAATTAGTTCCAGCTCAGGCTGGAGGATTCGAACCCGGAAAGGGGGAGATTTTGGGGTATCTGGGGTTCGTTAAACGGCCTGTTAATTAGCTAATTAATTAATTAATTAACTCATTGACTCGTTAGTTAATCCAGTAATTAGTTATCTGTACAGTTAATTAGTTCAGTAATTAGTTCCAGCTCAGGCTGGAGGATTCGAACCAGGAAATGGAGAGTCCTGGGGGTATCTGGGGTTCGTTAAACGGCCTGTTAATTAGCTAATTAACTCAGTAATTAACTCATTAACTCGGTAATTAACTCAGTAATTAGTTATCTGTACTCTTAACTAGTTCAGTAATTAGTTCCAGCTCAGGCTGGAGGATTTAAACCTGGAAATGGAGAGTCCTGGGGGCATCTGGGGTTCGTTAAACGGCCTGTTAATTAGCTAATTAACTCATTAATTAACTCATCGACTCGGTAATTAGCTACCAGCAGAGCTAACCCTTCATTAGCCACCCAATGGTTATTGTAGTTAATGAGGTTAGTCCCCAAATTAGCCCCAAAATTGTCTCCAAAGTCATTAAAACTCTTCCTTAATTAGCTAATTAGTTAGTTATTTTGTTAATTAGTTAAACTGTTAATTCCTCAATTAGTTATTTAGAGATTTTGCCACTAATTAGCCCCAAAATGGTTATAGTTAGTGAGATTTTTCCCCAAATTAGCCCTAAAATTGTCACTGAAATTCCTCTTCAATTAGCTAATTAGCTCATTAGTTAATTAATTAATCAGCTAATTAGTTATTCACAGGTCTTGCTGCTAATTAGCCCCAAAATTGGCTCTGAGGTCACCAAGATCTCCTCAAATTGGCCCCAAAATTACCCCAAAAACCCCAAATTTCACCCAAAAAATCCCAAATTTCCCCCAAAAAATCCCAAATTTCACCCAAAAATCCCAAATTTCCACCAAATTTCCCCCAAAAATCCCCAATTTCCCCCCAAAAAGTCCAAATTTCACCCAAAACCCCCAAAATTTCACCCAAAACCACCCAAATTTTCCCCAAATTTCCCCAAAAAACCCCAAAATTCCCCAAAAAAACCCAAATTTCCTCCAAAATTCCCCCAAATTTCTCACCAGAACCCCCAAAAATCCCCAAATTCACCGAAAACCCCAAAATTCCCCCAAATTTCCCCCAAAACCCCAAATTTCCCCAAAAACCCCAAATTTCCCCTCAAAATTCCAAATTCCACCCAAAACCCCCAAATTTCCCCCAAAACCCCAAATTCCCTCAATTCACACTAATTTCCAAAAAACCCCAAATTGCCCAAAATTCCCCCAAAACCCCAAAATTTCCCCCAAAACCCCCAAATTCCCTCAAATTTCACACTAATTTCCCCAAAAAATCCCAAATTGCCACCCAAAAACCCCAAAATTCCCCCAAATTTCACCCAAAAAACCCCAAATTTCTCACCAGGACCCCCAATTTCCCCCAAAAAATCCCAAATTTCCTCCCAAAATTCCCTGAAATTTCACCCAAAAACCCCAAATTCCCCCAAATTTCACCCAAAATTCCCTCAAAATTCACCCAAAATTCCTCCAAATTCCCCCATAATTCCCAAAATTTCCCCCCAAAACCCCCAAATTTTCCCCAAAAACCCCAAATTTGCCTCAAAATTCACCCAAAAAACCCCAAATTTCACCCAAAATTCCCCCAAATTCCCCCAAAAGCCCCAAATTCCCTCAAAATTCCCCCAAAATTCCCCAAATTCTCCCCAAATTCCCTCCCTCCTCCAAGCCCCGCCCCTTTCCCATTGGCCGAAGCCACGCCCACTCCAGGCCACGCCCCTTTCCCATTCACAACTTCTTTCCGGCCGAAGCCACGCCCACTCCAGGCCACGCCCCCTCGAGGCCACGCCCACCTCCCATTCATAAAGCGGCGCCGCTTTCCCACGGCTCAGAGCGCGGAGGTACGGGAAGCGAAATTTGGGGAATTTTGGGGGAAATTTGGGGTTTTTTTGGGGATTTTGGGATTCTTTGGGAGGTTCTGGGGATTTGGAGGAGATTTGGGGTGGATTTGGGGTGATTTTGGGGGAATTTGGGGTTATTTTGGGTTAATTTTGGGGGATTTTTGGATGAATTTGGGGCGATTTTGGGAGGTTTGGGGCTGAATTTGGCGTAATTTTGGGGCAATTTGGGGTTTTTTAGGGGATTTTGGGATTCTTTGGGAGGTTCTGGGGGTCTGGAGGAGATTTGGGGTGGATTTGGGGTTATTTTGGGGGATTTTTGGGGAATTTGAGGTGATTTTTGGGTTATTTTGGGGGTTTTTGGATGAATTTGGGGCGATTTTGGGAGGTTTGGGGCTGAATTTGGGGTAATTTTGGGGCAATTTGGGGATTTTTTGGGGGAATTTTGGGGTCCTGAGGTTAATTTTGGGGTTTATTTTGGGGTTTTGTTGTAATTTTGGGGTAATTTTGGTGGTTTGGGGGCGATTTTGGGGTGAATTTTGGGGTTTTGGGGTGAATTTTGGGGTTTTGGGGTGAATTTTGGGAAGAATTTTCAGGCTTTTGGTGTTTGGGGCTAATTTGGGGGATTTTGGGCTGAATTTTGGGATTTTGGGCTGAATTTTGGGATTTTGGGGTGAATTCTTGGCTTTTGGGGCTAATTTTGGGCTGAATTTTCAAGTTTTGGGGCTAATTTGGGGAGTTTGGGATGAATTTTGGGGTTTTTGGGGTGAATTTTCATGTTTTGGGGCTAATTTTGGGGCAAATTTCAGGATTTTGGGGAAATTTTGGGGTTTTGGGTTAATTTTGGTGGATTTTGGGGCAAATTTTCCCTTTTTGAGGCTAATTTGGGGTTTTGGGGCTAATTTTGGGGTAAATTTGGGGATTTTGGGATGAATTTTGGGGTAATTTTGGGATTTTGGGGTAAATTTTGGGCTGAATTTTGGGCTAAATTTGGGATTTTGGATGCCCTGGGGGGAGGGGCGATAAGGAGCTATTTTTAGCTCTTTTTCTCTTCCTTTATCAACTCTGATTCCCAAATTTGGGATTTTGGAATTTCGGGAATTTTTTGGGGAGAGACCACGTGACCTTTGACCTCCAGGTGACCTCCAGATGGCTGAGGAGTGAGTTGGGAGATTTTGGGGTTTTTTGGGGGAATTTTGGGGATTTTTTGAGGGAATTTTGGGGTTTTTTTGGGGAATTTTGGGGTTTTTTCGTGAATTTTTTTGGAGTTTTTGGGGGGAATTTTGGGATTTTGGGGAGAATTTTGGGGATTTTTTGGGGAATTTTGGGGGTTTTGGGGGAATTTTGGGGATTTTAGAGGGGTAATTTTGGGGTTTTGAGAATTTTTTGGAATTTTGGGGGAATTTTGAGGGTTTGGGTGGAATTTTGGAATTTTGGGGGAATTTTGGGGGTTTTGGGTGGAATTTTGGGTTATTTTCAAGGCTTTCGGGGGGAATTTATGGAGAATTTTAAAGGATTTTGGGAGGGAATTTGTGAGAAATTTTGGGGTTTTTTAGGGAATTTTTGGGGTTTTGGGAGGGAATTTGAGGAGATTTTGGGGGATTTTTCGGGGAATTTTGGGGTTTTTTTTCGGGGAATTTTGGGGTTTCTTAGTGGGAATTTGGGGGGAATTTTAAGGGATTTTGGGAGGGAATTTTGGGAGGATTTGAGGTTGTTTTGGGACAGAATTTAGGGGGAATTTTGGGGTTTGTTTGGGAGGGAAGTTTGGGTTTTTTTGGGGAATTTTGGGAGGGAATTTGAGAGGATTTGGGGGTGAATTTTAGGAGATTTTGGGGTGGAACTTTGGGGTGTTTTTCCCGAGGAATTTTGGGGTTTTTTTTGGAGGGATTTTCGGGTTTCTAACTCTTTTCTTTCTCCACAGGGAGGAAACTGCGGTGAGCTTCTCCAAAATTCCCCAAAATCCACCAAATTTCCTGTCAAAAATCACCCAAATTCCCTCAATTTCTCCCTAAATTTCCCCAAATTTCCTTCCCAAAATCCCCAAATTCCACCCAAATTTCCCCAAATTCCTCCCCCAAATCCTGCAAAATCCCCCAGAAATTTCCCCAAATTCCACATAAAATTCCCTCCCCAAAATTCCACCCAAATTTCCCCCAAATTCCCTCCCTAATTTCCCTCAAATTTCCCCAAAAATCCCCCAAAATTCCCCAAAAAATTCCCCAAATTCCCTCAAATTTCTCCCTCAATTCCCCCAAATTCCTTTCCCAAAATTCCACCCAAAATCCCTCAATTTCCACCCAAATTCCCCCAAATTTCCACCCTAAATTCCCTCAATCCCCTAAAAAATCCCTCAAAATCCCAAAAAATCCCCCAAAATCAAAAAAAATCCCCAAAAAATCCCAAAAAATCCCAAAAAATCCCAAAAAATCCCAAAAATTCCTGAAAATCAAAAAAATTTCCCCCAAATTTCCCCCAAATTTCCCCCAAATTTCCCCCAAATTTCCCCCAAATTTCCCCCAAATTTCCCCAAATTTCCCCAAATTTCCAAAAGATTTCCCCCAAATTTCAAAAAAATTTCCAAAAGATTTCCCCAAATTTCAAAGATTTCCCCAAATTTCCCCCAAATTTCCAAAAAATTTCCAAAAATCCCCCCAAACTCCAAAAAATCCCCAAAATCCCCAAAAAATCCCAAAAAATCCCAAAAAATCCCCCCCAAAATCCCCAAATTTCCCCAAAAATCCCCAAAATTCCTAATTTTTCTCTCCTCTCCCTCAGGGTCCGCAGGAGGAGGGGGAGGGGCAGGAGGGGGAGGGGCAGGAGGAGCTCTCAGCCGCCCCTCCCCCCAGCGCCCCTCCCCCGCTGCGCCGAAAATCCTCAGCGAATTACAGGAGTTATGCTGTGGAGCCTCACGCCAAGGTGGGATGGGAATCCTAAAATTAACCCCAAAAATCCCAACATTTCACCCCAAAAATGCCTGGAATTGCCCGAAAATCCCTGCCCCAAAAATCCCGAAATTTCACCCCCAAAATCCCGAAATTTCACCCTGAAAATGACAAAAATTCACCCCAAAAATCCCAACATTTCACCCCAAAAATCCCCAAAATCCCTAATTTCCAGTCCCAAAATTTCAGCCCAAAAAGTCCCAAAAATTCACCCCAAAAATGCCAAAATTTCACCCCAAAAATCCCTGGAATTACCCCAAAATCTCTGCCCAAAAAATCCCAAAATTTCAGCCCAAAGATTCTGAAATTTCACCGCAAAAATGACAAAAATTCACTGCAAAAAGTCCCAAAAATTCACTGCAAAAAGTCCCAAAAATTCACCCCAAAAATGCCGAAAATTCACCCAAAAAAATCCCAAAATTTCATCCCGAAAATGCCAAAAATTCACCCCGAAATTCCCAAATCCTCAGCTAACTACAGGAGTTATGCTGTGGAGCCTCACGCCAAGGTGGGATGGGAATCCTAAAATTTCACCCCAAAAACGCCAAAAATCCTAAAATTTGTACCCCAAAAATCTTATCCTAAAGTTCCCTAAATTTCCAAAATTTCAGCCCAAAAATCCCGAAATTTCTGCCCAAAATTCCCAAATTTTCACCCCAAAAATCAAAAAAATCCTAAAATTTCACCCCAAAAATCCCAAAAATTCACCCCGAAAATGCTGAAATTTCACCCCAAAAATGACAAAAATTCACCCCAAAAAGTCCCAAAATTTCAGCCCAAAAATCCCGAAATTTCAGCCCGAAATTCCCAAAAATCCCTGCCCCAAAATTCCCAAATTTCCACCCCAAAAAATCCCAAAATTTCAGCCTAAAGATTCTGAAATTTCAGCCCAAAAATGCCAAAAATTCACCCCAAAATCCCTAATTTCCAGTCCCAAAAATTCACTGCAAAAAGTCCCGAAATTTCACCCCAAAAATGCCAAAATTTCACCCCAAAAAACCCTGGAATTACCCCAAAATCCCTGCCCAAAAAATCCCAAAATTTCAGCCCAAAGATTCCGAAATTTCACCCCAAAAATGACAAAAATTCACCGCAAAAAGTCCCAAAATTTCAGCCCAAAAATGCCGAAAATTCACCCCAAAAATCCCGAAATTTTACCCCAAAATTCCCAAATCCTCAGCGAACTACAGGAGTTATGCTGTGGAGCCTCACGCTAAGGTGGCATGGAAATCCTAAAATTTCACCCCAAAAATGACAAAATTTCAGCCCAAAAATCCCGAAATTTCACCCCAAAAATGACAAAAATTCACCCCAAAAAGTCCCAAAAATTCACCCCAAAAATGACAAAAATTCACCCCAAAAAAGACAAAATTTCATCCCAAAAATCCCGAAATTTCATCCCAAAAAGTCCCAAAAATTCACCCCGAAAATGCCAAAAATTCACCCCAAAAATCCCAAAATTTCACCCCGAAAATGCCAAAAATTCACCCCAAAATTCCCAAATCCTCAGCGAATTACAGGAGTTATGCTGTGGAGCCTCACGCCAAGGTGGGATGGGAATGACAAAAATGACAAAAATTCACCCCAAAAATGACAAAAATCCTAAAATTTGTACCCCAAAAATCTTATCCTAAAGTTCCCTAAATTTCCAAAATTTCACCCCCAAAATCCCGAAAATTCACCCCAAAAATGACAAAATTTCACCCCAAAAATCCCCAAAATCCCTAATTTCCAGTCCCAAAAATTCACCCCAAAAATGACAAAAAATCACCCTAAAATGACAAAAATTCACCCCAAAAATCCCAAAATTTCCACCCCAAAAATGACAAAATTTCACCCCAAAAGTCCCAAAATTTCACCCCAAAAATGCCAAAAATTCACCCCCAAAATCCCAACATTTCACCCCAAAAATGCCTGGAATTGCCCAAAAATCCCTGCCCAAAAATTCTCAAATTTCACCCCAAAAATGACAAAATTTCAGCCCAAAAATCCCAAAATTTCACCCCAAAAATCCCTAATTTCCAGTCCCAAAAATTCACCCCAAAAATCCCAAAATTCCAGCCCAAAAATGCCAAAATTTCACCCAAAAAAATCACAAAAATTCACCCCAAAAATCCCTGGAATTACCCCAAAATCCCTGCCCAAAAAATCCCAAAATTTCAGCCCAAAGATTCCGAAATTTCACCCCAAAAATGACAAAAATTCACTGCAAAAAGTCCCAAAAATTCACCCCAAAAATGCCGAAAATTCACCCCAAAAAATCCCAAAATTTCACCCCAAAAATCCCAAAATTTCATCCCAAAAATCCCAAAATTTCACCCTGAAAATGCCAAAAATTCACCCTGAAATTCCCGAATCCTCAGCCAACTACAGGAGTTATGCTGTGGAGCCTCACGCCAAGGTGGGGATGGAAATCCTGAAATTTCACCCCAAATTTCCACCCCAAAAATGCCAAAAATCCTAAAATTTGTACCCCAAAAATCTTATCCTAAAGTTCCCTAAATTTCCGAAATTTCAGCCCAAAAATCCCGAAATTTCAGCCCAAAATTCACAAATTTTCACCCCAAAAATCAAAAAAATCCTAACATTTCAGCCCAAAAATCCCAAAAATTCACCCTAAAATTTCAGCCCAAAAATCCCAAAACTTCACCCCAAAAATCCCCAAAATCCCTAATTTCCAGTCCCAAAAATTCACCCCAAAAATCCCAAAACTTCACCCCAAAAAGCCCTAATTTCCAGTCCCAAAAATTCACCCCAAAAAATCCCAAAATTTCACCCCAAAAATCCCCAAAATGCCCAAAATTTCAGCCCAGAATTCCCAAAAATCCCTAATTTCCAGTCCCACAAATCCCAAAATTTCAGCCCAAAATTTCCCCAATTCACCCCAAATTTCCCAAAATTCTAACCCCAAATTTTCTCTCCCCAGAGAAAATCCAAAATTTCAGCTTCCCGAAAGCTGCAGCTGAAGGTGAGGAAAAAAACCTGAATTTTGGGGGAGAAAACTCAATTTTTTGGGGAAAAAAACCCAAATTTGGGGAAGAAAATCCCAAATTTGGGAGGAAAAAACATAATTTTAGGGAGAGAAACCTAATTTTTTGGGGGAAAAACCCAATTTTGGGAGCAAAAACCCAAATTTGGGAAAAACACCCAAATTTAGGGTAGAAAAATCCAAATTTTGGGCAGAAAAAGTGCAATTTTGGGGAAAAAACCCAAATTTTGGGGAGAAAAGCCACAAATTTTGGGAAGGAAAAATCCCATTTTTGGGGGAAAAAAACCCATTTTTGGGGGAAAAACCCAATTTTGAAAGCAAAAACCCAAATTTGGGAAAAACCCCCAAATTTAGGGTAGAAAAATCCAAATTTTGGGCAGAAAAAGTGCAATTTTGGGGAAAAACCCCAAATTTTGGGGAGAAAACCCACAAATTTTGGGAAGGAAAAATCCCATTTTTGGGGGAAAAAACCCATTTTTGGGGGAAAAACCCAATTTTTGGAGCAAAAACCCAAATTTGAGGAAAAAACCCCAAATTTAGGGTAGAAAAATCCAAATTTTAAGATTCCCTAATTAATTTTTTTTTGCCCCTTTAGACTCTTTTGCTCCAAAGAGCCAAAAAGGATCTGGAAAAGGAAGAACAAGAAAAATCCAACGAGAAAATTCGAGTTTTGGGAGAACTTTGTCCTCCTCTGGGGGCTCTGGAGGACATGGGGGTGGCTGAGCTGCAGGTGAGGCTTGGGGACATTTTTGGGGACAGTTTTGGGGGATTTGGGGACATTTTTGGGGAAATTTTTTGGGATTTGGGGACATTTGGGGACATTTTTGGGAATTTGGGAACATTTTGGGGACATTTTTGGGGATTTTGGAAGTTTTTGGGGACATTTTTGAGGATTTGGGGGACTTTGGGGTCATTTTGGGTGATTTGGGGACATTTTTGGGGAAGTTTTTGGGGATTTGGGGACATTTTTGGGGACATTTTGGGGGATTTGGGAACATTTTGGGGCACTTTTTGGGACATTTTGGGAGATTTGGGAACATTTTGGGGACATTTTGGGGCACTTTTTGGGACATTTTGGGAGATTTGGGGACATTTTTGGGGTCATTTTGGGGGTTTGGGGTCATTTTGGGGACATTTTGGGGGATTTGGGGACATTTTGGGGGATTTGGGGACGTTTTTTGGGACATTTTGGGGATTTGGGGGACTTTGGGGACATTTTTGGGGGATTTGGGGACATTTGGGGACCTTTTGGGGGATTTGGGGACATTTTTGGGGTCATTTTGGTGACATTTTTGGGGATTTGGGGATATTTTTGGGGATTTGAGGACATTTAGGGTCATTTTTGGGGATATTTTCGGAGTCCTGGGTCCAGAAATATGAGGGGAAAATGCTGGAAAATGCAGGGGGAGAAAAGAGTGGGAAACGTGAGGGGAAAATGGGCTGGAAAATGGGGAAAATGGTGAAAAATGTGAGGGAAAAGTGGCAGGAAAAATGAGGAGAAAGGGTGGAAAATATGAGGGGAAAAGAGAGGAAAACGTAGGAGAAAAATGGTGAGAAATGTGAGGGGGAAATAGTGGAAAATATGAGGGGAAAAGAGGAAAATGTGAGGGAAAATTGGTGGGAAATGTGAGGAGAAAAAGGTTGGGAAATGTGAGGGGAAAATGTGAGGAGAAAATGGAGGGAAATGTGAGGGGAAAAGAGGGGGAAAAATGAGGGAAAATGGTGAAAAATGTGAGGGGAAAGAGTGGGAAATGTGAGGGAAAAATTGTGGGGAAAATGAGGGAAAACAGAGGAAAATGTGAGGGGAAAAATGGTGGAAAATGTGAGGGGAAAAGGGTGGAAAAATGAGGGAAAACGGTGGAAAATGTGAGGAGAAAATGGAGGGAAATGTGAGGGGAAAATGACAAGAAACGTGAGGGAAAAATGGCAGAAAATGTGAGGAGAAAATGGTGGAAAATGTGAGGGGAAAATGGGCTGGAAAAAGGGTGGAAAACGTGAGGGGAAAATGGGAAATTGGAGAGGAGAAAAGGTGGGAAACGTGAGGGGAAAGAGTGCGAAATGTGAGGAGAAAATGGTGGAAAAAATGAGGGGAAAAGAGGGGGAAAATATGAGGGAAAAGCGAGGAAAACGTGAGGGGAAAAATGGTGAGGAATGTGAGAGGAAAATGGTGGAAAATGTGAGGGGAAAAAGGAAGGAAAAATGAGGGAAAAGGGTGGAAATGTAAGGGGAAAAAAGGTTGGGGAAAATGTGAGGGGAAAAAGAGCAGGAAAATAAGAGTTAAAACGGTGAAAAATGTGAGGGAAAAAGATGGGAATGTGAGGGGAGAAAAGGGTGGGAAAAATGAGGAAAAAGGGTGGAAAACGTGAGGGAAAAATGAGGGGAAAATGGTGGAAAATGTGAGGGGAAAAAGGCAGGAAGGTGAGGGGAGAAAGGTTGGGGAAAATGAGAGAAAATGGTGGAAAATGTGAGGGGGAAATTGAGGGAAATGTGAGGGGGAAAGAGAGAAAAACATGAGGGGAAAATGGTGGAAAATGGAGGAAAAAAGGGGTGAGAAATATGAGGGGAAAATGACAAGAAACAAAAAACAAAAAAAAAAAAAAAAAAAAAAAAAAAAAAAAAAAAAAAAAAAAAAAAAAAAAAAAAAAAAAACAAAAAAAAAAAAAACAAAAAACAAAAAAAAAAAAATCGAGGGGAAAATGACAAGAAATGGAAAAATGGCAGAAAATGTGAGGAAAAATGGTGAAAAACCTGAGGGGAAAATGTGTGAAATGTGAGGAGAAAAGAGCGGGAAACGTGAGGGGAAATTGAGGGAAATGTGAGGAGAAAAGAGAGAAAAACATGAGGGGAAAAGAGTGGGAAAAGTGAGGGGAAAATGGTGGAAAATGGAGGCAAAAAAGGGTGGGAAATGCGAGGGAAAAGAGCGAGAAATGTGAGGGGGAAATGGCGGAAAATGTGAGGAGAAAATGGTGAAAAACCTGAGGGGAAAATGCGGGAAATGTGAGGAGAAAAGAGCGGGAAATGTGAGGGGAAAAATGGAGGGAAATGTGAGGGGAAAATGACAAGAAACGTGAGGGAAAATGGTGAAAAACCTGAGGGAAAAATGGTGGAAAACGTGAGGGAAAAATGGTGGAAAACGTGAGGGAAAAATGGTGGAAAACGTGAGGGAAAAATGGTGGAAAACGTGAGGAAAAAATGGTGGAAAACGTGAGGAAAAAATGGTGGAAAACGTGAGGGAAAAATGGTGGAAAACGTGAGGGAAAAATGGTGGAAAACGTGAGGAAAAAATGGTGGAAAACGTGAGGAAAAAATGGTGGAAAACGTGAGGGAAAAATGGTGGAAAACGTGAGGGAAAAATGGTGGAAAACGTGAGGAAAAAATGGTGGAAAACGTGAGGAAAAAATGGTGGAAAACGTGAGGGAAAAATGGTGGAAAACGTGAGGGAAAAATGGTGGAAAACGTGAGGAAAAAATGGTGGAAAACGTGAGGAAAAAAAAAACAAAAAATGGTGGAAAACGTGAGGGAAAAATGGTGGAAAACGTGAGGAAAAAATGGTGGAAAACGTGAGGAAAAAATGGTGGAAAACGTGAGGAAAAAATGGTGGAAAACGTGAGGAAAAAATGGTGGAAAACGTGAGGAAAAAATGGTGGAAAACGTGAGGAAAAAATGGTGAACAATGTGAGGGGAAAAAGGCAGGAAATATGAGGAAAAAAATGGTGAAAAACATGAGGGAAAAAGGCAGGAAATATGAGGAGAAAAGAGCGGGAAACGTGAGGGGAAAAATGGAGGGAAATGTGAGGGAGAAAACTGGGGACATTGGGGGATTTGGGGACATTGAGGACATCCATTAATGTCCCCAAATGTCCCCAAATGTCCTCAAATGTCCCCATTAATGTCCCCAAATGTCCCCTGCTGTCCCCAGGAGCTGTGCCGGCAGCTCCATTCCCGTGTGTGGAGAGTGGATGAGGAGAGATACGACATGGGAACCCGAGTGAGCAAGAACGTGGCCGAGGTGAGTTTTGGGGGGATTTTGGGGGATTTTGGGGTCATTTTTGGGGTGATTTTATGGTGATTTTCTGGGAACTTTTAGATCATTTTCTGGGTCATTTTTTGGGGTCATTTTGGCATCATTTTCTGGGTGATTTTTGGGTTGTTTTTGGGGTGATTTTGGTGTTATCTTCTGGGTGATTTTTGGGTGATTTTGGGGTCATTTTTGGGGTGATTTGGGGTCATTTTCTGGGTGATTTTTGGGGTGATTTGGGGTCATTTTTGGGGTGATTTTATGGTGATTTTCTGGGAATTTTTGGATCATTTTCTGGGTGATTTTTGGGGTGATTTGGGGTCAATTTTGGGGTGATTTTGGGGTCATTTGGAGTTTTTTTTGGGGTGATTTTATGGTGATTTTCTGGGAACTTTTGGATCATTTTCTGGGTGATTTTTGGGGTCATTTGGGGTCATTTTTGGGGTGATTTTTGGGGGATTTTGGGGTCATTTTTGGGGTGATTTTATGGTGATTTTCTGGGAATTTTTGGATCATTTTCTGGGTCATTTTTTGGGGTCATTTTGGTATCATTTTCTGGGTGATTTTTGGGTGATTTTGGGGTCATTTTTGGGGTGATTTTATGGTGATTTTCTGGGAATTTTTGGATAATTTTCTGGGTGATTTTTGGGGTGATTTTGGGGTTTTTTTTGGGGTGATTTTGGGCTGATTTTAGGATGGTTTTAGGATGATTTTGGGCTGATTTTGGGCTGAATTTTGGGTTTTTGCTCTCTCTAGCTAGAAGAACTCCACCGCAGAGTGACCACCAGGGTGATTTTTGGGCTAATTTTGGTTTTTTTGGTCTCTCTCTCCCCAAAGCTCGAGGAACTCTGCTGCAGAGTGACCACTGGGATGATTTCCTGTCTGATTTTTGGCTAATTTTGGGTTTTTTGGTTATTTTATTCCCCAAAGCTGGAGGAGCTCCGTCGCAGAGTGACCGCTGGGACCATTTCCTGTGTGATTTTTGGGTTAATTTTGGTTTTTTTGGTTATTTTATTCCCCAAAGCTCGAGGAGCTCCGGCGCAGAGTGACCGCCAGGATGATTTTCTGTCTGATTTTGGGCTGAATTTTGGTTTTTTTGGGTTTTTTGGTCTCCCCAGCTAGAAGAACTCCGGCGCCGAGTGACCGCCGGCCGTTTCGTGCGGCCGAACCTTCGCCGTGTCCGGCTGTCGGCCGATGCCATGATGGCAGCTCTGCTGGGGACAAAGCCCAAGATGGGGACAGACCTGAGGGCAGGGCTGCGCCAGGTGCGCAAGGACGACGCTGAGAAGGTGAGAAATTATCCAAAATCACCCAAAATGAACCCAAAATTAACCCAAAACCCAGAGCTGAGGGCAGGGCTGCGCCAGGTGCGCAAGGACAACGCTGAGAAGGTGAGAAATTACCTAAAATTACCCCCAAAATCCCACCAAATTCCCCAAAAAGTCCCCAAAATATCACTGTAAACTCACCCCAAAATTACCACAAAATTAGCCCAAAAATTACCCCAAAGTTTACAGAAAAATCGCTGCAAAGTCACCCAAAATTCCCACAAAATCACCCAGAAAACGACCCCAAAACCAGCCAAAAAATGACCACAAAATCATCCCAAAAATCAGCCCAAAATCATCCAGAAATCAGCCCAATCTGACCCCAAAAACCAGCCAGAAATCAGCCCAAAGTTGCCAAAAAAATCATCCAGAAATTACCCCAAAAATGACCACAAAATCCCCCAAAATCAGCCCAAAATTCCCCAAAAAATCATCATAAACTCACCTAAAATTCCCACAAAATCACCCCAGAAATGACCCAAAAATGGCCCCAAAACGGCCCCAAAATCACCCAAAATTCCCCCAAAACCCAAGCTGGGGACAGACCTGAGGGCAGGGCTGCGCCAGGTGTGCAAGGATGATGCTGAGAAGGTGAGAAATCACCTAAAATCACCAAAAATCACCCAAAATTAACCCAGAAATGATCCTGAAATGATCTAGAAATCATCCAGAAAATTCCCACAAAATTGACTCAAAATTCACCCAGAAATGGCCCCAAAATGACCCAAAAATGACTCCAAAATGACCCCAGAAATCATCCCAAAATCATCCAGAAATCATCCCAAAATCATCCAGAAAATCACCTGAAAATAACCCAGAAAATGACTCCAAAATCACCATAAAATGACCCCAAAATTCCCACAAAATTACCACAAAATCACCCCAGAAATGGCCCCAAAATGACCCCAAAATCCCCCAAAATTAACCCAAAACCCAAACTGAGGGCAGGGCTGCGCCAGGTGCGCTCACCCAGAAAAGGCCACAAAATGACCCAAAATTAACCCAAAATCCCCCAAATTTAACCCAAAATCATCCAGAAATCATCCCCAAAATGACCACAAAATTGACCCAAAATTCCCCCAAAATTCACACAAAATCAACCCAAAATGACCCCAAAATGACCCAAAAATCACCCCAAAAATCATCCCAAAATCATCCAGAAAATCAACCCAAAATCATCTGGAAATCATCACAAAATGACCCCAAAATCACCCCAAAAATCATCCCAAAAATGATCACAAAATTCGCCCAAAATCAGCCCAGAAATCACTCCCAAATTAAAAAAAAAATTACTTTAAACTCACCCAGAATTCCCACAAAATCACCCCAAAAATGACCAAACAAAATCACCACCAAAGCACCCCAAAATTTCCCCAAAGTGACCCCAAAATTCACATTTGGTGCCATTTTGATCCCATTTTGGTGACATTTGGTGACATTTTTTCCCAGGAGAACCACAAGGTTGGCGACTGGTGACATTTGGTGCCATTTAATGTCATTTTTGTGCCATTTTTGTGCCATTTAATGCCATTTTTGTGCCATTTAATGCCATTTTAATGCCATTTAATGACATTTAATCCAATTTAATCCCATTTTTGTTCCATTTAATGCCATTTTGGTGCCATTTGGTGCCATTTTGTGACACCTTGGTGACATTTTGTGACACTTCCATGCCATTTAATGCCATTTAATGCCATTTAATCCAATTTTTGTTCCATTTAATGCCATTTTTGTGCCACTTAGTGCCATTTTGTGACACTTTGATGCCATTTAATGCCATTTTGGTGACATTTAGTGACATTTGGTGACATTTAATGCCATTTTTTGTGCCATTTGGTGCCATTTTGTGACACTTCCATGCCATTTTAATGCCATTTAATGCCATTTTTGTGCCATTTGATGCCATTTTGGTGACAATCAGTGACATTTAGTGACATTTTGGTGACATTTTGTCCCCAGGAGAACCGCGAGGTCGGCGACTGGTGACATTTTGTGACACTTTGATGCCATTTAATGCCATTTAATCCAATTTTTGTTCCATTTAATGCCATTTTTGTTCCATTTGATCCCATTTTGGTGACATTTGGTGACATTTTGGTGACATTTTTGTCCCCAGGAGAACCGCGAGGTCGGCGATTGGTGACATTTGATGCCATTTTTGTGCCATTTAATGCCATTTAATGCCATTTAATCCAATTTTTGTTCCATTTAATGCCATTTTGGTGACAGTTAGTGACATTTTGGTGACATTTGGTGACATTTTGGTGACATTTTGTCCCCAGGAGAACCGCGAGGTCGGCGACTGGTGACATTTAATGCCATTTTTGTGCCATTCAATGCCATTTAATGCCATTTTAATGCCATTTAATGCCATTTAATCCAATTTTTGTTCCATTTAATGCCATTTGATCCCATTTTGGTGACATTTTGGTGCCATTTGATGCCATTTTGGTGCCATTTGGTGACATTTTGGTGACAGTTAGTGACAATTTGGTGCCATTTGATGCCATTTTGGTGACATTTGGTGACATTTTGGTGACATTTTTGTCCCCAGGAGAACCGCGAGGTCGGCGACTGGCGCAAGAACGTCGACGCCATGAGTGGAATGGAGGGAAGGAAGAAGAAATTCGAGGGAGCAGCAGCCTGAGGTGGGTGAGAAATTCACCCAAAAATCACCCAAAATTTGGGAGTTTTACCCCAAAAAATCATCCCAGAAAATGTGGGAATTTTACCCCAAAAAATGGGAATTTTCCCCCCAAAAATACCCCAAAAATTGTGGGATTTCACCCAAAAAACCCTCCAAAATTTGGGAATTTTACCCAAAAAAAAAAGGGAATTTGTCCCAAAAAATGATCCTAAAACAATGTGGGAATTCACCCAAATAAACCCCAAAAATTTGGGAGTTTTACCCAAAAAAAAGTGGAAATTTTACCAAAAAAAAACCCCAAAAAACCCTGGGAATTTTCCCAAAAATAGCCCAAAAAATGGGAATTTTACCCCAAAAAATGATCCCAGAAAATGTGGGGAATTCACCCAAAAATACCCCAAAAAACTGGGAATTTATCCCAAAAAATGATCCTAAAAAATTTGGGAATTTTACCCCAAAAAATGGGAATTTTCCCCCCAAAAATACCCCAAAAATTCTGGAGTTTTACCCAAAAATACCCCAAAAAACTGGGAGTTTTACCCCAAAAAATGATCCCAAAAAATGGGAATTTTCCCCCCAAAAATACTCCAAAAACTTGGGAATTTATCCCAAAAAATGATCCTAAAAATTTTCGGAATTTTACCCAAAAAATGGGAATTTTCCCCCCAAAAAAACCCCAAAAATGTGGGAGTTTTACCCAGAAAACCCCAAAAAAATGAGAATTTTACCCCAAAAAATGGGAATTTTCCCCCCAAAAATACCCCAAAAACTTGGGAATTTTACCCAAAAAAACCCCTAAAAATTCGGGAGTTTCCCAAAAAAATTACCCAAAAAATATGGGAATTCTCCCAAAAAAATCCTGGATTTCCTCCCCCCAAAAATGGATTTTCTCCCCAAAAAAACTTGGGATTTTTCCCCCAAAAATCTTGGGATTTTTTCCCCAAAATCCTTGTTTTTTTCCCCAAAAATAATTGGGATTTTCTCTCAAAATAATTGGGATTTTTCACGTAAAAATAATTGGGATTTTCCCCTGAAAAACTCCAGGATTTTTCCCCAAAATAATTGGGATTTTCCCCTAAAAAACTTCAGGATTTTCCCAAAAAATTCCAGAATTTTTCCCAAAAATAATTGGAATTTTCCCCAAAAAAATCCTTGAATTTTTCCCCCAAAAATCTCCAAAATTCCCCAAATTTTCCACAGGAAGAACAGAACATTCTGGAATTCTCCATCATCACCTTCATCACCTTCATCATCACCATCATCATCATCACAACCCCAAAAAAAACCCAAAATAACCCCAAAAAAACCCCAAAAAACCCCAAAATTAACCTAAATAAACCCCAAATAAAACCCTTCAGCATCAATCCATGGAGTCTTCATTGTGTTTGTTAATTAATTTAATTAATGGGTGGAAATTGGGGTTTGTTGTCCTTTTTTTCCTCATTTTTCCCAAAATTTTTCCTCATTTTTCCCAAAATTTTTCCTCATTTTTCCCCAAATTTCTCCTTTTTTCCCCAAATTTTTTCCTCATTTTTCCCAAAATTTTTTCCTCATTTTTCCCAAATTTTTCCTCATTTTTCCCAAAATTTCTCCTCATTTTTCCCAAATTTTCTCCTCATTTTTCCCAAAATTTTTCCTCATTTTTCCCAATTTTTTTTCTCATTTTTCCCAAAATTTCTCCTCATTTTTCCCCAAAATTTTCCTCATTTTCCCAAAATTTTTTCCTCATTTTTCCCCAAATTTTTCCCCATTTTTCCCCAAATTTTTCCCCATTTTCCCCCAAATTTTTTCCTCATTTTTCCCCAAATTTTTTCCTCATTTTTCCCAAAATTTCTCCTCATTTTTCCCAAAATTTTTCCTCATTTTTCCCTCCTTTTTTCCCTCATTTTTCTCCCATTTTTTCTCTCCCATTTTCCATCATTTTCCCCTCATATTTCTGACCCCAAAAACCTCAAAATTTCACCCAAAAACCCCCAAAATTTCATCCTGAAACAACCCCAGGATTTTCCCCAAAAATGTCCGAATTTTCCCCAAAAAACCCTCAGGATTTTCCCAAAAAAAACTTGGGATTTTCCCCCAAAACAACCCCAGGATTTTCCCAAAAACCCCAAAATTTTCCCCAAAAAACCTCAGGATTTTTCCCCAAAGAAAACCTGGAATTTTCACCCAAAACTTCAGGATTTTCACCCAAAAAACCTCAATATTTTCCCCCAAAAAACACCCAAAATCACCCAAAAAAACCCTAAAATAGCCCAAAAATCCCCAAAAACCTCCAAAATCCTCCCAAAAAAACACCCAAAAAACACCCAAAATCACCCAAAAATCTCCAAAATCACCCAAAAATCATCCCAAAAATCCCAAAAAACACCCAAAACCCCCCAAAATAACCCAAAAATCACCCAAAAACCTCCAAAATCCTCCCAAAAAAACACCCAAAAAACCCCAAAAATCACCCAAAAAACCCCAATTTTCCCAAAAAAAAACCCCAAATTCCCCAAATTTCATCCTCATCCTCACCCCAAAATAAACCTCATTTGCATAATTAACGATGATTGTTGTTTATTAATTAACCTGATTTGGGACTCCTGGGGGCGTTTTGGGGGATTTTTGGGGTTTTTGGGGATTTTTGGTGATTTTTGGGTTATTTTTGGGTTATTTTTTGGGTTTTTTGGTGGTTTTTGGGTGATTTTTTTGGGATTTTGGTGGTTTTTGGTGATTTTTTGGGGATTTTGGTGGCTTTTGGGTGGTTTTTTGGGGGATTTTTGGGAGGATTTGGGGTTTTTTGTTGATTTTTGGGTTATTTTGGTGGGTTTTGGGTGATTTTTGGGGGATTTTTGGGAAGATTTTGGGTTATTTGGGGTGATTTTGGGTTATTTTGGTGGTTTTTGGGAGGATTTTGGGGTTTTTTGGGTGATTTTTGGATTATTTTGGGGTTTTTGGGTGTTTTTTGGGTTTTTTTGAGAGGATTTGGGTTTTTTTGGTGATTTTTCGGTTATTTTGGTGGTTTTTTGGGTGATTTTGGGTGTTTTTTTGGGTGATTTTTGGGTTTTTTGGGTGATTTTGGGTGGTTTTTTTGTTTTTTGGGGGTTTGGGTGATTTCTGGGTGATTTTTGGGTTATTTTGGTGGTTTTTTGGGTGATTTTTAGGTCTTTTGGGTGATTTTTGGGTTTTTTGGGTGATTTTGGGTGTTTTTGTTTTTTGGGGGGTTTGGGTGATTTCTGGGTGATTTTTGGGTTATTTTAAGCTTTTTTAGGTTTTTTTGTTTGTTTTTATGGTGATTTTTGGGTCACTTTAGGGTTTTTTAAGTTTTTATGGTAATTTTTGGGTTATTTTAGGGTTTTTTGGGGGTTCCTGGGGGAATCCTGAGAGATTTTTGAGGACATTTGAGTGTTTTTAGTTAATCCTGAGCGTTTTTGGGGAAATCCTGAGTGATTTTTGGGGTGATTTAAGCATTTTTTGGGGAATCCTGAGTGATTTTTGGGGTGATTTAAGCATTTTTGGGGAAATCCTGAGTGATTTTTGGGGCGATTTAAGTGTTTTTTGGGGAATCCTGAGAGATTTTTGGGGCGATTTAAGCATTTTTTGGGGAATCCTGAGTGATTTTTGGGGTGATTTAAGTGTTTTTTGGGAAATCCTGAGTGATTTTTGGGGTGATTTAAGCATTTTTTGGGGAAATCCTGAGAGATTTTTGGGGCGATTTAAGTGTTTTTGGGGAATCCTGAGTGATTTTTGGGGAATCCTGAGAGATTTTTGGGGTGATTTAAGCATTTTTTGGGGAAATCCTGAGTGATTTTTGGGGCGATTTAAGTGTTTTTGGGGAATCCTGAGAGATTTGGGGAATCCTGAGAGATTTTTGGGGTGATTTAAGCATTTTTTGGGGAATCCTGAGGGATTTTTGAGGTATCCTGAGCCATTTTTTGGGATTTCTCCTCTTCAGGGATCTCCTGGTCCTGGGTGGATTTGGGGGATTTTTGGGGAGATTTTGGGGTGGATTTGGGTGATTTTGGGGGTGATTTTGGGGTGGATTTGGGGGATTTTTGGGGAGATTTTGGAGTCAATTCTGGGGTGGATTTTGGGGATTTTTGGGGAGATTCTGGGGGTGATTTTGGGGATTTTGGGAGTGATTTTGGGGGTGATTTTGGGGATCCCAGGGGTGATTCTGGGGCTGATTTTGGGGTGGAATTTGGGGATTTTTGGGGTGATTCCAGGGCTGATCCTGGAGGTGATTTTGGGGCAGAATTTGGTGATTCTGGGGCTGATTTTGGGGTGGAATTTGGGGATTTTTGGGGTGATCCTGGAGGTGGT
>NW_028147440.1:329124-358237 GCF_008360975.1 Lichenostomus cassidix
TTATTGACCCAAAACGGAGCTCAGAGACACGGGTGGGTACTGGTTTGTACTGGTTTGTACTGGTTTGTACTGGGAGGGACTGGGAATGACCTGAAATGGGACTGGTTTATACTGGTTTATACTGGTTTATACTGGTTTGTACTGGGATCGCTCACAACTTGTGTTATTCCACTTTACTGACCCAAAATGGAGTCCAGAGACACGGGTGGGTACTGGTTTGTACTGGTTTGTACTGGTTTGTACTGGTTTGTACTGGGAGGGACTGGGAATGACCCGAAATGGGACTGGTTTATACTGGTTTATACTGGTTTATACTGGTTTGTACTGGGATCGCTCACAACTTGTGTTATTCCACTTTACTGACCCAAAATGGAGTCCAGAGACACGGGTGGGTACTGGTTTGTACTGGTTTGTACTGGTTTGTACTGGGAATGACCCAAAATGGGACTGGTTTGTACTGGTTTGGACTGGTTTATACTGGGATCGCTCACAACTTGTGTTATTCCACTTTACTGACCCAAAACGGAGCTCAGAAACACGGGTGGGTACTGGTTTGTACTGGTTTGTACTGGTTTGGACTGGTTTATACTGGGATCGCTCACAACTTGTGTTATTCCACTTTACTGACCCAAAACGGAGCTCAGAAACACGGGTGGGTACTGGTTTGTACTGGTTTGTACTGGGAGGGACTGGGAGGGACTGGGAATGACCCGAAAGGGGACTGGTTTGGACTGGTTTATACTGGTTTATACTGGGATCGCCCATAATTTGTGTTATTCCACTTTACTGACCCAAAACGGAGCCCAGAGACACGGGTGGGTACTGGTTTGTACTGGTTTGGACTGGGAGGGACTGGTTTGGACTGGGAATGACCCGAAATGACCCGAAATGGGACTGGTTTATACTGGTTTATACTGGTTTATACTGGTTTATACTGGGATCACTCACAACTTGTGTTATTCCACTTTACTGACCCAAAACGGAGCCCAGAAACACGGGTGGGTACTGGTTTATACTGGTTTGTACTGGTTTGGACTGGTTTGTACTGGGAGGGAGTGGGAATGACCCGAAATGACCCAAAATGGGACTGGTTTATACTGGTTTATACTGGTTTATACTGGTTTTTGCTGTTTTTTACTAGTTTATATTGGGCTTTAGTGGTTCATGCTGGTTTATTCCAGTCCATACTGGTTACTACTGGTTTATACTGGTTCATACTGGTTTTTACTGGGTTACACTGGTTTTTACTGGTCTATACTAGTGTATACTGGTCCGTACTGGTTCATACTGGTTATACTGGTTGTACTGGTTCATGCTGGGTTACGCTGATCTGTACTGGTCCATACTGGTTTATTCTGATCCATACTGGTTTTTACTGGTTTATTCTGGTCCATACTGGTCCATACTGGTTTTTACTGGTGTATTCTGATCCATACTGGTCCGTACTGGTCCATACTGGTCCATACTGGTCTCTCCCCAGGCTGGGCCCCAGCGAGTTCATCCGCACGCCGACAGGTGAGCACTTTGTGACTCCCCAGGTGCGCCAAGGAGTTCTGCCCAGAGTGCTGCAGGGGCTGCTGGCAGCCAGGAGCAGGTGAGACACACCTGGGGACACCTGGTGGGACAGAGACACACCTGGGGGGGACAGGGACACACTTGGGGACACCTGGGACAGGTGAGACACACCTGGGGACACCTGGGGGGGACAGGGACACACCTGGGGACAGGTGACACACCTGGGGGAAACAGGTGACACACCTGGGGGGGACAGAGACACACCGGGGGACAGGTGACACACCTGGGGACACACCTGGGGGGGACAGAGACACACCTGGGACACAGCTGGGGCGCAGAGATACACCTGGGGGCTTGGGACACCTGGGAGGAAGGTGAGACACACCTGGGGACACCTGGTGACACACCTGGGGGGACAGAGACACACCTGGGACACAGCTGGGGGGACAGGAACACACCTGGGGGGCAGGTGACACACCTGGGGGCGCAGAGATACACCTGGGGGGCTTGGGGACACCTGGGAAAGGTGAGACACACCTGGGGACACCTGGGGGGACAGAGACACACCTGGGGACACACCTGGGGGGCTTAGGGACATCTGGGGGGCTTGGGGACAGGGACACACCTGGGCCAGGTGAGACAGAGACACACCTGGGGGGCTTGGGGACACCTGAGGGGGACAGAGACACACGTGAGGACACACCTGGGGACACAGCTGGGGGGCTTGGGGACACCTGGGGACAGGTGAGACACACCTGGGACGTGCCTGGGGGGGGCAGGTGGGGGGCTTGGGGACACCTGGGGGACACAGAGACACACCTGGGGACACACCTGGAGACACCTGGGGCAGGTGGGACACACCTGGGGACACAGCTGGGGGGGACAGAGACACACCTGGGGACACCTGGGACACACCTGGGCACAGGGGAGAGGGAATGACACACCTGGGGACACCTGGGACACAGCTGGGGGGCTTGGGGACACACCTGGGATACACCTGGGGGGACAGAGATACACCTGGGACAGGTGAGACACACCTGGGACACACCTGGGGGGGCAGGTGACACACCTGGGGACACACGTGGGGGGACAGGGACACACCTGGAATACACCTGGCTGCACCTGGGGACATCTCGGCAGGACAAAGATACACCTGGGGACACACCTGGGGGGCTTGGGGACACCTGGGATACACCTGGGGGAGGACAGGGACACACCTGGGGACATCTAGGCGGGCAGGTGACACACCTGGGACACGGCTGGGGACACCTGGGACAGGTGAGACACATCTGGGGATACCTGTGACACACCTGGGATACACCTGAGGCACACCTGGGATACATCTGGACACACCTGAGGCATACCTGGGCACACCTGGACACACCTGGATACACCTGGGATATACCTGAGCACACCTGGGACACACCTGGATACATCTGAGCACACCTGGGATACACCTGGGGACAGCTTGAGGTCACTGTGGGACACTTCGGGGTGAATTTCGGCTGATTTGGAGTTGATTTTAATGAGGATTTTGGTGATTTCTGGGCGGATTTCGATGGGGATTTTTGCCCAGGTGAGCTCAGGTGTGCCCAGGTGAGCTCACCTGTCCATCCCACAGGGTCAAACCCACCCTGGCCGAGGAGCAGGACCCAGACTGAGTGAATTTGGGTCACTTTGGGTTGATTTTAATGTGAATTTTGGGCAGATTTTGGTGATTTCTGGGCAGATTTCGCTGGGGATTTTTGGGAATTCCCCTCAGGTGTGCCCAGGTGAGCTCACCTGTCCATCCCACAGGGTCAAACCCACCCTGGCTGAAGAACAAGACCTGGACTGAGTGAATTTGGGTCATTTTGGGTTGATTTTAATGTGAATTTTGGTGATTTTTTGGTGAATTTTGGTGATTTCTGGGCAGATTTCGCTGGGGATTTTTGCCCAGGTGAGCTCAGGTGTGCCCAGGTGAGCTCAGGTGTCCCCCCCGCAGGGTGAAGGCAGCCCTGGCCGAGGAGCAGGACCCAGACTGAGTGAATTTGGGTCATTTTGGGTTAATTTTAATACGAATTTTGGTGATTTCTGGGCGGATTTTGATGGGGATTTTTGCCCAGGTGAGCTCAGGTGTGCCCAGGTGAGCTCACCTGTCCCTCCCCCCCGCAGGGTGAAGGCGGCCCTGGCCGAGGAGCAGGACCCGGCGCGGCGGCAGGTGCTGGACGGCAGGCAGCTGGCGCTGAAGGTGAGCGCCAACTCCGTGTACGGCTTCACCGGAGCGCAGGCGGGAAAACTGCCCTGCCTCGAGATATCGCAGGTGAGACACACCTGGGACACCTGGGGACACCTGGGAGGGGTTTGGAGACACCTGGGATACACCTGGATACACCTGGGCACACCTGGGACACACTTAGGAGGGTCACAGACACAGCTGGGCACACCTGGGAGGGGTTTGGAGACACCTGGGGTACACCTGAGATACCCCTGGGCACACCTGGGGTACACCTGGGGACACCTGGGATACACCTGGGCACACCTGTGATATACCTGGGCACACCTGGGGACACATGGGACAGACCAAACACACCTGGGGGGCACACCTGGGGACACATGGGACAGACCAAACACACCTGGGGTACACCTGGGACAGGTAACACACCTGGGAGGGTCAGACACACACCTGGGCACACCTGGGATACACCTGGGAGGGTCACAGACACACCTGGGCACACCTGAGAGACCCAAATCACACCTGGACACACCTGGGATACACCTGGGACACCCAAATCACACCTGAGACACCCAAATCACACCTCAGACACCCAAATCATACCTGAGACACACCTGGGACACACCTGGGATACCCAAATCTCACCTGTTCTCACCTGTTCTCACCTGCAGAGCGTGACGGGATTTGGGCGGCAAATGATCGAGAGAACCAAACAGCTGGTGGAGAGCGAGTATCCAGATGTGCAGGTGAGACACACCTGGTGGGATTTGGGGCGGTTTTGGGAGGATTTGGGGCATTTTGGGGTTTTTTGGGGGTTTTTTTGGGGCATTTTGGGGTTTTTTGGGGCAATTTTTGGTGTTTTCTGGGCTATAGAAGTGACGGTTTTTGGGGTGTTTTCGGGTATTTTTAAAGTTTTTTTGGGGTGTTTTTGGGGTTTTTTGGGTCGCTGATGTCACTTTCGGTGTCCCCAGGTGGTTTACGGTGACACAGACTCACTGATGTCACCTGGGATGTCATTTTGGGGCAGTTTGGATTATTTCAGTGACATTTTTTGCTATAAAAATGACATTTTCCAGGTATTTTGGGGTATTTTTTGAGTATTTTTGGGTGTTTTTTTGGGGTTTTTGGGGTCGCTGATCCCGAATTTGATGTCCCCAGGTGGTTTACGGTGACACAGACTCGGTGATGTCACCATTTTGGGACATTTTGGGTTATTTCAGTGACATTTCGGGTTATTTCAATGCCGATTTTTGCTACAATAATCAGATTTTTGGGGTATTTTTGGGGTGATTTTTGGGGTTTTTTGGGGTCGCTGATCCCGAATTCGATGTCCCCAGGTGGTTTCCGGTGACACAGACTCGCTGATGTCACCTGGGATGTCATTTTGGGGCATTTTGGGTTATTTTAATGCACTTTTTTGCTACAATAATCAGATTTTTGGTGTATTTTTGGGGTGTTTTTGGGGTTTTTGGGGTCGCTGATGTCACTTTCGGTGTCCCCAGGTGGTTTACGGTGACACCGACTCGGTGATGTCACCTGGGATGTCATTTTGGGGCATTTTGGGCTATTTTAATGCACTTTTTTGCTATAAAAATGAGATTTTTGGTGTATTTTTGGGGTGTTTTTGGGGTTTTTGGGGTCGCTGATCCCGAATTCGGTGTCCCCAGGTGGTTTACGGTGACACCGACTCGCTGATGTCACCATTTTGGGGCACTTTGGGCTATTTTAATGCACTTTTTTGCTATAAAAATGTGATTTTTTGGGTAATTTTGGGTGGTTTTTGGGGTATTTTTGGGGTGTTTTTGGGGTTTTTGGGGTCGCTGATCCCATTTTCGGTGTCCCCAGGTGGTTTACGGTGACACCGACTCGGTGATGTGTCGCCTGGCCGTTCCCACGGTGGCCGAAGCTGCTCACCTTGGCCGCCAGGTGGCGCTGTGGGTCTCGGGGCACTTCCCCTCCCCCATCCGCCTGGAGTTCGAGAAGGTGAGAGAAAAACCCAAAATTTGGGGGTTTTGGGGTCAAAAATTTGGGGATTTTGGGGTCCAAAAAATTGGGATTTTGGTCTTGAAAATTGGGGGGTTTATAATTTCCCAAAAAAATGGGAAAAATGGGTGAAAGAAGGTAAAAAAAGTTAAAAAATGGGTGAAAAAAGGGTTAAAAAATGGGGGAAATAGTTTGAAAAGACAAAAGAAAAGGTTAAAAATGGAGGAATCCCAAAAATTTGGGGGTTTTGGAGTCCAAAATTTGGGGTTTTTGAATTAGGTGGAAAATGGGAAAAAATGGGTGAAAAAAGGGTAAAAAAAGGGTAAAAATAGTTTAAAAATACCCAAAAAATAAGAAGAGACCCAAAATTTGGGGTTTTTGGGGTCATGAAATTTGGATTTTGGTCTTGAAAATTGGGGGATTCTGAATTTCCCCGAAAAATGGGAAAAAATGGGTGAAAAGAGAAAAAAATGGGGAAAAATACTTTAAAAATACCCAAAAGAAAATGTTAAAAATGGAGGAATCCCAAAAATTTGGGGGTTTTGGAGTCCAAAATTTGGGTTTTGGGGTCCAAAAATTGGGGTTTTGAGTCCCAAAATTTGGGGGGTTCTGAAATAGATGGAAAGTGGGAAAAAATGGGGAAAAAAGGGTAAAATATGGGTGAGAAAAGGGAAAAAAAAGGGGGAAAAATAGTTTAAAAATACCAAAAAAAATAGAGGAGACCCAAAAAATTTGGGGTTTTTGAGGTCAAAAATTTGGGGTTTTGGGTCCTGAAATTTGGATTTCGGTCCTGAAAATTGGGGAGTTGTGAATTTCCCCGAAAAATGGGAAAAATGGGTGAAAAAAGGTAAAAAATGGGTGAAAAAATGGGGGAAAAATGGTTAAAAACTCAGGGGAAACCCAAAATTTGGGGGTTTTGGGTCAAAAATTTGGGGTTTTGGGGTCCTGAAATTTGGAATTTGGTCTTGAAAATTGGAGGGGTCCTGAATTTCCCCGAAAAATGGGGGGGAATAGTAAAAAAATGGGTAAAAATAGTTTAAAAATACACAAAAAATTAGAGGAGACCCAAAATTTGGGGTTTGGGGGCCCAAAAATTTGGGTTTCAGTCCTGAAAGTTGGGGGGGGGTTCTGAATTAGATGGAAAATAGCAAAAAAAGGGAGAAAAATGGGGAAAAAAAGCTAAGAAATGGGTAAAAGTACTTAAAAAATAGAAAAAAAATCAGGGAAAATACTTAAAAAATACTAAAAAAAAAGGTAAAAATACTAAAAAAGTAGGAAAAAAATCAGGAAAAATTCCCAAAAAACAGGATAAATTTTTTGGGGGGAATTTTGGAGTTCCTGATCCCAATTTTTCCCCAATTTTCAGGTGTACCTGCCCTACCTGCTGATCAGCAAGAAGCGCTATGCCGGCCTTTGCTTCCCGGGAGGATCAGAGAAAAACCCAAAATTGGATTGCAAAGGGCTGGAGGCTGTCAGGAGAGACAATTGTCCCCTGGCTGCCAACCTGGTGACAGCGTGCCTGAAGAGGATCCTGCTGCACAGGTGGGGAAAATGGGAAAAATCTGTGAAAAAACGGGAAAAAACGGTGAAAAAATGGGGAAAATCGGTGAAAAAATAACGAAAATAGAGCAAAAAATGGGGAAATTAGAGCAAAAAATGGGGAAAATTGAGTGGAAAGTGGATGGAAAATGGGGAAATCAACCCAAAATGAGATTATTGTCCTCTGGCTGCCAGAAAATGGGGAAAATTGGTGAAAAAATGGGGAAAATAGAGCAAAAAATGGGGAAATAAACCCAAAATGGCCCAAAAAGAGAGAATTGTCCTCTGGCTGCCAACCTGGTGACAGCGTGTCTGAAGAGGATCCTGCTGCACAGGTGGGGATTGGGGAAAAATGGGAAAAAAATGGGGAAAAAATGGGGAAAATTGGTGAAAAAATAACTAAAATAGAGCGAAAAATGGGTGAAAAATGGGGAAATCAACCCAAAATGAGAGAATTGTCCCCTGGCTGCCAACCTGGTGACAGCGTGTCTGAAGAGGATCCTGCTGCACAGGTGGGGAATTGGGGAAAAATCTGTGAAAAAACGGGAAAAAACGGTGAAAAAATGGCAAAAATAGAGCAAAAAATGTAGAAAATAGAGCAAAAAATGGGGAAAAAATGGGGAAAATAAACCCAAAATGGCCCAAAATGAGATAATTGTCCCCTGGCTGCAAGAAAATGAGGGAAAATGGGGAAAAATGGGGGAAATCGGTGAAAAAATGGGGAAAATTGGTGAAAAAATAACTGAAATAGAGCGAAAAATGGGTGAAAAATGGGGAAATCAACCCAAAATGAGGTAATTGTCCCCTGGCTGCCAACCTGGTGACAGCCTGTCTGAAGAGGATCCTGCTGCACAGGTGGGAGAGAAATTGGGGAAAAAATGGGGAAAAATGGTGAAAAAATGGTGAAAATTGGTGAGAAAATGGGGAAAATAGAGCGAAAAATGGGGAAATTAGAGCAAAAAATGGGGAAAAAATGGGGAAATAAACCCAAAATGGCCCAAAATGAGAGAATTGTCTTCTGGCTCAGGAGGATTCTGCTGCACAGGTGAGAAATTGGGGAAAAAACTGGAGAAAATGGGGGGAAAAGGCCGAAAATTAGCAAAAAATAGGGAAAAATAGCCGAAAAATAGCCAAAAAATGAGGGAAAAAATGGGAAAAAAAGCCAAAAAAAAGAGGAAAAAAGGGAAAAATATTCCCCAAATTTTTTTGGTGTGAATTTTGTATTTTTTTCCCCCAAATTCCCTTCCAGGGACCCCCAGGGAGCTGTTGCTCAGAGCCCCTGGAACCCCCAAATCCCTTCATGGAATAAGGGAGAAAACACCCAAAAATGGGAAAAAAAGGCCAAAAATGAACAACAAAAAATGGCTGAAAAATGGGAAAAAATAGCTAAAAAAAAGGGGAAAAATAGGCAAAAAAAAGGAGAAAAATGATGGAAAAAATGGGGAAAAAAGGCTGAAGATTAGTGAGAAAAATGGGAAAAAATAGCCAAAAACGGAGAAAAAAATAGCTTAAAAATGGGGGAAAAGGCCAAAAAATGGGGAAAAACTGGGGGAAAAATGGAAAAAAGCCAAAAATGAGCAAAAAAAAAAAGGCTGAAAAATGGCAAAAAATAGTTTAAAAATGGGGAAAAAAAAGCTAAAAAATGGGAAAAAATAGGCAAAAAAATAGCTTAAAATGGGAAAAAAAAGGAGAAAAATATTGGAAAAAATGGGAAAAATAGGGAAAAATTCCACAAAAAGGGAAAAAATAGCCAAAAAATGGGGGGGGAAAATGCAGAAAAAAAATGAAAAATTAGGGAAAAAATAGCCAAAAAATTGGGGAAAAAATGGGGAAAATTGCTTAAAAAATGGGATAAAAAATGGGAGAAAAATGGAGGAAAAAAAGCTAAAAAAATAGCGAAAAATGGGGAAAAAAGCCAAAAAATAGCGAAAAAAGCAAAAAATAGGGGAAAAAGCAAAAAATGGGGGAAAAAATGGGGGAAAAATGGGGGAAAAAATGAAGAAAAAATGGGGAAAAAAGGCCAAAAATTAGCGAAAAAAATAGGGAAAAATAGCTAAAAAAAAAGCAAAAAATGGGGAAAAAATAGGCAAAAAATGGGGAAAAATAGCTGAAAAATGAGTAAAAAAAATAGCAAAAAATGGGAAAAAATAACCAAAAAATGGAGAAAAAAATGGAGGATAATGGGGAAAAAAATAGCTGGAAAATGGGGGAAAAAATGGGGAAAAAAAGGCCAAAAATAGCTTAAAAAATGGTAAAAAACAGCCAAAAAATGGTGAAAAAATGGGAAAAAAAGGCCAAAAAAAAGGGGGAAAAATTCTGAAAAACGGAGATGAAAATCCCTAAAAAATTTTGGGATATATTTTTGGTTTTCTGACCCCCAAATTCCCTTCCAGGGACCCGCAGGGAGCTGTGGCTCACGCCCAGGAGGTGATTTCGGATCTGCTTTGCAACCGGATTGACATTTCCCAGCTGGTGATCACCAAAGAGTTAACTCGAGCTGCTGATGCCTACAGTGCTCCCCAGGCCCATGTGGCTCTGGCTGAGAGGTGAGAAATCCCGAAATTCCCGAAATTCCCAAAATTTCTGAGATTCCCAAAAAAAATCCCGAAAAAATCGGTGCAAAAATGGCCCAAAAATCGAAGAAAAAACCCCAAAAATGACCCAAAAATGACCCAAAAATGGCTCAAAGTGCTCCTCAGGCCCACGTGGCTCTGGCTGAGAGGTGAGAAATCCCAAAATTCCTGAAATTCCCAAAATTTCTGAGATTCCCAAAAAAAATCCCGAAAAAATCGGTGCGAAAATGACCCAAAAATCAAAGAAAAAACCCCAAAAACGACCCAAAAATGACCCAAAAGTGACCCAAAAATCCCATGTGGTTCTGGCTGAGAGGTGAGAAATCCTGAAATTCCTGAAATTCCCAAAATTTCTGAGATTCCCAAAAAAAATCCCGAAAAAATCGGTGCGAAAATGGACCAAAAATCGAAGAAAAAACCCCAAAAATGACCCAAAAATGACCCAAAAGTGACCCAAAAATCCCACGTGGTTCTGGCTGAGAGGTGAGAAATCCCAAAATTCCTGAAATTCCCAAAATTCCTGAGATTCCCAAAAAAAATCCCGAAAAAATCGGTGCAAAAATGGCCCAAAAATCCCAAAAAATGGGGTGAAAACCCCAAAAAATGACCCAAAAATGATCCAAAAATGATCTCCAAATCCCATGTGGTTCTGGCTGGGAGATGAGAAATCCCAAAATTCCCAAAATTCCTAAATTTCCTGAGATTCCCAAAAAAAATCCCGAAAAAATCGGTGCAAAAATGGCCCAAAAAATCAAAAAATTTCATGTTTTGCCCCCAATTTTTGTGGTTTTTTCCTCCAATTTTTGGGTTTTTTCACCAAATTTTTTGCTTTTTTTGGTCAGATTTTTTTTGTTTTTCTCCCAAAATTTTGGGTTTTTTCCCCCAAATTCCATATTTTTTTCCCAAAATTCCCATTTTTTCCCCCAAATGCTCCTTCCCTGCAGGACAAATTTTGGGATTTTTCCCCCAAATTCCATCATTTTCCACCCAAATTCCAGAATTTTCCACCCAAATTCCAGAATTTTTTCCCCCAACTCTCATGTTTTTCCCCAAATTTGGGATTTTCCCCAATTTTCATGTTTTTTCCCAAATTTTTGTGGTTTTTCCCCCAAATTTTGTATTTTTCCCTCCAAAATTTCATCTTTTTCCCTCTAATTTTCACATTTTTTCCCCAAATTTTTGCCTTTTTTTGTCAGATTTTTTTGTTTTTCTCCCAAAATTTTGGGGTTTTTTCCCCAAATTCCATATTTTTTCCCAAAATCCCCATTTTTTCCCCCAAATTCCACCGCAGTGCTCTTTCCCTAGAGGACAAATTTTGGGATTTTTCCCCCCAAGTTTTGGGATTTTTCCCTCCAAATTTCATCATTTTCCACCCAAATTTCAGGATTTTTTCCCCCAAATTTTGAATTTTCTTTTTCTCCCAAATTTCCATGTTTTTATCTCCAAATTTTGGTGTTTTTCCCCCAAATTTTGATCTTTTTTCCCCAAATTCTCATGTTTTCCCCCAAATTTTTTGCTTTTTTTGTCTTTTTTTTTGCTTTTCTCCCAAACTTTTAGTTTTTTCACCCAAATGTTGTATTTTTTCCCAAATTTTGGTGTTTTTTCCCCAAATTTATTTGGTTTTCCCTCCAAATTTAATGTTTTCCCCTCTAATTTTCACGTTTTTTCCCCCAAATTTTGCCTTTTTTTTCTCCAGATTTTTTTTGTTTTTCTCCCAAAATTTTGATTTTTTCCCCCAAATTCCATATTTTTTCCCAAAATTCCCATTTTTTCCCCCAAATGCTCCTTCCCTGGAGGACAAATTTTGGGATTTTTCCCCCAAATTTCATCATTTTCCCCCAAATTTCATCATTTTCCACCCAAATTCCAGAATTTTCTTCCCCCCAACTCTCATGTTTTTCCCCAAATTTGGGATTTTCCCCAAATTTTCATCTTTTTCCCCAAATTTTGGTGTTTTTTCCCCCAAATTTTGTATTTTTCCCTCCAAATTTCATCTTTTTCCCTCTAATTTTCACGTTTTTTCACCAAATTTTTTGCTTTTTTCCTCCAGTTTTTTTTGGTTTTCTCCCAAAATTTTGTGGTTTTTCCCCAAATTCCATATTTTTTCCCAAAATTCCCATTTTTTCCCCCAAATGCTCCTTCCCTGGGTGGCAAATTTTGGGATTTTTCCCCCAAATTTCATCTTTTTCCCCCTAATTTTCACGTTTTTTCCCTAAATTTTCGCCTTTTTTCGTCAGATTTTTTTCTGGTTTTCTCCCAAAATTTTGATTTTTTTCCCCAAATTCCATATTTTTTCCCAAAATTCCCATTTTTTCCCCCAAATGCTCCTTCCCTGGAGGACAAATTTTGGGATTTTTCCCCCCAAATTCCATCATTTTCCACCCAAATTCCAGAATTTTCTTCCCCCAACTCTCATGTTTTTCCCCAAATTTGGGATTTTCCCCAAATTTTCATGTTTTTCCCAAATTTTGATGGTTTTTCCCCCAAATTTTGTATTTTTCCCTCCAAATTTCATCTTTTTCCCCCTAATTTTCACATTTTTTCCCCAAATTTTTGCCTTTTTTTGTCATATTTTTTTGGTTTTCTCCCAAAATTTTGGTTTTTTCCCCCAAATTCCATATTTTTTCCCAAAATTCCCATTTTTTCCCCCAAATGCTCCTTCCCTGGAGGACAAATTTGGGGATTTTTCCAAATTCCAGAATTTTCCACCCAAATTCCAGAATTTTCTTCCCCCCAACTCTCATGTTTTTCCCCAAATTTGGGATTTTCCCCAATTTTCATCTTTTTCCCCAAATTTTGGTGTTTTTTCCCCCAAATTTTGTATTTTTCCCTCCAAATTTCATCTTTTTCCTCCTAATTTTCATGTATTTTCACCAAATTTTTTGCTTTTTTCCTCCAGTTTTTTTTGGTTTTCTCCCAAAATTTTGTGGTTTTTCCCCAAATTCCATATTTTTTCCCAAAATTCCCATTTTTCCCCCAGATGCTCCTTCCCTGGGTGGCAAATTTTGGGATTTTTCCCCAAAATTTCATCTTTTTCCCCCCAATTTTCACGTTTCTTCCCCAAATTTTCACCTTTTTTTGGTCAGATTTTTTTTGTTTTTCTCCCAAAATTTTGGGTTTTTTCCCCCAAATTCCATATTTTTTCCCAAAATTCCCATTTTTTCCCCCAAATGCTCCTTCCCTGGAGGACAAATTTTGGGATTTTTCCCCCAAATTCCATCATTTTCCACCCAAATTCCAGAATTTTCTTCCCCCCAACTCTCATGTTTTTCCCCAAATTTGGAATTTTCCCAAATTTTCATCTTTTCAAATTTTGGTGTTTTCCCCCAAATTTTGTATTTTTCCCTCAAATTTCATCTTTCCCTCTAATTTTCCGTTTTTCACCAAATTTTTGCTTTTTTTGTCAGATTTTTTTGTTTTTCTCCCAAAATTTTGATTTTTTTCCCCAAATTCCATATTTTTTCCCAAAATTCCCATTTTTTCCCCCAAATGCTCCTTCCCTGCAGGACAAATTTTGGGATTTTTCCCCCCAAATTTCATCATTTTCCACCCAAATTTCAGAATTTTTTTCTTACATTTTCCCCAAATTTGGGATTTTCCCCAATTTTCATGTTTTTTCCCCTAATTTTTACATTTTTTTGCCAAATTTGGCAAAATTTTAATGTTTTTTCCCCAATTTTTTGCTTTTTTTGTCAGATTTTTTTTGCTTTTCTCCCAAAATTTTGGATTTTTCTCCCAAATTTTATGTTTTTCCCAAATTTTGATGTTTTTTCTCCATTTTCTTTTTGTTTTTCCTCTGAATTTAATGTTTTTCCCCCTAATTTTCACATTTTTTCCCCAAATTTTCGCCTTTTTTTGTCATATTTTTTGTTTTTCTCCCAAAATTTTGGTTTTTTCCCCCAAATTCCATATTTTTTCCCAAAATTCCCATTTTTCCCCCAGATGCTCCTTCCCTGGGTGGCAAATTTTGGGATTTTTCCCCAAAATATCATCTTTTTCCCCCCAATTTTCACGTTTTTTCCCCAAATTTTCGCCTTTTTTTGTCAGATTTTTGTTTTTCTCCCAAAATTTTGTGGTTTTTCCCCAAATTCCATATTTTTTCCCAAAATTCCCATTTTTCCCCCAAATGCTCCTTCCCTGGGTGGCAAATTTTGGGATTTTTCCCCAAAATTTCATCTTTTTCCCCCCAATTTTCACGTTTTTTCCCCAAATTTTCGCCTTTTTTCGTCAGATTTTTTTCTGGTTTTCTCCCAAAATTTTATATTTTTCCCCAAATGTTACATTTTTTCCCAAAATTGGTGTTTTTTCCCCCAGACTGCGGCGCAGAGACCCGGGCAGTGCTCCTTCCCTGGGCGACAGAGTTCCTTACGTCATCGTCAGCGGAGCCAGGGGGGAGGCAGCTTACACCAGATCCGAGGTTTTGGGGAAAATTCCGGAGATTTTGGGCAATTTTGGGAAAATTTTGGGAATTATGGGCAATTTTGGGGGAATTTGGGGTCAGAAGGAGCCCAAAAATTGGGAGTTTTTGGGGGAAAAATGAGATTTTTTGGGTCATTTAGGGTCACAAATATCAAAAATTGGTAGGATTTGAGAATTTTGGGGCATTTTGGACAATTTTGGGGAATTTTGGGAAATTTTGGGGTCATTTGGGGTCAGGGAAACCTAAAAATTGGGAGAAATTGGGAGTTTTTGGGGGAAAAATTGGGAATTTTGGGGTTCAAGGGGAAGCAGCTTACACCAGATCCGAGGTTTTTTGGGGAAAATTCCAGAGATTTTGGGCAATTTTGGGAAAATTTTGGGAATTTTGGGCAATTTTGGGAAAATTTGGGGTCAGAGAGACACAAGAATTGGGAGAAATTGGGAGTTTTTGGGGGAAAAATGAGATTTTTGTGGTCATAAATACCAAATATTGGGGAGATTTTGGGGAGAATTTGGGAAATTTTGGGGGAAATTTGGGAATTTTGGGTCATTTTGGGGAATTTTGGGATCATTTGGGGTCATTTGGAATCAGAGAAACCCAAAAATTGGGGGAAATTGGGAGTTTTTGGGGGAAATTGGGAGTTTTTGGGGGAAAAATTGGGAATTTTGGGGTTCGAGGGGAAGCAGCTTACACCAGATCCGAGGTTTTGGGGCAAATTCCGGGGATTTTGGGCAATTTTGGGAAAATTTTGGGAATTTTGGGCAATTTTGGGGGAATTTGGGGTCAGAGAGACACAAAAATTGGGAGAAATTGGGAGTTTTTGGAGGAAAAATGAGATTTTTGTGGTCATAAATACCAAAAATTGGGGAGATTTTGGTGGGAATTTGGGAAATTTTGGGGGAAATTTGGGAATTTTGGGTCATTTGGGGGAATTTTGGGATCATTTGGGGTAATTTTGGGTCATTTGGGGTCAGATAGACCCTAAAATTTGGAAAAATTGGGAGTTTTTGGGGGAAAAATTGGGGATTTTGGGGTTCAAGGGGAGGCAGCTTACACCAGATCCGAGGTTTTGGGGCAAATTCCAGAGATTTTGGGCAAATTTGGGCAAATTTTGGGAATTTTGGGCAATTTTGGGTCATTTGGGGGTCAGAAGGAGCCCAAAAATTGGGAGTTTTTGGGGGAAAAATGAGATTTTTTGGGTCATTTAGGGTCACAAATACCAAAAATTGGTAGGATTTGAGAATTTTGGGGGATTTTGGACAATTTTGGGGAATTTTGGGATCATTTGGGGTCAGAGAAACCCAAAAATTGGGGGAAATTGGGAGTTTTTGGGGGAAAAATTGGGAATTTTGGGGTTCAAGGGGAAGCAGCTTACACCAGATCCGAGGTTTTGGGGCAAATTCCAGAGATTTTGGGCAATTTTGGGGAATTTGGGAAATTTTGGGAGAATTTTGGTGGAATTTGGGGTCAGAGAGGCCCAAAAATTGGGAGAAATTGGGAGTTTTTGGGGGGAAAATTGGGAATTTTGGGGTTCAAGGGGAGGCAGCTTACACCAGATCTGAGGTTTTTTGGGGCAAATTCCGGAGATTTTGGGAAATTTGGGGAAAATTTTGGGAATTTTGGGCAATTTTGGGGGAATTTGGGGTCAGAGAGACACAAAAATTGGGAGAAATTGGGAGTTTTTGGGGGAAAAATGAGATTTTTGTGGTCATAAATACCAAAAATTGGGGAGATTTTGGTGGGAATTTGGGAGATTTTGGGTCATTTTGGGGAATTTTGGGATCATTTGGGGTCAGGGAAACCTAAAAATTGGGAGAAATTGGGAGTTTTTGGGGGGAAATTTGGGAATTTTGGGGTTCAAGGGGAAGCAGCTTATACCAGATCCGAGGTTTTGGGGCAAATTCTGGGAGTTTTGGGCAAATTTGGGGAATTTTGGGCAATTTTGGGAAAATTTGGGGTCAGAGAGACCCAAAAATTGGGAGAAATTGGGAGTTTTTGGAGGAAAAATGAGATTTTTGTGGTCATAAATACCAAAAATTGGAGAGATTTTGGGGAGAATTTGGGAAATTTTGGGGGAAATTTGGGAATTTTGGGTCATTTTGGGGAATTTTGGGATCATTTGGGGTCATTTGGAATCAGAGAAACCCAAAAATTGGGGGAAATTGGGAGTTTTTGGGGGAAATTGGGAGTTTTTGGGGGAAAAATTGGGAATTTTGGGGTTCGAGGGGAAGCAGCTTACACCAGATCCGAGGTTTTGGGGCAAATTCCGGGGATTTTGGGCAATTTTGGGAAAATTTTGGGAATTTTGGGCAATTTTGGGGGAATTTGGGGTCAGAGAGACACAAAAATTGGGAGAAATTGGGAGTTTTTGGGGGAAAAATGAGATTTTTGTGGTCATAAATACCAAAAATTGGGGAGATTTTGGTGGGAATTTGGGAGATTTTGGGTCATTTTGGGGAATTTTGGGATCATTTGGGGTCAGGGAAACCTAAAAATTGGGAGAAATTGGGAGTTTTTGGGGGGAAATTTGGGAATTTTGGGGTTCAAGGGGAAGCAGCTTATACCAGATCCGAGGTTTTGGGGCAAATTCTGGGAGTTTTGGGCAAATTTGGGGAATTTTGGGCAATTTTGGGAAAATTTGGGGTCAGAGAGACCCAAAAATTGGGAGAAATTGGGAGTTTTTGGAGGAAAAATGAGATTTTTGTGGTCATAAATACCAAAAATTGGAGAGATTTTGGGGAGAATTTGGGAAATTTTGGAGGAATTTTGGGGTTTTTGGGCCATTTTGGGGGAATTTTGGGGATTTTGGGATCATTTGGGGTCAGAGAGACCCAAAAATTTCGAAAAATTGGGAGTTTTTGGGGGGAAATTTGGGAATTTTGGGGTTCAAGGGGAAGCAGCTTACACCAGATCCAAGGTTTTGGGGCAAATTCTGGAGATTTTGGGCAAATTTGGGGAATTTTGGTGGAATTTGGGGTAAGAGGGATCCAAAAAATGGGAGTTTTTGGGGGAAAAATAGGAGATTTTGGGGCCATTTTGGGGTCATAAATACCAAAAATTGTGGAGATTTTGGGGGAAAATTTGGGAATTTTGGGGAAATTTTGGGGATTTTGGGATCATTTGGGGGTCAGAGAGACCCAAAAATTGGGGGAAATTGGGAGTTTTTGGGGGGAAAATTGGGAATTTTGGGGCCATTTTGGGTCATAAATACTAAAAATTGGGGAGATTTTGGGGGAATTTGGGAATTTTGGGGGGTTTTGGGGGAATTTGGGAGTTTTCCCCCCAAAAATTCCCAAATTTTCCCCAAATTTCCCCCAAAAATTCCCAAATATCCCGAAAAATTTCCAATTTTTTGCCAAATTTCACTCCAAAACCCCCAAATTTTCCCTAAATTTCACCCCAAAACCCCCAAATTTCCCCCTGAAAACCCCAAATTTCCCCGAAAATCCCCAGAAAATCCCCAAAAATCCCCCAGGACCCCAAATTCCCCTAAAAATTCCCAAATCTCCCCTGAAAACCCCAAATTTTCCCAAATATCCCCAAAAACACCCATTCCCCCAAAAAATCCCAAAATTCTCCCAAAATCCTATAAAATATCCCAAAAAGCAAAAAATCCCCAAATTTTCCCCAAAAATCCCCAAATTTTCCCCAAAATCCCTTAAATTTCTCCCAAAAATCCCCAAATAATCTCTGAATTTTCCCCAAAATCCCAAATTTTCCCCCAAAAAATCCCAAATTTTCCCAAAAATCCCCAAAAATTCCCAAATTTCCCCAAAAATCCCCAAATCTTCCCCAAAAAACTCCCAAATTTCCCTGAAAATCCCCAAATTTTGCCCTCAAATCCCTAGAAAATCCCCAAATTTTCCCGAAAAATCCCCAAAAATCCCCAAATTTCCCCAAACATCCCCAGAAAATCCCCAAAAATCCCCAAATTTCCCCAAAAATCCCCAGAAAATCCCCAAAAATTCCCAAATTTCCCCAAAAATCCCCAAATCTTCCCCAAAAAACCTCCAAATTTCCCTGAAAATCCCCAAATTTTGCCCTCAAATCCCTAGAAAATCCCCAAATTTCCCCAAAAATCCCCAAATTTTCCCCAAAAAACTCCCAAATTTCCCTGAAAATCCCCAAATTTCCCCAAAAAATCCCCAAATTTCCCCCCAAATGTCCCCAAAAATCCCCAGAAAATCCCCAAATTTCCCCGAAAAATCCCCAAAAATTCCCAAATTTCCCCAAATTTTCCCAAATTTCCCCAAATTTTCCCAAAAAAACCCCAGATTTTCCCAAATTTCCCCCGCAGGACCCCGTGTTCGCCCTGGAGCAGAACCTGCCCATCGACACTCAGTACTACCTGGAGCAGCAGCTGAGCAAACCTCTGCTGAGGATCTTCGAGCCAATCCTGGGCGAGGGCAGAGCCCAGAGTGTGCTGCTGCGTGAGTGATCCCGAAATTCCCAAAATTTGGGAAAATTCCCAAAAAAATCCGACCAAAAATGGCAAAAATCGGGTGAAAAATGAGGAAAATTCACCCAAAAATGAGTGAAATTTGCCCAAAATCGAGCTCTGCTGAGGATCTTGGAGCCAATCCTGGGAGAGGGCAGAGCTCAGCAAGTGCTGCTGCGTGAGTGATCCCAAAAATCCCAAAATTCCCAAAAAAATCCCGTGAAAATTGGGTGGAAAATGGCGAAAATTGGGCGAAAAACAAGCGAAATTTGCCCAAAAATGAGCAAAATCCACCCAAAATCGACCTCTGCTGAGGATCTTGGAGCCAATCCTGGGCGAGGGCAGAGCCCAGCAAGTGCTGCTGCGTGAGTTAGCCCAAAAAATCCCAAAATTTGGGAAAATTCCCCAAAAAATCCGACCAAAAACGGCGAAAATCCGATGAAAATCGAGCAAAATATGCCCAAAAATGAGTGAAATTTGCCCAAAATCGACCTCTGCTGAGGATCTTCGAGCCAATCCTGGGCGAGGGCAGAGCTCAGAGTGTGCTGCTGCGTGAGTGATCCCAAAAAATCCCAAAATTTGGGAAAATTCCCAAAAAAAATCCCGCAAAAATCCGACCAAAAATGGCCAAAAACGAGCAAAATATGCCCAAAAATGAGCAAAATCCACCCAAAATTCCCCTGAATTTACTCCATTCAGAGCCCAGCAAGTGCTGCTGCGTGAGTTATCCCAAAATTCCCAAAAAATCCCAAAATTCCTGAACATTCCCAAAAAAAATCCCATGAAAATCGTGTGAAAAATGGCGAAAATTGGGCAACAAACAAGCGAAATTCACCCAAAAATGAGCAAAAATCGAGCTAAATCCACCCAAATTTCCCCTGAATTTACTCCATTCAGAGCCCAGCAAGTGCTGCTGCGTGAGTGATCCCGAAAAATCCCGAAAATCCCAAAATTTGGGAAAATTCCCAAAAAAATCCTGTGAAAATCCGACCAAAAATGGCAAAAATCCGATGAAAATTGAGCAAAATCCGCCCAAAAATGAGCAAAATCCACCCAAAAATGAGCAAAATCCACCCAAAATTCCCCTGAATTTATTCCATTCTGAGCCCAGAGATGCTGCTCTGTGAGTTATCTCAAAAATTCCAAAAAAATTCCCAAATTTGGGAAAATTCCCAAAAAATCCCAGTGAAAATCCGACCAAAAACGGCAAAAATCCGATGAAATTTGAGCAAAATTTGCCCAAAAATGAGCAAAATCCACCCAAAACTCCACTAAACTTACTCAGTTCAGAGCCCAAGGGATGCTGCTGTGTGAGTTATCCCGAAAATTCCCAAAAAAATTCCCAAATTTGGGAAAATTCCCAAAAAAGGCCACAAAAATCGGGTGGAAAATGAGGAAAATTCACCCAAAAATGAGTGAAATTTGCTCAAAAATGAGCAAAATCCACCCAAAATTCCCCCAAATTTACTCCATTCAGAGCCCCAGAGATGCTGCTGAGTGAGTTATCCCAAAAATTCCCAAAAAAATCCCAAATTTGGGAAAATTCCCCAAAAAAATCCCCACGAAAATCAGCCCAAAAATGAGGAAAATTCAGCAAAAATAAGGAAAATTGGGGAATTTTTGGAGTTTTGGAGGAGATTTTGGGGGATTTTTGGGGGAATTTTGGGGGAATTTTGGGGGAATTTTTGGGGTTTTAGGGGTCTTGGGATTTCCGGGATTTTTGGGGGAATTTTTGGGGTTTCAGAGTGGATTTTTGGGGAAATTTTTGGATTTTGGGGACTTTTGGAGCTCCTGGGAAAACTGGGATTTTTGGGGCTTTTTTGGGATTTTTTTGGGGCTTCTGAGTCCTTTTTTGGGTTGGATTTTTGGGATTTTAGGAGGAATTTTGGGCTGAAGTTTTGGGATTTTTGGAGGAATTTTTGGGGAGATTTTTTGGGATTTTTGGAGTTCTGGGAAGTCTAGAAATTTGGGAATTTTTTTAGGGATTTTTTGGGGATCCTGACTCAGATTTTTGGGGTGATTTTGAGGGAAACTTTTGGATTTTTGGGGCTCCTGGGAAAACGGATTTTTTTTGGGTTTTATTGGGATTTTTTTGTGTTGGATTTTTGGGATTTTGGGAGGAATTTTGGGCTGAATTTTTGGAGTTTTAGGAGGAAATTTTTGGGATTTTCAGGAGGAATTTTTGGAATTTTTGGGGTTTTGTGAACCCTAGAAATTTGGGGATTTTTTAGGAGTTTTTTGGGATCCCAACTCAGATGTTTGGGGAAATTTTTGGGATTTTGGGAGGAATTTTGGACTGAATTTTTGGGATTTTCGGGAGGAATTTTTGGGATTTTTGGGGTTCTGGGAAGCCTAGAAATTTGGGAATTTTTTAAAAGATTTTTGGGGATCCTAAATCAGATTTTTGGGGTGATTTTGGGGAAAATTTTGGGCTTTTTTGGGACTTTTGGAGCTCCTGGGAAAACTGGGATTTTTGGGGTTTTTTTGGGATTTTTTTGGGGCTCCTGAGTAGTTTTTTGGGTTGGATTTTTGGGAGGAATTTTTGGGGTTTTTGGGGTTCTGGAAAGTCAAAAATTTGGGGTTTTTTTGGGGATCCTGAATTGGTTTTTGGGGTGGATTTTTGGGTGGATTTTGGGGGAAATTGGGGTGGAAATTTTGGAGTTTCAGGGGGAATTTTTTTTTGATTTTATGGGGAGTTTTGGGGATTTTGGGGATCCTAAAAAACCTGAGATTTTTGGGATTTTTTTAGCTGTTTTTTGGGATCCCAACTCACAATTTTGGGATAATTTTGGGTTTTTCTGACCAATTTTTGGGATTTTCCAGGCAGAGATCACACTTGCTGCAAAACCCTTCTGACAGCCAAGGAGGATTTTGGGGAAATTTTGGGGAAATTTTTGCAGTTTTAGGACTGAATTTTTGGGATTTTGGGGAGGAAATTTTTGGGATTTCTGGGATTCTGTGAACCCTAGAAATTTGGGAATTTTTTTGGAGCTCCTGAGTCGTTTTTTGGGTTGGATTTTTGGGATTTTGGGAGGAATTTGGGGCTGAATTTTTTGGAGTTTTAGGAGGAAATTTTTGGGATTTTCAGGAGGAATTTTTGGGATTTTTGGGTTTTTGTGAACCCTAAAAATTTGGGGATTTTTTTAGGAGTTTTTTGGGATCCCAACTCACAATTTTGGGATAATTTTGGATGTTTTTTGCCAAATTTTTTTGGGATTTTCCAGGCGGAGATCACACTCGCTGCAAAACCCTGCTGACAGCCAAGGAGGATTTTGGGGGAAATTTTGGGCTGAATTTTTGCAGTTTTAGGAGGAAATTTTTGGGGCAAATTTTGGGATTTTTGGGGTTCTGTGAAGCCTAGAAATTTGGGTTTTTTTTGGACTTCCTGAGTCATTTTTTGGGTTGGATTTTTGGGATTTTGGAGGAATTTTGGGCTGAATTTTTGGGATTTTGGGGCTGAATTTTTGGGATTTTTGCAGGGAATTTTGGGGATTTCTGGGATTCTGTGAACCCTAAAAATTTGGGGATTTTTTTAGGAGTTTTTTGGGATCCTGACTCACAATTTTGGGATAATTTTGGGATAATTTTGGATGTTTTTTGCCAAATATTTTTATTTTTCCAGGTGGAGATCACACTCGCTGCAAAACCCTGCTGACAGCCAAGGCTGGGAAACTCTCAGCTTTCACCTCCAAGCGCAGCAGCTGCATTGGCTGCAGAGCTGTGCTGCCTCATCACGGTGAGATCAGCCTCATTAGCTAATTAATTAGCCTAATTAATGCTTTTGTCCTAATTAAAATGGCGAAATTCCCCAAAAAATCGAGTCCTGGAGACCCAAAATCGCCCAAAATCACCCAAAATTGAATTTTCTCCATCCCCAAAATTGATCTTTTCACCACCACAGTGAGACCCCAATGCTAATTAGTTTGTTAGTTAGTTTAATTAATCCTTTTTTCCTAATTAAAAATGTCAAAATTCCCCCAAAAATCGAGTCCTGGAGACCCAAAATCACCCAAAATTGAAGTTTTGCCACCCCAAAATTGATCTCTGTGCCACAACAGTGAGACCCCAACGCTAATTAGTTAATTAATTAGCTTAATTAACACTCTATCTTTTAAATTAACCTCGAAACTCCCAAAAAAATTGGGTCCTGGAGACCCAAAATCGCCCAAAATCCCCCAAAATTGAAGTTTCCCTGCCCTAAAGTGAGCTTTGCCACATCACAGTGAGAAGCCAACCCTAATTAGTTAATTAATTAGCTTAATTAACTCTCTACCTTTTAATTAACCTCAAAATTCCCAAAAAAATTGGGTCCTGGAAACCCAAAATTCCCCGAAATTTAACCTTTTCATCCCAAAATTGAACTCTACAACTGAACTCCCCAACCCTAATTAATTAATTAACCCCTTAATTAACCCCCTGCCCTCATTAACCCTCTCTTCTTATTAATCCCTGAAATTCCCAAATCAATTAACCCCAAAATTCCCCTAAATTTTGGGTCCAAAACCCCAAAATCCCCCAAAATTAAAGCTAAATTTAACTCCATCCTGGTAACAACCCCAACCCTAATTAATTAATTAACCCCTTAATTAACCCCATCCCCTCATTAACCGTCTCTCCTAATTAACCCCCAAAATTCCCAAATAAATTAACCCCAAAATTTTGGTTCCAAAACCCCAAAATCCCCCAAAATTAAAGCTAAATTGAACTCCATCCTGGTAACAACCCCAACCCTAATTAATTAATTAACCCCTTAATTAACCCCCTGCCCTAATTAACCCTCCCTCCTAATTAACCCCCGAAATCCCCAAATAAATTAACCCCAAAATTCCCCAAAATTTTTGGGTCCAAAACCCCAAAATTAAAGCTAAATTGAACTCCATCCTGGTAAAAACCCAACCCTAATTAATTAATTAACCCCTTAATTAACCCCCTGCCCTAATTAACTCTCTCTCCGAATTAACCCCCGAAATCCTCAATTAATTAACCCCAAATTCCCCAAAATTTTGGGTCCAAAACCCCAAAATCCCCCAAAATTAAAGCTAAATTGAACTCCGTCCTGGTAAAAACCCCAACCCTAATTAATTAATTAACCCCTTAATTAACCCCCTGCCCTAATTAACTCTCTCTCCTAATTAACCCCCGAAATTCCCATATTAATTAACCCCAAAATCCCCCAAAATTTTGGGTCCAAAACCCCAAAATCCCCGATTTCCTGCAGGTGCAGTTTGCGATTTCTGCCGCCAGAGGGAGTCAGAGCTCTACCAGAAGGAGGTGGGAGGAGTTGAGATTTTGGGGTTTTTTTGGGTTTTTTGGGATTTTTGGGGAGTTTTTTGGGAGTTTTTTGGGGAGTTTGGAGTTTTTTGGAGGTTTGGGGTTTTTTTTCGGTTTTTTTCCGTGGTTTTTTGGGGGAGTTTTGGGGTTTTCTGGGGGTTTTCTTGGGGTTTTGTTGGGATTTTTGGGGAGTTTTTTGAGAGTTTTTTGGGGAGTTTGGGTTTTTTGGAAGTTTGGGGTTTTTTTTGTTTTGTTTTTTTCCGTGTTTTTTGGGGGAGTTTTGGGGTTTTCTGGGGTTTTTTTGGGGTTTTTTGGGGGAGAGTTTTGGGGGTTTTTTCGGTTTCTTCTGTGTTTTTGGGGGGTTTTGGGTTTTGGGGGAGAGTTTTGGGGTTTGGGGTTTTCTGTGGTTTTTTGGGGTTTTTTGGGAGTTTTTTGGGAGTTTGGGTTTTTTTGGGGTTTTTCCGTGGTTTTTTGGGGCAGTTTTGGGGTTTTCTGGGGGTTTTCTTGGGGTTTTTTTGGGTTTTTTGGGGGTTTTTCAGAGATTTTTTTTGGTTTTGGGGGGAGAGTTTTGGGGTTTTTTGGGAGTTTTTTTGGGGCTTTTCTGTTTATTTGAGGGGAGTTTTGGGTTTTTTTGGGTTTTTCTTAGGGTTTTGGGGGTTTTTTTTAGGGTTTTTGGGGAGTTTTCTGAGGTTTTTGGGAGGATTTTGGGGTTTTGGGGATTTTTTTTGGATTTTTTGGGGTTTTTTTGGGGTTTTTTGGGGTTTTTTGGGGTTTTCTGTTTTTTGGGAGTTTTGGAGTTTTCTGGGGTTTTGGGGGTTTTTTTTGGGGGTTTGGTTTTTGGGGTTTTCTTTAGGGTTTTTGGGGAGTTCTCTGAGGTTTTTTGGGAGGATTTGGGGTTTTTTCGGGTTTTTGGGGGTCTGAGTGTGAATTTTTGGGGTTTTTTTGGTTCCTGACTCTGAATTTTGGGGTTTTTTTGGTTCCTGAGTGTGAATTTTGGGGTTTTTTGGTTCCTGAGTGTGAATTTTGGGGATTTCTTGGGTTCTGAGTGTGAATTTTGGGGTTTTTTGGGTCCGAAATTCACTTTTTTTGGGTTTTTCTGGGTTCCTGAGGCTGAATTTTGGGGTTTTTTGGGGTCCTGAGTTCATTTTTTTGGGTCCCAAATTTGAATTTTGGGAGTTTTTTCCCCCCCAGGTGTCCCAGCTGTGGCACTTGGAGAGAAGTTTCTCTCGGCTGTGGAGTCAATGCCAAAGGTGCCAAAACTCCCTGCTGCAGGATGTGCTCTGCACCAGGTTGGTCTGGAAAATCACCCCAAAAACACCCCAAAAACAGCCCAAAAATACCCCAAAATCACCCCAAAAATAGCCCAAAAATGACCCCAAAATCAGCCCAAAAACACCCCAAAATCACCCCAAAAATAGCCCCAAAAATAGCCCAAAATCACCCCAAAATCGCCCCAAAAATAGCCCAAAAACACCCCAAAAATAGCTCCAAAATCAGCCCAAAAATCATCCCAAAAATCACCCCAAAAATAGCCCAAAAATCACCCCAAAATCGCCCCAAAAATCATCCCAAAACCGCCCCAAAAATAGCCCAAAAACAACCCAAAACCAGCCCAAAAATCATCCCAAAAATCGCCCCAAAAATAGCCCAAAAACACCCCAAAAATAGCTCCAAAATCAGCCCAAAAATCATCCCAAAACCACCCGAAAATCACCCCAAAAATAGCCCCAAAATCCCACAAAAATCCCACTAAAATCGCACAAAAAATTCACAAAAAATTCCCATAAAAAACCCCAAAAATTCCCTTTGAAAACTGAAAAACTCAACCCCAAAACCAACCCATAAACACCCAAAATCACCCCAAAACCACCCCAAAAATAGCCCAAAAATCACCCCAAAAATAGCCCCAAAAAAGCCCCAAAATCCTACAAAAATCCCACTAAAATTGCACCAAAAATTCCCATTAAGAACCCCAAAAATTTCCTTAAAAAACTGAAAAAATCAACCCCAAAACCAACCCCAAAACACCCAAAAATCATCCCAAAATCACCCCAAAAATAGCCCAAAAATCATCCCAAAAATGCCCCAGAAATCATCCAAAAACACCCAAAAATCACCCCAAAAATCGTCCCAAAACCACCCCAAAAATAGCCCAAAAATCACCCCCAAAAATTCCCAAATTTTCCCCAAATTTCTCTAAAAAATCCCTAAACTTCCCAAAATGTCCCCAAATTTCCCCCAAAAAATCCCAAATTTCAAAAAAAAATCCCAAATTTCCCCAAATTTCCCCCAAATTTCTCCCAAATTCCTCAAAAAAATTCCCAAAAGTCCCCAAATTTCCCCAACAATCCCCAAATTTCCCCCAAAAATTCCCCAAAAAATCCCAAATTTCCCCAGAAAATCCAAAAAATCCCCAAATTTCCCCAAAAATCCCCAAATTCCCCCAAAAAATTCGCAAATTTTCCCCAAATTTCCCCCAAAATCCCAAAATTTCCCCAAAAATCCCAAATTTTCCCCACATTTCCCAAAAAAATTCCCAAAAATCCCCAAATTTCCCCTAAAACTCCCAAATTTCCCCAAATTTTCCCCAAAAATTCCCAAATTTCCAAAAAAATTCCCAAAAATTTCCAAATTCCCCCAAAAATCCCAAATTTTCCCCAAATTTCCCCCAAAAATCCCAAAATCCCCAAATTTTACCCAAATTTCCCCAAATTCCCGATATTTTCCCCAAAATCCCAATTTTTCCAAAATCCCCAAATTTCCCCAAATTTCCCAAAAAAATCCCAAATATGCCCCAAAATCCCCAGAAAATCCCCAAATTCCACAAATTCCCCCAAATTTCCCCCAAAAATCCCCAAATTCCCCCAAAATTTCCCTGAATTTTCCCCAAATTTCCCCCAAAAATTCCCAAAAATTCCAAAAATCCCCAAAAATCCCCAAATTTCCCCAAATTTCCCCCAAATTTCTCCCAAATTTCCCCAAAAATTCCCCAAATTTCCCCAAAATTTCGCCAAAAATTCTCAAAATTTCCCCAAAAATCCCCAAATTTCCCAAAAAAATTCCCAACTTTTCCCCAAATTTCCCCCTGAAGTCTCAAATTTTGCCCTCAAATCCCCAAATCTCCCTGAAAAATCCCCAAATTTCCCCCAAAACTCCCAAATTTCCCCCAAATTTCCCCTAAAAATTCCCAAATTCCCCCCAAAAATCCCAAATTTCCCCAAAAAATCCCGAATTTTCCCCAAATTTCCCCAAAAAAATCCCAAATATGCCCCAAAAATCCCCAGAAAATTCCCCAAAATCCCCAAATTTCCCCAAAAAATCCCCAAATTTCCCCCAAAAATCCAATTTCCCCCAAATTTCCCCAAAAAATCCCAAATATGCCCCAAAAATCCCCAGAAAATCCCCAAATTTCCCCCAAATTTCTCCCAAATTTCCCCAAAAAATCCTCAAATTCCCCCCAAATTTCCCCAAACATCCCAAAAAATCCCCCAAAATCCCCAAATTTCTCCCAAATTTCCCCAAAAAATCCCCAGATTCCCCCCAAATTTCCCTGAATTTTCCCAAATTTCCCCCAAAAATTCCCAAAAATTCCCAAATTTTCCCAAATTTTCCCAACTTTCCAGCCGGGACTGCCCCATTTTCTACATGCGCCGCAAAGTGCAGAAAGATCTGGAAGCTCAGCAGCAACTCCTCAGCAGGTTTGGGAACTACGAGTGGTGAAAAATCCCAAAATTTACCCCAAAAATGGAAATTTAACCCCAAAATTATAATTGGGGAATTTTTTTGTTGTTATTTTTGTAGAGAGTTTAATAAAGATCTGAGTTTTGGTGATTTTTGGTGGTTTTTTGGGGATTATTTGGTGATTGTTTGGGGATTTTTGGGATTTTTTGGGGATTTTTGGGGATTTTTGGTGATTTTGGGGGATTTTTTAATGATTTTTGGGGATTTTTGGGGGAATTTTTAATGATTTTTTGGGATTTTTTAATGATTTTTTGGGGATTTTTGGGGGTTTTTTGGGATTTTTAATTGATTTTTGGGGATTTTTTTCGGATTTTTTAATGATTTTTTTTGGATTTTTGGGGGGAAATTTGGTATGAAAATCCCAAATTTAACCCAAAAAATGGGAATTTAACCCCAAAATTAAAATTGGGGAAGTTTTTTTGTTGTTATTTTTGTAGAGAGTTTAATAAAGATCTGAGTTTTGGTGAATTTTGGTGGTTTTGTGGGGATTTTTGGGGTTTTTTGTGGGGTTTTGGGATTTTTTGGGGATTTTTGGGGATTTTGGGATTTTGGGGATTTTGGGATTTTTTTGTTTTTGGGATTTTAATGATTTTTGGGGAATTTTTAATGATTTTTTGGGGATTTTTTAATGATTTTTGGGGATATTTGGGGGATTTTTGGGGATTTTTGGGGAGATTTTTAAAATTATTTTTCTGTGGTTTTTTGGGGCATTTTTGGGGATTATTTGGTGATTGTTTGGGGATTTTTTGGGGGATTTTGGTTTTGGGATTTTTGGGATTTTTGGGATTTTGGGGATTTTTTAATGATTTTTAGGGATTTTTTGGGAATTTTTTGATTTTGGATTTTTTTAATGATTTTTTGGAATTTTTTAAATTATTTTTGGGGATTTTGGGAATTTAATAATTTTTGGGGATTTTTTGGGATTTTAAATGATTTTGGGATTTTGGGGTTTTGGGATTTTAATTGATTTTGGGGATTTTCGGATTTTTAATGATTTTTTTATTTTTGGAAATTTGGTATGAAAATCCCAAATTTAACCAAAAATGGGAATTTAACCCCAAAATTAAAATTGGGGAAGTTTTTTGTTGTTATTTTTGTATAGAGTTTAATAAAGATCTGAGTTTTGGTGATTTTGGTGGTTTTGGGGAATTTTGGGGATTTTGGGATTTTGGGATTTTTTGGGGATTTTGGGATGGGCATATTTGGGGTTTTTTTTGGGGATTATTTTTGGGATTTAATGATTTTTTGGGATTTTTTTGGGGGTTTTGGGGTTTTTTTAGGGATTTGGGATTTTGGGGTTTTTTGGGTGATTTTTTGGGATTTTTTTGGGGAATTTTTTTTGTAATTTAGGGAATTTTTTTGGATTTTGGGGTTTTTTGGTGATTTTTTGGGGATTTGGGGGATTTTTTTCGGGATTT
>NW_028147440.1:358733-374866 GCF_008360975.1 Lichenostomus cassidix
AATCCCCATTTTCACCCATTTTTCACCATAAAAACTTCATTTTTTGCCCTAAAAACTCCATTTTACCTCCTAAAAACCCCATTTTTTCATCCTTTTTACGCACTTTTTGCCCTAAAATGGCCTTGGACCCGAAGAAGGCTTTGGGGAACATCTGGACGGGCAGATGTGAGCTGATGATCCAAAACCTCCTTTTTCCCCTAAAATCCTCATTTTCCCCCCATTTTTCCCCATAAAAACTTCATTTTTTTGCCCTAAAAACCCCATTTTTTCACCGATTTTTCCCATTTTTTCACTGTTTTCCCCCATTTTTCCCCATTTTTCGCCCCAAACCTTGGCCTTGGACCCGAAGAACACTTTGGGGAACATCTGGACGGGCAGATGTGAGCTGATCATCCAAAACCTCCTTTTTCCCCTTAAATCCTCATTTTTTCACCAGAAAAACTTCATTTTTTGCCCTAAAATCTCCATTTTTTCACCGTTTTTCCCCATTTTTTCCCCATTTTTTCCCCTTTTTTCCCCCCAAACCCCATTTTTGACCATTTTTCACCATAAAAACTTCATTTTTTGCCCTAAAAATCACCTTTTCCCCTCTAAAATCTCCATTTTTCCTCCTAAAAACCCCATTTTTTCACCATTTTTCCCCATTTTTTCACCATTTTTTTTCCCAAAATCCCATTTATTTTCCCCAAACCTTGGCCTTGGACCCGAAGAAGGCTTTTGGGAACATCTGGACGGGCAGATGTGAGCTGATGATCCTCGGCCGAGGGTTTCCCTTGGCTCGGCGATATCCCAGCAGAGTTTCCAGCCAAGGACCTCTGTCCCAGTTGGGAACGGAGCGAACCCAGTTCGGGTCGCCGTTGGAACGGATCAGGCTCAGGATTTCCAGCATCCAGACTGTCCCTAAAAAAATCAGAATTTTGGGGTCATTTCGGGATTTTTTGGGGATTTTTTTCGGATTTTTTTGGGATTTTTTTCGGATTTTTTCTGAATTTTTGGGGATTTTTGGGGTTTTTTGGGGGTTTTGGGTCGCTGTTGGAACGGATCAGGCTCAGGATTTCCAGCATCCAGACTGTCCCTAAAAAATTCCAGAGTTTGGGGTCATTTGGGGATTTTTTGGGATTTTTTCGGATTTTTTTCACGATTTTTTGGTGATTTTTTTGTGATTTTTTTGTGATTTTTTTCTGATTTTTTTCTGATTTTTTTGGGGTTTTGGTCACCGTTGGAACGGATCAGGCTCAGGATTTCCAACATCCAGACTGTCCCTAAAAAATTCCAGAGTTTGGGGTCATTTGGGGATTTTTTTTGGAATTTTTGGGGATTTTTTCGGATTTTTTCGCGATTTTTTGGTGATTTTTTGTGACTTTTTTCTGGTTTTTTTCTGATTTTTGGGGGGTTTTGGGTCACCATTGGAGCGAATCAGGCTCAGGATTTCCAACATCCAGACTGTTCCCAAAAAAATCCGAATTTTGGGGTTATTTGGGGATTTTTTGGGATTTTTTTTCGGATCTTTTGGGGCTTTTTTGGCCTTTTTTGGTGATTTTTTTCTGATTTTTTTCTGATTTTTTTTGGTTTTTTTGGGATTTTGGTTTCCGTTGGAACGGATCAGGCTCAGGATTTCCAACATCCAGACTGTTCCTGGGAAAATCAGTATTTTCGGGTCATTTCGGGATTTTTTGGGATTTTTTTGTGATTTTTTTCAGATTTTTTTCGCGATTTTTTGTGATTTTTTTGTGACTTTTTTCTGATTTTTTTCTGATTTTTGGGGGGTTTTGGGTCACCATTGGAGCGAATCAGGCTCAGGATTTCCAACATCCAGACTGTTCCTGGGAAAATCAGAATTTTGGGGTCATTTGGGGATTTTTTGGGATTTTTTTGGGATTTTTTTTGGATTTTTTCGCAATTTTTTGGTGATTTTTTTCTGGTTTTTTCTGATTTTTTTCTGATTTTTTTCTGATTTTTTGGGGTTTTGGTCACCGTTGGAACGGATCAGGCTCAGGATTTCCAGCATCCAGACTGTCCCTAAAAAATTCCAGAGTTTGGGGTCATTTGGGGATTTTTTGGGATTTTTTCGGATTTTTTTCACGATTTTTTGGTGATTTTTTGTGATTTTTTTTGTGATTTTTTTCTGATTTTTTCTGATTTTTTCTGATTTTTTGGGGTTTGGGTCGCTGTTGGAACGGATCAGGCTCAGGATTTCCAGCATCCAGACTGTTCCTAAAAAAATCCGAATTTTGGGGTCATTTCGGGATTTTTTGGGATTTTTTTCAGATTTTTTTCGCAATTTTTTGGTGATTTTTTGTGATTTTTTTGTGATTTTTTTCTGATTTTTTTCTGATTTTTTGGGGTTTTGGGTCGCCATTGGAGCGAATCAGGCTCAGGATTTCCAACATCCAGACTGTCCCTAAAAAATTCCAAAGTTTGGGGTCATTTGGGGATTTTTTCTGATTTTTTTCTGATTTTTTTCTGATTTTTTTGGGGTTTTGGTCACCGTTGGAACGGATCAGGCTCAGGATTTCCAGCATCCAGACTGTCCCTAAAAAATTCCAAAGTTTGGGGTCATTTGGGGATTTTTTGGGATTTTTTTCAGAATTTTTTCGCGATTTTTTGTGATTTTTTTCTGGTTTTTTCTGATTTTTTTCTGATTTTTTGGGGTTTTGGTCACCGTTGGAGTGAATCAGACCCAGGATTTCCAACATCCAGACTGTTCCTAAAAAATTCCAAATTTTGGGGTCATTTCGGGATTTTTTGGGGAATTTTTTCTGATTTTTTGGGGATTTTTTGGGGTTTTTTCGCGATTTTTTTCTCATTTTTTCTGATTTTTTTGGAATTTTTCTCAGATTTTTTGGGGGTTCCAAAATTTCAGACTTTCCCCCCCAAATTTCTCCATTTCCTCCCAAAATTCCACCATTTTCCGTCCAAATTTCACCATTTTCCCCCCAAAATTTCACAATTTTCTCCCAAAATTCCCGTTTTTTTCCCCCAAACTCCCCGATTTCCCCAAAATCCCAGGATTTCACCCCAAAATTCCCCCATTTTCTCCCAAAATTCCACCATTTTCTCCCAAATTTTCATAATTTTCTCCCCAAAATTCACTAATTTTCCCCCCAAAATTCCCAGTTTTTTCCCCAATTCCCGTTTTTTCCCCAAAATCCCCAATTTTCCCAAAATCCCAGGATTTCCCCCCAAAATTTCACCATTTTCTCCCAAAATTCCACCATTTTCCCTCCAAATTTTCACCATTTTGCCCCCAAAATTCCCAGTTTTTCCCCCAAAATCCCCAATTTTCCCAAAATCCCAGGATTTCACCCCAAAATTTCACCATTTTCTCTCCAAATTTCACCATTTTCTCCCAAAATTCCACCATTTTCCCCAAAATTTTCATAATTTTCTCCCAAAATTCCCTGATTTTCCCCCCAAATCCCCAAATTTTCCCCCAAAATCCCCAAATTTTCCCAAATTCCCGGGATTTCCCCCCAAAATGTCACCGGATTTCTGGTAGGTGACGTTGAAAACATCATCATCCTCCACCGGGAATTCCCGAGCAGCTTCCAGCCCTCGAGGGGAGTACAGGAGTCCTGGGAAAGTCACCCCGCCGTGCTGGAAGTACCCGCGAGACATTGGGGACACCTGGAAAATCCCAAAAATTCCGAAATTCAACCCAAAAAAAATCCGGAAAAAATCGGATTAAAAAAACCCAAAAAATCGCCGAAAAATCGCGAAAAAACACCAAAAAATCGTGAAAAACCACGAAAAAAAAACAAAAATTGGTCCCGAAATCCCACCAAAAAACCTCCCAAAAATCCTAAAAGTTTTCCCAAAATCTGCCGAAAAATCCTAAAAAATCCCCCAAAAAATTTGCCCAAAAATTCCGAAAAATTCCCAAAGGAAAAACCCAAAAGCCACAGAAAATATCGCGAAAATCTTCCCCGAAATTTCCCCCAAAGTCACCCCGCCGTGCTGGAAGTACCCGCGAGACATTGGGGACACCTGGAAAATCCCAAAACCAACCCAAAAAAAATCGAAAAATCGGATAAAACGGCTGAAAAAATCGCAAAATAGCTGTAAAAAATGCACCGAAAAAATGAAAGAAAAAAATCTCCAAATCCACCCCAAAAAACCTCCTCAAAAATCCTAAAAACTTTCCCAAAATTTTCCCCCAAAAATCCTAAAAAATCCCCCAAAAAATTTGCCCAAAAATTCCGAAAAATTCCCAAATTAAAAACCCAAAAGCCACAGAAAATATCGCGAAAAACTTTCCCAAAATTTCCCCCAAAGTCACCCCGCCGTGCTGGAAGTACCCGCGAGACATTGGGGACACCTGGAAAATCCCAAAAATTCCGAAATTCAACCCAAAAAAAATCCGGAGAAAATCCGATTAGAAACGGCTGAAAAAATCGCGAAAAAAGCCCAAAAAATGGTGAAAAAATTGCCAAAAAAAGCCGAAAAAATGCCGAAAAAGAAGTAAAAAATCTCCAGAAATCCTAAAAAAAATCTCCCCAAAAAAAGTCCTCAAAAATCCTAAAAACTTTCCCAAAATTTCTCTCAAAATCCTAAAAAATCCCAAAAAAAGTTCGCCCAAAAAAATCCCTGAAAAAAAAGCCAAAATCCCCCAAAATTCCCCCCAAAGTCACCCCGCCGTGCTGGAAGTACCCGCGAGACATTGGGGACACCTGGAGGGACAGAAAAAAATCCCAAAAATTCCAAAATTCAACCCAAAAAAAATCCGGAGAAAATCCGATTAAAAAAACCCCAAAAATGGCGAAAAAATCGCGAAAAAAACTCAAAAAAAGCCGCAAAAAATGCCGAAAAAACGCCGAAAAAACGTCCAAAATCTCCCCTGAATCGCCAAAAAAAACTTCCCAAAAAATTCCAAAAAATTTCCCAAAACTTTGCCCAAAAATCCTAAAAACATTCCCAAAAAAATTCCCCCGAAAAAATCCCCCAAAATCTCCCGAAATCCCCCAAAAAATCCCTAGGAAAGTCACCCGCGAGACACTGGGGACACCTGGGGGGACAAAAAGAATCCCAAAAATTCCAAAATTCATCCCAAAAAAATCCCGAAAAAATCCGATTAAAAACGGCTGAAAAAATCCCCAAAAAACCACCAAAAAATGGCGAAAAAAGCCAAATAAATGCCGAAAAAACGCCGAAAAAAGGTCAAAAATCTCCCCAAAATCCTCCCAAAAATCTCCCCGAAATCCTTAAAAAATCTCCCCAAAAAAACTTCCCCAAAAATCCTAAAAACTTTCCCAAAATTTCCCGAAAAATCCTAAAAAAATCCCCCAAAAATTCGCCCAAAATCTCCCAAAATCCCCAATTTTTTTCCCAGCAGAGCTTCGAATTTTATTTTATTTTATTTTATTTTATTTTATTTTATTTTATTTTATTTTATTTTATTTTTTAATTTGGGGTTTTTTTAGGGTTTGGAATTTTGATTTTTCCGATTTTTTAAAAAATTTTTCTCTCTTGGTTTTTTTTCCACCTTTGGGATTTTGGGAATTTCTTTGCTTTTCTTTTTTGGGATTTTTTTGGGTTTTTTGTTGTTTTGTTTTAGATTTGGGATTTCGGGATTTTCGGGGATTTTTTGGGATTTTTTTGGATCTTTTTGGGGTTTTTTTGCATTTGGGATTTTGGGTTTTTTGTGGGTTTTTTGTGGGTTTTTTTTTGGTTTTCTTTTTTTTTGGGTTTTTTTTGCAAGATTTGGAAATTTTTTTTTCCCAGCAGAGCTTCGAATTTTATTTTATTTTATTTTTTTAATTTTGGGTTTTTTAGGTTTGGAATTTTGATTTTCGATTTTAAAAATTTTTCTCTTGGTTTTTCCACCTTTGGGATTTTGGGAATTTCTTTGCTTTTTTCCTTTCACGATTTCTCTTTTAAAAAAAATTTTTTTTAGTTATTTTTTTGGTTTTTGTTTTTGGATTTCGAGTTATTTTTGGCTTCGGAATTTTGGGGTTTTTTTTAAGGAATTTTTGGAATTTCGGGTTATTATTTTTAGCTTCGAAATTTTGGTTTATTTCTTTAATTTTTTAGGAATTTTTGGAATTTCGGGTTATCTTTAGCTTCGGAATTTTGTCTTTTTTTAGGAATTTTTGGAATTTTTTTTTAATTTCGGGTTATTTTTAGCTTCGGAATTTTTGGGGTTTTTTTAGGAATTTTTGGAATTTCGAGTTATTTTTAGCTTCGGAATTTTGGTTTATTTAATTATTTTTTAGGAATTTTTGGAATTTCGAGTTATTTTTGGCTTCGAAATTTTTGGTTTTTATTGTTTTTTTTTTTTTTTAATTTCGAGTTATTTTTAGCTTCGAAATTTTGGGTTTTTTGGGTTTTTTGGATTTTTTTTGATTTCGAGTTATTTTAGGCTTCGAAATTTTGGGTTTTTTGGGGTTTTTTTTAGGAATTTTTTGAATTTTTTTTAAATTTCGGGTTAATTTTAGCTTCGGAATTTTAGGTTATTTTTTGGGGTTTTTTTTTTGATTTCGAGTTATTTTTAGCTTCGAAATTTTGGGGTTTTTTTAGGAATTTTGGCTTCGGAATTTTGGTTTTTTTTTTTTTTAGGAATTTCGGATTATTTTTAGCTTCGGAATTTTTGGGGTTTTGGTTTTTTTTAGGAATTTTGGGAATTTCGGGTTATTTTTAGCTTCGGAATTTTGGGTTTTTTTGGGGTTTTATTTTTTAGGAATTTTTTGGCAATTCCCCTCTCCCGCCCCTCCCCCACCCTCTCCTCCCCCGCGCCATCCCCGGGTGGGGGAGGGGCGGGAAAACCAAACCCCCCCGCGGGGCTCTCGGCGGGGTGGGGGAGGGGCGACCCACCTCCCCTCCCCCCCTCCCCACCCCTCAAAACCCCCCAAAATCCCAACCCCCCTCCCCCTTACCTGCCGTCTCGGCACCTGAGCGGGTGGGGGAGGGGCGGGGTGGGGAGGCGTGGCTTTCCCGCCTCCCCCACCCTCGCTTGACGCACACCCCCGGACCGGTTCGCCGCCCCCCCACCCCGCCCCGATTTTGGGATTCCTAAAAAAAAAAAAATTTGGGGGTTTTTAACATCCGAAATTTTGGGTTTTATTGGTGATTTTGGGAGTTAAATTCTCAAAATTTTGGGTTTTATTGGTGATTTTGGGACTTAAACCCCCAAATTTTGGGACCCAAGCCCTAATTTTGGGGATTTTAATATCCCAAATTTGGGTTTTATTGGCGATTTTGGGATTTAAATCCCCAAATTTTGGGTTTTATTGGTGATTTTGGGATTTAAATCCCCAAATTTTGGGACCCAAGCCCTAATTTTGGGGATTTTAATATCCCAAATTTGGGTTTTATTGGTGATTTTGGGACTTAAATCCCCAAATTTTGGGTTTTATTGGTGATTTTGGGACCCAAAACCCCAATTTTGGGTTCTGCAACCCCTAATTTTGGGATCCCCCCAAAAAATTTTGGGGATTTTAACATCCGAAATTTGGGTTTTAATGTGGATTTTGGGATTTAAATCCCCAAATTTGGGGTTTTGTTGGCGATTTTGGGACTTAAACCCCCAAATTTTGGGACCCAAGCCCTAATTTTGGGATCCCCCTAAAAAATTTTGGGGATTTTAACATCCCAAATTTGGGTTCTAAGGTGGATTTTGGGACTTAAATCACCAAATTTTGGGTTTTATTGGTGATTTTGGGATCTAAATCTCAAAATTTTGGGGATTTTTACATCCCAATTTTGGGTTCTAATGAGGATTTTGGGACATAAATCCCCAAATTTTGGGTTTTGTTGGTGATTTTGGGATTTAAATCCCCAAATTTTGGGTTTTAATGGTGATTTTGGGACTTAAAGCTCCAAATTTTGGGATCCCCAAAAAATTTGGGGATTTTTACATCCAAATTTTGGGTTCTAATGAGGATTTTGAGACATAAATCCCCAAATTTCGGGTTCTTCAACCCCAAATTTTGGGATCCCAAAAAGAATTTTGGGGATTTTAACATCCCAAATTTGGGTTCTAAGGTGGATTTTGGGACTTAAATCCCCAAATTTTGGGAATCCTCAGGTGATTTTGGGTCCTTCAACCCCAAATTTTGGGTTCCCAACACAAATTTGGGACATTTTGGGATCCCAAAGAAAATTTTGGGGATTTTAACATCCCAAATTTGGGTTCTAACGCGGATTTTGGGTCCTAAATCTCCAAATTTCGGTGATTTTGGGACCTCAACCCCCAAATTTTGGGAGCTAAACCCCAAATTTTGGGTTTAAAATCCCCAATTTTGGGTCCCAAATCCAAATTTTGGGTCCCAAACCCCAAATTTTGGGTTCACCCCCCCGAAATTTTGGTTCCCACCCAGATTTTGGGACCTCAATCCCTAAATTTTCGGCTCCCAAACCCCAATTTTGGGTCTAAAATCCCCATTTTTGGGACATCCTCCCCCAAATTTTGGGGATCCCCAGGTGATTTTGGGAACTCAACCCCAAATTTTGGGCTTAAAAACCCCAATTTTGGGTTTAAAATCCCAAATTTTGGGTCTAAAATCTCCAATTTTGGGTCTAAAATCTCCAATTTTGGGTCTAAAATCTCAATTTTTTGTCTAAAAGCTCCAATTTTTTGCCAAAAATCTCCAATTTTGGGTCCCCAAACCCCAAATTTTGATCTCCCAACCCCAAATTTAGGACCTCCCACCCCAAATTTGGACCCCAAACCCCCAAAATTTTGGGAATTTTCCCCAAAAAATGACTCCGACTCTCCTCCCCTCTCATCTGCCTTTATTTGATATAAAAACATAACTTACAAAGGAAGGGAAAAAAACCCCAAAATTTGGGGGGAAAACCCCAAAATCCTCCCAAAAAAAAAAAAAAAAACCCAACAGGGAATTCTCCCCAAATTTGGGGATCCATGAATTTTTGGGTGAAAAGAAAAAAAACCAAAATTTTGGGGTCGAAAAAATGAGGGAAAAACCCCAAAAATTTGGGGGAGAAACGAAAAAAACCTAAAGATTTTGGGGGAGAAAAACCTAAAAATTTGGGGGTTGGAGGGGAAAAAAAATTTGGGATATTTTAGGGAATTCTGGGGGTCGTTCCTGCCCCTCCCCCCTCCTTTTTCCATCCCCCAAAAAGGTGAAAAAAACCCCAAAATTTGGGGGTTTTGGGATTTTTTGGGGTTTTTTTTGTCTACTTTTGGCGCCCCCAGGTGGTGAGAAAGCGGAACTGCAGCGCCGCCAATTCCGGGATTTTTTTTGGGATTTTTTTTGGGATTTTTTTGGGGATTTTTTGGAGGATTTTTGGGGAGGATTTTGGGATTTTTTTTGGGGGGAAATGAGGGGATTTTGGGGTTCAACGCATGCGGTAGTCGGTGGAGCAGGAGAGTTCACAGAGTTGCCCCTTGAAATCCAAGTCGATGGTGAAATCCAAATCTCGCTGCAATTTTGGGGAGAAAAACGAGGATTTAGGGGAAGCTGGAATTGATGGAAATTCCCCCAAAACCCCAGGGATCCCTCGAGTTTGAAATCCACCCCAAATTTTTGTCCCCAAAACCCCAAATTTTTGTCCCCAAAACCCCAAATTTTTTCCCCCAAACCCCAAATTTTGTGTTAAAAATCCCTAATTTTGGCTCCACAAATCCCAATCTTTTGTCCCCAAACCCCAATTTTTTGTCCCCAAACCCAAATTTTGCCTCTCAAAAACCAAATCTTGTCTTCAAAATCCCAATTTTTTCCCCCCAATCCCCAAATATTTGTCCCCAAACTCCAAATTTTTGTCCCCAAACCCCAATTTTGTGTTCAAAATCCCAAATTTTGGGTCCTCTAATTCCAAATTTTTGCCCCCAAACCCAAATTTTTGGTTTCCAACCCCAATTTTTTGTCCCCAAACCCAATTTTTTGTCCCCAAACTCCAATTTTTTGTCTGCAAACCCAAATCTTGGCTCTCAAAAACCAAATCTTGTGTTCAAAATCCCCAATTTTTTTCCCCCAACCCCAAATTTTTGGTTTCAAACCCCAATTTTGTGTTTCAAATCCCCATATTTTTGTCCCCAAACCTAATTTTGGCTCCTCAACCCCCAAATTTTTGGTTCAAAACCCCAAATTTTTGTCCCCAACCCAAATTCTGTGTCCCCAAATCCCATTTTTTTGCCCCCAAACCCCAATTTTGTGTTTCAAATCCCAAATTTTGGCTCCTCTAACCCAATTTTAGGTCCCCAAATCCCAAATTTTTGCCCCCAAACCCCAATTTTTGGTCCCCAACACCAAATTTTTCTCCCCAAACCCAAATTTTTTGTTTCAATCCCCAATTTTTTGTCCCCATATTTCAATTTTTTGTACCCAAATCCCCAATTTTTTGCCCCCAAACCCCAATTTTGGGTTTCCAACCCCAATTTTTTTGTCCCTAAACCCCAATTTTGCATTTAAAATCCCAATTTTTTTATCCCCAAACCCCAAATTTTTGCCTCAAACCCCCAAATTTTTGGTTTCCAACCCCAATTTTTTGCCCCCAAACCCCAATTTTGTGTTTAAAATCCCAAATTTTTGCCTCAAACCCCAATTTTTTGCTTCCAACCCCAATCTTTTGCCCCCAAATCCCCAATTTTTTTGCCCCTAAACCCAATTTTTTCTCCCCAACCCCAAATTTTTCTCCCCAAACCCAAATTTTTTATTTCAATCCCCAATTTTTTGCCCCCAAACCCCAAATTTTGGTTTCCAACCCCAAATTTTTGCCCCAAACTTCAATTTTTTGTCCCCATATTTCAATTTTTTCCCCCCAAACCCCAATTTTGTGTTTAAAATCCCAATTTTTTGCCCCCAAATCCCCAATTTTGTGTTTAAAACCCCAATTTTTTGTCCCAAACCCCAATTTTGTGTTTAAAACCCCAATTTTTTGCCCCAAACCCCAAATTTTTTGCCCCAAACTTCAATTTTTTGTCCCCACATTTCAGTTTTTTCGCCCCGCAACCCCAAATTTTTGCCCCCAAACCCAAATTTTGGGTTTAAAACCCCAATTTTTTCCCCCCAAACCCCCAAAATTTGGGTTGCTCACGTTGTTTTTGGCGTTGGGTTTCATGGTGATGGTGCCAAAGATCTCCTCTCCGCTCTTCACCGTCAGATATTCCTCCATGTAGAAAACTGTTTGCTTCCAGTGTGTGTAGGGAGATTCTGGGCCTGAAAAACCCCAAAAATCACCCCAAAAATCACACTGAACTTCTCCCTTTTTTTCCCAATTTTTCCTCATTTTTTCCCAATTTTTCCCCATTTTTTCTGCAATTTTTCCCCATTTTTTCCCTATTTCCTTCCCCCATTTTTTCCCTATTTTCTTCTCACATTTTTAGCCATTTTTCCCAAATTTTCCCCATTTTTCCCCATTTTTTTCATTTTTTTCCTATGATTTTTTCCCATTTTTTAGCTATTTTTCCCCATTTTTTCGCTATTTTTTCCCACATTTTCAGCCATTTTTTACCATTTTTTTTTCTTTTTTCCCCCCTTTTTTTCTGTGATTTTTTCCCATTTTTAGCTATTTTTTCCTTTTTTTGCTGGCATTTTTTACCTATTTTTCCCCATTTCCCCACTAATTTTTGCTTCCAGTGTGTGTAGGGAGATTCTGGGCCTGAAAAACCCCAAAATCACCCCAAAAATCACAATGAACTTTTCCCCTTTTTTTCACCTTTTTCCTGTGATTTTTCCCCATTTTTTTCACCTTTTTTCTGGGATTTTTCCCACATTTTTAAGCTATTTTTACCCCTTTTTTAGCTATTTTCCCCTTTTTTGAACTATTTCTTTCCCAAAAATTCAGCAAAAATTCAAAATCCCCTAAACTGCCCAAAATCCCCCAAATTCCACCTAAAAATTCCCCAAAAAATCCTTTAAAAATTCTAAAAATTCCCCAAAAAAATCCCACAAAATCCTTTAAAAATTCCCAAAAAAATCCCAAAAAATTCCCCAAAAATTCAGAATCCCTCAAACTTCCAAAACCACCCAAAATTGCCCAAATTTGCCCGAATTTCTATGTTGAAAGAGGCGACCTGGAAAAACACCCAAAGAAAATCTAAAAAAATTCCGAAAAGAATCCGAAAAAAATGGTAAAAATGCCCCAAAAAATTCCAAAAAAAATCCCAAAAAATCCCCAAAAATCCCCAAATTTGCCCCAAATTTTCCCATACTGGTGGAGAATCTGCTGCACAAACTTGGTGGAGGAAGTGACCTCGAAAATCCCAAATTCCGCCCAAGAAAAATCCAAAAAAAATAGAAAAAAATTCCTAAAAAGTCCGAAAAAAATCCTAAAAATTCCCAAAAAAATCCCAAAAAATCCCCAAAAATTCCCAAAAAAATCCCAAATTTTCCCATACTGGTGGAGAATCTGCTGCACAAACTTAGTGAAAGAAGTGACCTCGAAAACCCCAAACTGCACCCAAAAAAAATCGGAAAAAATCAATAAAAAATCCCCAAAAAATCCTAAAAATTCCCAAAAAAATTCCCAAAAAATCCCCAAAATCCCCGAATTTGCCCCAAATTTTCCTGTACTGGTGGAGAATCTGCTGCACAAACTTAGTGAAGGAAGTGACCTGGAAAACCCCAAATTCTGCTCAAGAAAAATCCGAAAAAAAAAAAAAAATTCCTAAAAAATAAAAAAAAATTCGTAAAAATTCCCAAAAAAATCCCAAAAAATGCCCAAAAATCCCCGAATTTGCCCCAAATCCCCCCGTACTGGTGGAGAATCTGCTGCACAATCTGGAAGGAGGTGACCTAGAAAAAAACCCCAAATTCCGCCCAAAAAAAAATCGAAAAAAATCAATAAAAAATCCTAAAAAAATCGTAAAAATTCCAAAAAAAATTCCCAAAAAATCCCCAAAAATCCCCGAATTTGCCCCAAATTTTCCCGTACTGGTGGAGAATGCACTGCACAAACTGGAAGGAGGTGACCTAGAAAAAAACCGAAATTCCACCCAAAAAAAAATTGGAAAAAAATCGAAAAAAATGCATAAAAAATCCAAAAAAATCCTAAAAATTCCCAAAAAAATTCCCAAAAAATCCCCAAAAATTCCCAAATTTGCCCCAAATCCCCTCGTACTGGTGGAGAATCTGCTGCACAAACTTAGTGAAAGAAGTGACCTGGAAAACCCCAAATTCCGCTCAAGAAAAATCCGAAAAAAATCGAAAAAAATCAATAAAAAATCTGAAAAAAATCCTAAAAATTCCCCAAAAAATCCCAAAAAATGCCCAAAAATCCCCAAATTTCCCCCAAATTTTCCCATACTGGTGGAGAATCTGCTGCACAAACTTGGTGAAAGAAGTGACCTGGAAAACCCCAAACTGCGCCCAAAAAAAAATCGAAAAAAATTCATAAAAAATCCTAAAAATTCCCAAAAAATTCCCAAAAAATCCCCAAAAATCCCCGAATTTCCCCCAAATTTTCCCATACTGGTGGAGAATCTGCTGCACAAACTTAGTGAAGGAAGTGACCTGGAAAACCCCAAATTCCGCTCAAGAAAAATCGGAAAAAAATTCATAAAAAATCCTAAAAAAATCCTAAAAATTCCCAAAAAATTCCCCAAAAAATCCCCAAAAATCCCCAAATTTTCCTCTACTGGTGGAGAATCTGCTGTGCAAATTTGAATGAGGTGACCTTAAAAAAACCCCAAATTCCGCCCAAGAAAAATCGAAAAAAATTCATAAAAAATCCTAAAAAAATCCTAAAAATTCCCAAAAAAATTCCCAAAAATCCCCAAAAATCCCCGAATTTGCCCCAAATTTTCCCATACTGGTGGAGAATCCGGTGCGCTTGTGGCAGCGAGTGAACTCGATGTTGAAATAGGCGACCAAGGCGTGAACGTAATCGTTGCGCTTCACCTGCAGGCAGAAGGGAGCTGTGAAGGTCAGTTCCTCCACCTTGACTGTGTAGATGTCAACCTCCTGGGGAGAAAAATGGGAGAAATGGTTAAAAATGGGCAAAAAATGGGGAAAAAATGGGGAAAATTGGTGGAAAATTGGTGAAAAAATGGTGAAAATTGGTGAAAAAATGGAGAAAACAGAAAAAAAATGGAGAAAAATGACCCTAAAATGACCTAAAAATATCCTAAATTCAACCCAAAATCAATTCCTCCACCTTGACTGTGTAGATGTCAACCTCCTGGGGAGAGAAATGGGAGAAATGGTTAAAAATGGGCAAAAATGGGGAAAAAATGGGGAAAAAGGGTGAAAAAATGGTGAAAATCGGTGAAGAAATGGCGAAAATAGAGCAAAAAATGGGGAAAAATGACCCTTAAATGACCTAGAAATATTCTAAATTCAACCCAGTATTAATTCCTCCACCTTGACTGTGGAGATGTCAACCTCCTGGGGAGAGAAAATGGGGAAAAAGCAGAAAAAATGGTGAAAATGGGTGAAAAAAATGGTGAAAATCGGTGAAGAAATGGCAAAAATAGAGCAAAAAAATGGGGAAAAATGGTAAAAATCAACCCAAAATGAACCCAGATATATCTTAAATCAACCCAATAGAAATTCCTCCACCTTGACTGTGTAGATGTCAACCTCCTGGGGAGAAAAAATGGGAGAAATGGTTAAAAATGGTGAAGAAATGGTGAAAATTGGTGAAAAAATGGTGAAAAATGGTAAAAAAATGGGGAAAATAGAGCAAAAAATGGGGAAAAATGGGGAAAAAATGACCCTAAAATGACCTAAAAATATTCTAAATTCAACCCAATATCAATTCCTCCACCTTGACTGTGGAGATGTCAACCTCCTGGGGACAGAAAATGGGGAAAAATGGGAGAAATGGTTAAAAATGGTGGAAAAATGGTGAAAATTGGTGAAAAAATGAGGAAAATCGGTGAAAAAATGAAGAAAATAGAGCAAAAAATGGGGAAAAATGGGGAAAAAAGGGTTAGAAATATCCCAAATCCATCCCCAATATCAATTCCTCCACCTTGACTGTGTAAATATTCACCTCCTGGGGGAGAAAATGGGGAAAAAGCAGAAAAAATGGTGAAAATGGGTGAAAAAATGGTGAAAATCGGTGAAGAAATGAGGAAAATCGGTGAAAAAATAATGAAAATAGAGCAAAAAATGGGGAAAAATGACCCTAAAATGACCTAAAAATATTCTAAATTCAACCCAATATTAATTCCTCCACCTTGACTGTGGAGATGTCAACCTCCTGGGGAGAGAAAATGGGGAAAAAATGGGAGAAATGGTTAAAAAAATGGGGAAAAATGGTGAAAAAATTGTGAAAATTTGTGAAATAATGGTGAAAATTGGTGAAGAAATGGAGAAAATAGAGCAAAAAATGGGGAAAAATGAGCCTAAAATGACCTAAAAATATTCTAAATTCAACCCAAAATCAATTCCTCCACCTTGGCTGTGGAGATGTTGAATTCCTGGAGAGAAAATGGGGAAAAAATGGGAGAAATGGTGAAAAAATGGTGAAAATTGGTGGAAAAAAGGGGAAAATAGAGCAAAAAATGGGGAAAAACGACCCTAAAATGACCTAAAAATATTCTAAATTCAACCCAAAATCAATTCCTTCACCTTGACTGTGGAGATGTTGAATTCCTGGGGACAAAAAATGGGAGAAATGGTGAAAAATGGGGAAAAAATGGGGAAAATTGGCAAAGAAATGGAGAAAATAGAGCAAAAAATGGGGAAAAATGACCCTAAAATGACCCAGAAATCTCCTAAATTCAACCCAATATCAATTCCTCCACCTTGACTGTGGAGATGTTGAATTCCTGGGGAGAGAAAATGGGGAAAAATGGGAGAAATGGTGAAAAAATGGTGAAAATTGGTGAAGAAATGACAAAAATAGAGCAAAAAATGGGGAAAAAGACCCTAAAATGACCTAAAAATATTCTAAATTCAACCCAAAATCAATTCCTCCACCTTGACTGTGGAGATGTTGAATTCCTGGGGAGGAAAAATGGGAGAAAAAACACAAAAAATGGTGAAAATTGGTGAAAAAATGGTGAAAATCGGTGAAGAAATGGTGAAAATAGAGCGAAAAATGGGGGAAAAAATGGGGATTTTGTCTCATTTTTCACCGTTTTTCCTCATTTTTTTCACCGATTTTTGCCAAATTTTTTTTGGTTTTTCCCAAAATCCCGGAGTTTTCCCCCAAACCTTGATGAGTCAGGCGTTGGTGACCAAAAACCACCCAAAAAAATCCATTTTTTCCCAAATTTTCCCCAT
>NW_028147440.1:375362-469090 GCF_008360975.1 Lichenostomus cassidix
ACCTTGACTGTGTAGATGTCAACCTCCTGGGGAGAGAAAATGGGGAAAAAGCAGAAAAAATGGTGAAAATGGGTGAAAAAATGGTGAAAATTGGTGAAAAAATGAGGAAAATTGGCGAAGAAATGGAGAAAATAGAGCAAAAAATGGGGAAAAATGACCCTAAAATGACCTAAAAATACTCTAAATTCAACCCAATATTAATTCCTCCACCTTGACTGTGGAGATGTCAACCTCCTGGGGACAGAAAATGGGGAAAAAATGGGAGAAATGGTTAAAAAGGGTGAAAAATGGTGAAAAAATTGGTGAAAAAATGGTGAAAATTGGTGAAGAAATGGAGAAAATAGAGCAAAAAATGGGGAAAAATGACCCTAAAATGACCTAAAATATTCTAAATTCAACCCAAAATCAATTCCTCCACCTTGACTGTGGAGATGTTGAATTCCTGGGGAAGAAAAATGGGAGAAAAAGCACAAAAAATGGGGAAAATTGGGGGAAAAATGGTGAAAATCGGTGAAGAAATGGTGAAAATAGAGCGAAAAATGGGGAAAAAAATGGGGATTTTTTCTCATTTTTTTCACCGTTTTTCCTCTTTTTTTTTACCGTTTTTTCCCAGATTTTTTTTGGTTTTCCCCAAATTTTGGTAATTTCCCCCCAAACCTTGATCAGGCAGCTGTTGGTGACCAAAAACCACCCAAAAAATCCATTTTTTCCCAAATTTCCCCCATTTTTTCACCGATTTTCCTCATTTTTTCACTGATTTTCCTCATTTTTTCACTGATTTTCCCCATTTTTTCACTGATTTTTCCCAAATTTTTTGTGTTTTTCCCCAAATTTCGGGATTTCCCCCCAAACCTTCATCAGGCAAACATTGATCACCAAAAACCACCCAAAAAATCCATTTTTCCCCCATTTTTTCACTGTTTTTTCCCCATTTTTTCACCGATTTTCCTCATTTTTTCGCCGATTTTTCCCGAAATTTTTTTGTTTTTTCCCAAATTTTTTGTGTTTTTCCCAAATTTTGGGAACTTCCCCCCAAACCTTGATGAGGCAGGCGTTGGTCACCAAAAAACACCCAAAAACCACCAAAAATGCCCCAAAAAATCCATTTTTTCCCCATTTTTTCCCATATTTTCCCCATTTTTTCACCGATTTTCCTCATTTTTTCACCGTTTTTTCCCAAATTTTTTTTGTTTTTTCCCAAAATCCCGGAGTTTTCCCCCAAACCTTGATCAGGCAGGTGTTGGTGACCAAAAACCACCCAAATAATCCATTTTTTCACCATTTTTCCCATATTTTCACCATTTTTTGCTCTATTTTCCTCATTTTTCCACTGATTTTCCTCATTTTTTCACCGATTTTTCCCAAATTTTTTGTGTTTTTCCCCAAATTTTGGGAATTTCCCCCCAAACCTTGATGAGGCAGGCGTTGGTCACCAAAAAACACCCAAAAACCACCAAAAATGCCCCAAAAAATCCATTTTTTCCCCATTTTTTCCCATATTTTCCCCATTTTTTCACCGATTTTCCTCATTTTTTCACCGATTTTTCCCAAATTTTTTTTGTTTTTTCCCAAAATCCTGGGATTTTCCCCCAAACCTTGATGAGGCAGGCGTTGGTGACCAAAAACCACCCAAATAATCCATTTTTTGGTCATTTTTTGCCATATTTTCCCCATTTTTCGCTCTATTTTCCCCATTTTTTCACCGATTTTCCTCATTTTTTCACCGTTTTTTCCCAAATTTTTTTTGTTTTTCCCCAAATTTCGGGAATTTCCCCCCAAACCTTGATGAGGCAGGCGTTGGTGACGAGCTGTTTGGGATCCACCACGTCCACCAGAGGCTCTTTGATCGCCACGTCTTTGATGCACGACATGTCGAATCCGTAAACGTTCTCCCACCCTGCAGGAAAAAATCCCCAAAAAATCAGGAATTTTAGGGGGAAAATCCAAAAAAAAATTTGGGAATTTTCACCGAAAAAAATTGGGGGTTGACCCCAAATCCCATCCGAAAAATTCCCGAGAAATTCCCAAAAAATCCCCCAAAAAATCCCCCCCTAAAAATCCCAAAACCCCTAAACTTCAAAAATTCCCAAAACCCCTAAAAAATCCCCAAAAATCCTAAAATCACCCAAAATCCCAAAAAATTTTTTAAAATTCCCAAAAAATCCTAAAAATCCAAAAAAATCCCCAAAAAATCCTAAAAATCTCCCAAAAAATTCCCAAAAAATCCCCCAAAATTCCTCCACCCCTCCCACCCCTTTTCCCCAAATTTCCCCCAAATATTCCCAAATTTTGAGATCCCAAACCTCATTATTCCCCCTAAAACTCCTCCTAAAATCCTTAAAAATCCAAACCCCCCAAAACCAATACCAAAAAATCCCCCCAAAATTCCCCAAAAAAAAAAATTCCCAAAATTCCCAAAATCCCCAAAATCCCCAAAAATCCCCAAAATCCCAAAAATCCCCCAAAAATAAAAAAAAAAATATCCCAAAAAATCCCCTAAAAATCCCCAAAAATTCCCAAAACTCCTCCAAAATCCCCCCAAAAATCCCCAAAAGTCCTAAAAATCCCAAAAATCCCCCCAAAATCCCCCAAAAATCCCCAAAATTCACCCTCCCACCCTTTTCCCCACATTTCCCCCAAATTTTGAGATCCCAAAACCTCATTTTTCCCTCCAAAACTCCTCCTAAAAATCCCCAAAAAGTCTCAAAAATCCCTAAAAAATTCCCAAAATCCCCCAAAAATAATAAAAAAAAATCCCAAAACAAAAATCCCAAAAATTCCCAAAAAATCCCCAATTTCCCAAAATATTCCCAAATTTTGAGATCATAAAACCTCATTTCCCCAAAATCCTATTTTTCCCCCCAAAACTCCTCCTAAAGTTCCCAAAAATCTCCAAAAAATATCAAAAAAATTCCCTAAAATTCCCCAAAAAATCCCCAAAAATAATTCCCAAAATTTCCCAAAAATCACAAAAAAAATCTCCAAAAATTCCCTAAAATTCCCCAAAAAATTCCAAAAAAATCCCCAAAAATTCCCAAAAAATTTTTTAAAAAATCCCCAAAAATCCCCAAAAAATCCCCCAAAATTCCCTCACCCCTCCCACCCCTTTTCCCCACATTTCCCCCAAATTTTGAGATCCCAAAACCTCATTTTTCCCTCCAAAACTCCTCCTAAAAATCCCCAAAATTCCCAAAAATCCCTAAAATCCCAAAATCCCCAAAAATTCCCAAAAAAATCCCAAAAATTCCCCAAAAATCCCCAAAAAATCCCAAAAAAATCCCAAAAATTCCCAAAAATTCCCCAAAAATCCCAAAAAATCCCCCAAAAAATCCCAAAAAATCCCCCAAAAATAAAAAAAAAATCCCCAAAAAATCACAAAAAATCCCCAAAAAATTCCCCAAAATTTCCCCAAAAATCCTCAAAAATTCCCCAAAAAATCCCAAAAAATTTCCAAAAAAATCCCCCAAAAATCCCCAAAAATCCCCAAAAATCCCAAAATCCCAAATCCAAAAATCCCCAAAATTCCCAAACCCCCAATTCCCACTCAAAAAATCCCCAAATTTTGAGATCCCAAAACCTCATTTTCCTCCCAAACTCCTCCTAAAAATCCCCAAAGTCTCAAAATCCCAAAAATTCCCAAAAAATCCCCAAAAAAACCCCAAAAATCCCAAAAAAATCCCCAAAAAATCCCAAAAATTCCCAAAAATCCAAAAAAATTCTCCAAAAATACCCCAAAAAATCCAAAAAATTCCCAAAACTCCTCAAAAAATCCCCAAAATCCTAAAATCACCCAAAATGCCAAAATTTTTAAAAATCCCCAAAATCTCCCAAAATTCCCAAAAAATCCCCAAAATCCTACCCCAAAAAATCCCCAAAAAATCCTAAAACAAAATTCCTAAAAAATCCCCCCAAAATTCCCCCAAAATCCTAAAATCCCCAATAAATCCCCAAACAAAATCCCCAAATTCCCAAAACCCTGTACTCACCCCTCCCACCCCTTTCCCCCAAATTTTTCCCAAATTTTTCCCAAATTTTCCCCAAATTTTGGGGTCCTCACAGTGGATTTTGTAGTCCTTGTACTGCCTGTCCTCGATGGCAGTGACGTACAGAGTCGCTCTGTCGGGGAAAATCAACCCATCCGGGGTCTGCAAAAGGAAATTTTGGGAATTTTTTGGGAGGTGCTGGGAAGTGGGGGAGGGGTGGGGAGGGTGGGGGATTTTTGGGGATTTTTTTTGGATTTTTTTGGGAATTTTTTGGGATTTTTTGGGGAATTTTTTTGGATTTTTTTTGGATTTTTTGGGGATTTTAAAAATATTTTCTGGGGATCTTTTGGGGTTTTTTTTTTATTTTTTGGGAATTTTTGGGAGGTGCTGGGAATTGGGGGAGGGGTGGGGGATTTTTGGGAATTTTTTTTGATTTTTGGGGATTTTTGGGATCATTTCAGGGTGTTTTTTTTGGGGAGATTTTTGGGAATTTTGGGGTTTTGGCTCCTGAGATTTTCTGGGAAAATTCCTGGAATTTTTGGGGTGAATTCCCAAGGTTTTTGAGGTTTTCTGGGTGGATTTTGAGTCACTTTTTTGGGCCAAAAATGCCATTTTTGAAGCAGCGCTTTGGGACTTCTGGAGGGATTTCACTCCTGAGATTTTGTGGGATTTTTCCAGGGATTTTTGGGATGAATTCCTGGTATTTTTGGGGTGAATTCCTGTGATTTTGGGGTCTCACCAGCCATTTATCTCGTGCATAAATGACAGTGTTCAGCATGGACTCATAGAACAGACAATATCCCATCCACTCGCTGATGATGATGTCGACTTTCTCCACCGGCAGCTCAACTTCCTCCACCTTCCCCTTGATGATGGAAACCACTGGAAAAACGGGAAAAATGGGAAATTGGGAGAGGCAGGAAAATTTGGGATTTTTTTGGGGTTTTTTGGGGGATTTTTGGGATTTTTTTGGGGATTTTTTTGTGATTTTTTGGGATTTATTTGGATTTTTTTTGGGATTTTATGGAATTTTTTTGATTTTTTTTTTTCAGTTTTGGGGGGATTTTTTTGGGAATTTTTTTGGTGATTTTTTGTAGGATTTTTTTTATTTTTTAGGATTTTTTTCAATTTTTGGCGGGATTTTCCATTTTTTGGGGGTATTTTTTATTTTTTAGGGCTTTTTTTTCCATTTTTTGGGGATTTTTTTCCATTTTTTGGGGGATTTTGTCAAGGTTGTTAGGGATTTTTTTACCAAATTTTTTCCATTTTTGAGGTATTTTTCTTTTGAAGGTTTTTTCAGATACTTTTGAGGTTTTTTTTATTTCTGGGAATTTTTTATTTTTGAGATTTTTTGAATTTTGGGGCATTTTCAATTTTTGGGATTTTTTGAAATTTTTAGAAAATCTCAAGGATTTTTTTCCAATTTTGGGGTTTTTTCCATTTTTGGGGGATATTTAAAGGATTTTTTAGCTTTTGAAAAAAATTTCTTCCCATCTTTTGGGAATTTATTTAGATTATTAAAATTTTTTTTCAAGGTTTTTTTAGATTTCTTTCCACTGTTTTTTGTATTTTTTTCCATTTTTTGGGATGTTTTTTTGAAGGTTTTTCTAATTTTTTTGGATTTTTTTCCATTTCTGGGGGGATTTTTCTTTATTTTTTGGGGATTCTTTTGAAAGTTTTTTTGGATTTTTTTCAATTTTTTTTCGATTTTTTTGGGGGATTTTTTGGTGGGAATTTTGGGGTCATTTTGGGGTCATTTTTGGGGGGATTTTGGGGTCATTTTGAGGTCAATTTTAGGGTGATTTTGGGGTCATTTTGTGCGAATTTTAGGGTCATTTTTGTGGGAATTTTGGAGTCTTTTTGGGTGATTTTGGGGAATTTTGTGGTCATTTTTTGGGTGATTTTAGGTGATTTTGGAGTCAATTTTGGGGTGATTTTGGGTTCATTTTTGGGATGATTTTGGGGTGATTTTGTGTGAATTTCAGGTTCATTTTTTGGGATGATTTTGTGGGAGTTTTAGGTTCATTTCTGGGATGATTTTGGGGTGATTTTAGGAGTTTTTGGGTTCATTTTTTGGGGGAAATTTTGGGTTGTTTTTGGGGTGATTTTGGGTTCATTTTTAGGGTGATTTTAGGTGATTTTGGGGTCAATTTTAGGGTGATTTTGGGTTCATTTTTGGGTGACTTAATGGGAATTTTGGGTTCATTTTTTGGGATGATTTTGGGGTAATTTGGGCTCATTTTTGGGTGATTTTAGGGTCCATTTTAGGGTGATTTTGAGTTCATTTTTTGGGTGATTTAATGGGAATTTTGGGGTCATTTTTGGGGTGATTTTGTGGGAATTTTGGACTCATTTTTGGGTGATTTTTAGGGTGATTTTGGGTTCATTTTTGGGGTGATTTTGGGGTAATTTTTGGGTGATTTTGGCGTCACTTTTGGGGTAATTTGGGCTCATTTTTGGGGTGATTTTAAGTGATTTTGGGGTCAATTTTAGGGTGATTTTCAGTTCATTTTTTGGGTGATTTAATGGAAATTTTGGGGTCATTTTTGGGGTGATTTAGGGGTAATTTTGTGGTCATTTTTGGGTGATTTTAGGGTCAATTTTTGGGTGATTTTCAGTTCATTTTTGGGGTGATTTTATGGGAATTTTGGGTTCATTTCCTGGATGATTTTGGGGTAATTTGGGCTCATTTTTGGGGCGATTTTAGGTGATTTTGGAGTCAATTTTAGGGTGATTTTGGGTTGATTTTTGGGATGATTTTGTGGGAATTTTGGGTTCATTTTTGGGTGATTTTGTGGTAGTTTTGGGGTCACTTTTGGGGTAATTTGGGCTCATTTTTGGGGCCATTTTAGGTAATTTTGGGGACAATTTCAGGGTGATTTTGAGTTCATTTTCTGGGTGATTTAATGGGAATTTTGGGTTCATTTTTGGGTGAATTTGTGGGAATTTTGGGTGATTTTGGGGTCATTTCTGGGGTGATTTGAGGGTCCATTTTAGGGTGATTTTGGGGTCATTTTTGGGATGATTTTGGGGTGATTTTAGGTGATTTTGTGGGAATTTTGGGTTCATTTTTTGGGCGATTTTGGGGGAATTTTGGGGTCATCTTTGGGGTGATTTTGAGTTCATCTTTTGGGTGATTTTAGGTTCATTTTTGGGGTAATTTTAGGGTAATTTTGGGGGGATTTTCGGGGTGATTTTTGGTGTTTTTGGGGCGATTTTAGGTGATTTTGGAGTCAATTTTAGGGTGATTTTGAGTTCATTTTTTGGGTGATTTAATGGGAATTTTGGGTTCATTTTTGGGATGATTTTGGGGTAATTTTAGGGTGACTTTGGGGTAATTTTTGGGGTGATTTTTGGTGTTTTTGGGGCTCACCATGGTCCAGTTTGTTGGCTTTGACGATTTTCACAGCGTAGTCAGAGATGCTCGAGCACTCGATCTGGGGAGAGAATTTGGGATCCTAAATCCCCCAAAATCCACCCTGAGAACCCCAAAATCCACCCAAAATCACCCCAAAATCCCCTAAAATCCAACAAAATCCCCTAAAATCCCATAAAATCTCCCCAAAATCCACCAAAATCCCCCAAAATCCACCCTGAGAACCCCAAAATCCACCCAAAATCCCCTAAAATCACCCAAAATCATCCCAAAATCCATCCAGGAAACCCCAAAATCCCATAAAATGACCACAAAATACACCCTGGGAACCCAAAATCCACACAAATCACCCCAAAACACCCAAAATTCCTGAAAATCACCCCAAAATCACCCCAAATCCCCCCAAACCATCCAAAAATCCACCCAAAATTCCCCAAAATCCCCTAGAATCACCCAGAATCCTCCAAAGCACCCCAAAATCACGCAAAATCCCCTAAAATCCACCAAAATCCACACAAATCTCCCCAAAATCCACCCTGGGAACCCCAAAATCCCCCAAAAATCACACAAATCACCCCAAAATCACCTCAAAATCCACACTGGGAACCCCAGAATCCTCCAAAATTAACTCAAGAAACCCCAAAATTACCCCAAAATCCCCCAAGTCACCCCAAAATCCTCCAAAATCATCTGAAAATCCTCCAAAATCCAGCCAAAATCCCCTAAAATCACCCAAAATCACCCCAAAATCATCCCAAAATGCATCCAGGAAACCCCAAAATCACCTAAAATCCCCCAAAATCCACTCTGGGAACCCCAAAATCCACCAAAATCCCCCCCAAAATTCCTCAAATCTTTAAGAATTTTTCTTAAATTTTCCCAAAATCCCCCAAAATTTTCCCAAAATCCCTCCAGAACATCTCAAAGTCCCTCCAAGACCTACAAAATCCCCCAAATTTCTCCAAAAATTACCGGAATTTCTCAAAAAATGCCCAAAAATCCCTCAAATTTGCCCGAAAATCCCCCAAATTTTTCCCAAAACTCCCGAAAATTTCCCCAAAATCTCCAAATCCCCCGATGACTCGGCGAGCCCCAGCCTTGGCAGCGAACATGCAGAGGATCCCAGTGCCACTGCCAACAGCCACAGCCCTAAACCCCCAAAAACCCCCAAATTTCCCCAAATTTTTACCGAACTTTCCTAAATTTTTCCCAAAACCATCCAAATTTTCCCAAAATTTTCCCAATATTTTCCCAGATTTTTCCAAAATCCTTCCAGGACCTCCAAACTCCCTTGAATTGCTCCAAAAATCCCCAGAATTTTTCAAAAAATCCCCCAAATTTCCCCCCAAAATCCCTCCAATTTGCCCGAAAATCCCCCAAATTTTTCCTAAAATCCCCCAAATTTTTCCCAAATTTCCCCTAAATCTCCCCAAGACCCCTCAAATCCCCCAAAATCTTCCAAAACTGTGGCAAAATCCCCCAGATTTTCACAAAAATCATCGGAATTTCTCAAAAAATCCCCCAAAAATCCCCCAAAATCACTCAAATTTGCCCCAAATTTTCCCAGATTTTTCCCAAAATCCCCCAAATTCACTCCAAATATCTGAAATCCCCCGATGACTCGCCGAACCCCAGCCTTGGCAGCGAACATGCAGAGGATCCCAGTGCCACTGCCAACAGCCACAGCCCTAAACCCCCAAAATTCCCCAAATTTCCCCAAAAATCCACCAAATCTTTATGAAATCTTCCCAAAATCCACCAAAATTTTCCCAAATTTTTCCAAAATCTTTCCTAAATCGCTCCAGGACTTCCCAAATCCCCCAAATTTCTCCGAAAATTCCTGTTTTTCTTCAGAAAATCCCCCAAAAATGCCCAAAAATCACTCAAATTTGCCCCAAATTTTCCCAGATTTTTCCCAAATATCCCAAAATTCCCAGAATTTCCCCCAAATACCCCGATGACTCGGCGAGCCCCAGCCTTGGCAGCGAACATGCAGAGGATCCCAGTGCCACTGCCAACAGCCACAGCCCTAAACCCCCAAAAATCCCCAAAATTTCCCCAAATTTTTACCGAATTTTCCCAGATTTTCCATAAATTTTTCTCGAAATCTCCTAAATTTTCCCAAATTTTTCCAAAATCTTTCCTAAATCGCTCCAGGACCTCCCTAAGTCCTTCTAGGACCTACAACATCCCCAAACTTTCTCCAAAAATTCCCATTTTTCTTCCAAAAATCCCCCAAAAATCCCCCAAAATCACTCAAATTTGCCCCAAATTTCCACAGATTTTTCCCAAAATCCCCCAAATTCACCCCAAAATCCCCAAATTCCCCGATGACTCGCTGAGCTCCAGCCTTGGCAGAGAACATGCAGAGGATCCCAGTGCCACTGCCAACAGCCACAGCCCTAAACCCCCAAAAATCCCCAAAATTTCCCCAAAAATCCACCAAATCTTTATGAAATCTTCCCAAAATCCACCAAAATTTTCCCAAATTTTTCCAAAATCTTTCCTAAATCTCTCCAGGACTTCCCAAAATCCCTCCAGGACTTCCCAAATCCCCCAAATTTCTCCAAAAATTCCCATTTTTCTTCCAAAAAACCCCCAAAAATGCCCTAAAATCCCCCAAATTTTTACCGAACTTTCCTAAATTTCTCCCAAAATCCCCCAAAATTTTCCCAAATTTTTCCAAAATCCCATCAAACCTCCCCAAACTTTTCCAAAGTCCCTCCAGGATCTACAAAATCCCCTAAATTTCTCCAAAAATCACCGGAATTTCTCAAAAAATCCCCAAAAAATGCCCAAAAATCACTCAAATTTGCCTGAAAATCCCCCAAATTTTTCCCAAAACTCCCTAAAATTTCCCCAAAATCTCCAAATCCCCCGATGACTCGCCGAGCTCCAGCCTTGGCAGCGAACATGCAGAGGATCCCAGTGCCACTGCCAACAGCCACAGCCCTAAACCCCCAAAAATCCCCAAATTTCCCCAAAAATCCACCCAATTTTTACCCAATCTCCCTAAATTTTTCCCAAAATCCCCCAAAATTTTCCCAAATTTTTCCAAAATCCCATCAAACCTCCCCAAACTTTTCCAAAGTCCCTCCAGGATCTACAAAATCCCCAAAATGTCTCCAAAAATCACCGGAATTTCTCAAAAAATCCCCAAAAATTCTCCCAAAATCACTCAAATTTGTCCCAAATTTCCCCAAATTTTTCCCAAAATCCCCCAAATTCACCCCAAATATTTGAAATACCCCGATGACTCGGCGAGCCCCAGCCTTGGCAGCGAACATGCAGAGGATCCCAGTGCCACTGCCAACGTCCAGAACGACTTTGTCCTTAAATAAGTGACGATTGTGGAACATTGAGTTCCGGTAGGTCAGAGTGCGAACCTCGTCCTTCAGCATCTCCTGGGGGGGAAAAATCATTAAAAATTAGTGTTTAATTAACCCTAATTAGCAGGGGGATTTGGGAATTGGCAAATTCTGTGAAATTTCTGTGAAAATCCTGCAAAAATCCCATGAAAATTGGCTGAAATTTGAGCAAAATCTGATTATTTTGACTTAAAAATCCACTGATTTTGACTCAAAATCTGCTGAATTTCACCCAAAATGGAGATAAAAATGCCTCAAAAATCCATCTGGTATTTGTAAAATCCCAAATCCTGCAAGAATTCCATGAAAATCCCACAAAAATCCCATTAAAAATGGTGAAATTGGAGCAAAATCCAATTATTTCGACTCAAAATCGTCTCTAAAATCTTCCCCAATTCCACCTCGTCCTTCAGCATCTCCTGCAGGGGTGAAATTAGCATAAAATTAGCATTTAATTAACCCTAATTAGCAGTGGGATTTGGGAATTAGCAAATTCTGTGAAAATCCTGCGAAAATCCCATGAAAATTGGCTGAAATTTGAGCAAAATTGGAGTTTTTTTACTTAAAATCTGATTATTTCGACACAAAATCTGCTGAATTTCACCCAAAATGGGTTAAAAATCCATCAGAAATTCAGCTGGGATTTGGAAATTCCCAAATCCCATGAAAATTCCATAAAAATCCCATTAAAAATGAGTGAAATTTGAGCAAAATCCGATGATTTCTACTCAAAATTGTCCCTAAAATCTCCAATTCTACCTCGTCCTTCAGCATCTCCTGGGAGGAGAAAAATCATTAAAAATTAGCATTTAATTAACCCTAATTAGCAGTGGGATTTGGGAATTTTTAAATTAAAAAAAAATTCTGTGAAAATCCTACGAAAATCCCACAAAAAATGGTGAAATTGGAGCAAAATCTGATTATTTCGACTCAAAATCTGCTGGAATTTCACCCAAATCTGCTGAATTTCACCCAAAATGGGGTAAAAATGACTCGAAAATCCATCAGGGATTTGTAAATTCCCAAATCCCACGAAAATTCCATAAAAATCCCACAAAAATCCCATTAAAAATTGTGAAATTGGAGCAAAATCTGATTATTTCGACTCAAAAAATTGACTCAAAAATGCCTTAAAAACCCCAAAAATCACCCGAAAAATATAAAAAAAATCCTAAAAAAATCCTAAAAAATTCCTTAACATCCTGAAGACCCTAAGAATCTAAATTTTGGGGTAAATTTTGTTATTTTTTACCTCGTGGATGCCAAAGTGAGCTTAGGAATCGAAATAATAATCCTTGGAGGTGATGAAAAACTCACCCTGAAAAATAACCTTAAAAATCCCAAAAAACCCCCTAAAATCCTCTTAAAACTCCTTTAAAAAACTACAAAAAACCACTTAAAAATCCCATAAAAAACACTTCAAAATCCCTTAAAAATCCACTTAAAAATCCACTTAAAAATCCCCAAAATCACCCAAAAAAACCCTAAAAAAATCCTAAAAAATCCCTTAAAAACCCGATTAAAAATGCCTTTAAAATCTCTTTAAAATCCCTTAAAAATCCTTTAAAAAATGACTAAAAGCTCCTTAAAAATACCTTAAAAATGCCTTAAAAATCCCAAAAATCACCCAAAAAACCACTAAAAAAATCCTAAAACAATCCAAAAAAATTCCTAAAAATCCCCCAAACCCTCCCAAGCCAAATTTTAGGATTTTTTTGGGGATTTCTCACCTCATGGATGCCAAAGTGAGCTTAGGAATCGAAATAATAATCCTTGGAGGTGATGAAAACTCACCCTGAAAATAACCTAAAAATCCCAAAAAAACCCCTAAAATCCAATTTAAAATCCCTTTAAAAAACTTCTTTAAAATCTCTTAAAAAAACTACAAAAAAGACTTAAAAATCCCTTTAAAAACCACTGAAAATTACTAAAAAACACATAAAAATACCTTAAAAATTGCTAAAAAAACCACCTAAAAATGCCTTAAAAATCCCAAAAATCACCCAAAAAATGCCCAAAAAAATCCTAAAAAAATCCCAAATATCCCCAAGACCATCAGGCAATAAATTTTGGTGTATTTTTTACCTCATGGATGCAGAAATGAGCGAAGGAATCGAAATAATAATCCTTGGAGGTGATGAAAAACTCACCCTGAAAATAACCTTAAAAATCCCCAAAAAACCCCTAAAAATCCCATTAAAAACTCCTTTAAAAAACTACTAAAAAACACTTTAAAATCCCTAAAAAATTGCTAAAAAAAACTTGAAAAATCACTTAAAAATACCTTAAAAATGCCTTAAAAATCCCTTAAAAATGCCTTAAAAATCCCAAAAATCACCCAAAAAATACCCAAAAAAATCCTAAAAAATTCCTAAAAATCCCCCAAACCCTCCCAAGCCACATTTTAGGATTTTTTGGTGTATTTTTTACCTCATGGATGCCAAAATGAGCGTAGGAGTCGAAATAATAATCCTTGGAGGTGATGAAAAACCCACCCTGAAAATAACCTAAAAATCCCTGAAAAATCCTTTAAAACACCCTAAAAAAACCGTAAAAAAAAACTAAAAAATCCCTTAAAAAAACCCTTAAAAATCCTTTAAAAAACTACTAAAAAAAACCTGAAAAATCACTTAAAAATACCTTAAAAATGCCTTAAAAATACCTTAAAAATCCTAAAAATCACCCAAAAAATGCCCAAAAAAATCCTAAAAAATTCCTAAAAATCCCCCAAACCCTCCCAAACTAAATGTTGGGGTGAAATTTGTTATTTTTTACCTCATGGATGCCAAAGTGAGTGTAGGAATCGAAATAATAATCCTTGGAGGTGATGAAAAACTCACCCTGAAAATAACCTAAAAATCCCAAAAAAACCCTAAAATCCCATTAAAGACTCCTTTAAAAAACTACTAAAAAACCTTAAAAATCCCTTAAAAAACTCCTTTAAAATCCTTTAAAAAACTACTAAAAAAACCCTGAAAAATCCCTTAAAAATACCATAAAAATGCCTTAAAAATACCTTAAAAATCCCAAAAATCACCCAAAAAATGCCAAAAAAAAATCCTAAAAAATTCCTAAAAATCCCCCAAACCCTCCCAAACTAAATGTTGGGGTGAAATTTGTTATTTTTTACCTCGTGGATGCCGAAATGAGCGTAGGAATCAAAGTAGTAATCCTTGGAGGTCATGTCCTCCGCCGAGGGTTTGGCTGAAGCTTCAGCTGGGGGGAGAGAAACCTGCGGGGGGCAGAGAGGGGATTGGGGGCACCCCTGGCACCCCCCACAGCCTGTCAATCCCAAATTTCCTGAATTCCCAAAAATTCCCAGAAAAAATCCCAAAATTCCAGCGAAAATCCCATCAAAATCCCATTAAAAATGGCGAAAATCCCATTAAAATCGCATTAAAAACACCCAAATTCCTGTGAAAATCCCATAAATGATCCCATTTTTGGCACCCCTGGCACCCCCCACAGCCTGTCAATCCCACATTTCCTGAATTCCCAAAAATTCCCAGAAAAAATCCCGAAATTCCAGCGAAAATCCCATGAAAATTGCACTAAAAATGACAAAATTCCCATCAAAATCCCATTAAAAATGGTGAAATTCCCATTAAAATCGCATTAAAAACACCCAAATTCCTGTGAAAATCCCATAAATGATCCCATTTTTGGCACCCCACAGAGCCTGGCAATCCCAAATTTCCTGACAATTCCCAAAAATTCCTGAATTCCCAGAAAAAATCCCAAAATTCCAGCGAAAATCCCATTGAAATCCCATGAAAAATGGCGAAATTCTGGCAAAAATCGCATTAAAACCACCAAAAATCCCACAAATATTCCCATTTTTGGCACCCCTGGCACCCCCAGAGCCTGTAAATCTGAGAATTCCCAAAAAAATCCCAAAATTCCCAAAATCCCAGAAAAAAATCCCATCGAAATCCCATTAAAAATGGCGAAATTCTGGCGAAAATCCCATTAAAAACACCAAAAATCCCATTAAAATCCCATTTTTAAAGGGTTTTTTAGTACCCCTGGCACCCCAGTGATCCTATAAATCTGGGAATTCCCAAAAAAAATCCCAAAATTCCCAAATTCCCAGAAAAAATTCCCAAATTCCAGCGAAAATCCCACTAAAAAAAGCAAAAATCCCCCAAAAATCCCATAAAAGTCCCAAAAAAATCTCCTAAAAATCCTATAAAATTCCTCAAAAATCCCCAAAAAAATCCCCTAAAATCCTATAAAATTCCTCCAAAAATCCCACAAAATTCCCAAAAATCCCCTAAAAAAATCCCATAAAATTCCCAAAAATCGCTAAAAATCCCCAAAAAATCCCATAAAATTCATAAAAATCCTCTAAAAATCCCATAAAATCCCTCAAAAAACCCCAAAAAATCCCCTAAAATTCCCCAAAATCCCTTCAAAATCCCCTAAAATTCCCCAAAATAATCCTCTTAAAATCCCATAAAATTCCTCAAAAAAACCCAAAAAATCCCACAAAATCCCCAAAAATCCCCTAAAAAAATCCCATAAAATTCCCCAAAAATCCCTAAAAATCCCACAAAAAATCCCATAAAATTTATAAAAATCCTCTAAAAATCTCATAAAATTCCCCAAAAATCTCATAAAATTCCCTAAAAACCCCAAAAAATCCCCTAAAATTCCCAAAAATCCCTAAAAATCCCCCCAAAAATCCTCTTAAAATCTCATAAAATTCCTCAAAAAACCCCAAAAAATCCCACAAAATTCCCAAAAATCCCCTAAAAAAATCCCATAAAATTCCCCAAAATCCCTAAAAATCCCCCAAAAAATCCCATAAAATTCATTAAAATCCTCTAAAAATCCCATTAAATTCCCTAAAAATCCCCAAAAATCCCATAAAATTCCCAAAAATTCCCTAAAAATCCTATAAAATTCCCCAAAATCCCTAAAATCCCCCAAAATCCTCTTAAAATCTCATAAAATTCCTCAAAAACCCCAAAAATCCCAAAAATTCCCAAAATCCCCTAAAAATCCCCTAAAATTCCCTAAAATCCCTCAAAATCCCCTAAAATTCCCTAAAATAATCCTCTAAAAATCCCATAAAATTCCTCAAAAACCCCAAAAATCCCACAAAATTCCCAAAATCCCCAAAAAAATTCCCTAAAATTCCCCAAAATCCCTAAAAATCCCCCAAAAAATCCTCTTAAAATCCCATAAAATTCCCTAAAAATCCCCAAAAATCCCATAAAATTCCCAAAAATCCCCTAAAAATCCTATAAAATTCCCATATAAGGAACTCCATTAGAGATTTAATAGGATTTTTGGGGGAATTTTGGGGTTTTTGGGGCTAAAAAATGGGGAAAAAAATCACCAAAATCTGGGAAAACCCAAAAATTCCTGGAGATCTCGAAAATTCCCATTTTTTTTGTTTTTTTTGGGGATTTTGGGGGTTTTTATGGGATTTTTATGGGATTTTGGGGTTTTTTGGGGGGATTTGGGGTTTTATTTGGGATTTTTAGGGGAATTTGGGGTTTTTTTGATTGGATTTTTATGGGATTTTGGGGGTTTTTTGGGGATTTGGGGTTTTAAATGTGATTTTTGGGGGAATTTGGGGTTTTTTTTGATTTTCAGGATGTATTTGGGGTTTTTTTTGGAGGATATTTCATATTTTTTCCTGAAAATTTCATATTTTTTCGTGACAATTTCCCATTTTTTCGAGGCGATTTTGGGGTTTTTTCCTGGATTTGGGATTTTTGGGATTTTTTTGGGATTTTTTTGGGATTTTTTTTGGATTTTGAGGTTTTTTTTGGAGGATATTTCATATTTTTTCATGAAAATTTTGTATTTTTTGGTGAAAATTTCACGTTTTTTGGTGAAAATTTAGTGTTTTTTCACAGAAATTTCCCCTTTTTTTGCAGGAATTTTGTGGTTTTTTCCTGGATTTGGGATTTTTGGGGTTTTTTTGGGATATTTTGGGGATTTGGGGTTTTTTTTGGAGGATATTTCATATTTTCTTGTGAAAATTTCTCTTTTTTTGGTGAAAATTTAGTGTTTTTTCACAGAAATTTCCCATTTTTTCGCAGGAATTTTGTGGGTTTTTCCTGGATTTGGGATTTTTGGGGTTTTTTTTGGGATATTTTGGGGATTTGGGGAGGATTTGGGGGTTTTTTGGAGGATATTTCATATTTTCTTGTGAAAATTTCATATTTTTTGGTGAAAATTTCCTATTTTTTGGTGAAAATTTAGTGTTTTTTCACAGAAATTTCACATTTTTTCACAGAAATTTCCCATTTTTTCGAGGCGATTTTGGGGTTTTTTCCTGGATTTGGGATTTTGGGGATTTTTTTGGGATTTGGGGTTTTTTTTGGAGGATATTTCATATTTTTTCGTGAAAATTTTGTATTTTTTGGTGAAAATCTCACGGTTTTTGTGGAAATTTAGTGGTTTTTTCACAGAAATTTCCCATTTTTTCGCAGGAATTTTGTGGTTTTTTCCTGGATTTGGGATTTTTGGGGGTTTTTTGGGATATTTTGGGGATTTGGGGAGGATTTGGGGTTTTTTTTGGAGGATATTTCACATTTTCTTGTGAAAATTTCATATTTTTTGGTGAAAATTTCATATTTTTTGGTGAAAATTTCACATTTTTTGGTGAAAATTTAGTGTTTTTTCACAGAAATTTCCCATTTTTTCGCTGGGATTTCGTGTTTTTTCCCTGGATTTGGGATTTTTTGGGATTTTTTTGATTTTTGGGGAGGATTTTGGGGTTTTTTTGGAGGATATTTCATATTTTTTTGTGGAAATTCCATGTTTTTTGGTGAAAATTTAATGGTTTTTGGTGGAAATTTTGTATTTTTTGGTGGAAATTTTGTATTTTTTCACAGAAATTTCGGGTTTTTTCCTGGATTTGGGATTTTTTTGGGATTTTTTTTTTATTTTTGGGGAGGATTTTGGGGTTTTTTGGAGAATATTTCATATTTTTTAGTAGCAATTTCATATTTTTTAGTGGAAATTTAGTATTTTTTCACAGAAAATTCACATTTTTTCACAGAAAATTCACATTTTTTCACAGAAATTTCACATTTTTTCACAGAAATTTCATGTTTTTTCACAGAAATTTCCCATTTTTTCACAGAAATTTCGGGTTTTTCCCTGGATTTGGGGTTTTTTTGGGATTTTTTTGATTTTTGGGGAGGATTTTGGGGTTTTTTGGAGAATATTTCATATTTTTTAGTAGCAATTTCATATTTTTTAGTGGAAATTTAGTATTTTTTCACAGAAAATTCACATTTTTTCCCAGAAATTTCATGTTTTTTCCCAAAAATTTCATATTTTTTCACAGAAATTTCACTTTTTTTCACAGAAATTTCGGGTTTTTTCCTGGATTTGGGGTTTTTTGGGATTTTTTTTTGATTTTTGGGGAGGATTTTGGGGTTTTTTGGAGGATATTTCATATTTTTTAGTAGCAATTTCATATTTTTCAGTGGAAATTTAGTATTTTTTCACAGAAAATTCATGTTTTTTCACAGAAATTTCCCATTTTTTCCCAGAAATTCCACATTTTTTCCCAGAAATTCCATATTTTTTCCCAGAAATTCCATGTTTTTTCCCAGAAATTTCACTTTTTTTTACAGAAATTTCAGGTTTTTCCCTGGATTTGGGGTTTTTTGGGATTTTTTTGATTTTTGGGGAGGATTTTGGGGTTTTTTTGAGGATATTTACATCTTCCCGAGGCGGCTGAAGGTTCATCCCGTTAGCCAGAGAGGCTAAGAAACTCTGGGGAAAGAGGAAGGCAGAGATGTCACCCCAAAAATAGGGAAAATCCCAAAATTTGGGGGGAAAACCCGAAAATTTGGGGTGAAAAACCTAAAATTTGGGAGAAAAACCCTAAAATTTGGGGTGAAAACCCTAAAATTTGGGAGAAAAACCCTAAAATTTGGGGTGAAAAATGCTAAAATTGGAGTGAAAACCCTAAATTTGGGGTGAAAAATGCTAAAATTGGGGAGAAAAACCCTAAATTGAGGAAAAAAACCCCAAAATTTGGGGTGAAAATCCTAAAATTTGGGATGAAAACCCTAAATTTGGGTGAAAGATCCTAAAATTTGGGGAGAAAAAACCCTAAATTTAGGATGAAAACCTTAAAACTGCAGAGATGTCATCCCAGAAATTGGGGAAAAACCCAAAATTTGGGGTGAAAAACCGAAAATTTGGGGAGGAAATCCTAAATTGGGGTGAGTGACTCAAAAAAATGGGGAGAAAACCCCAAAATTTGGGGTGAAAACCCTAAAATTGGGATGAAAACCTTAAAACTGCAGAGATGTCACCCCAGAAATTGGGGAAAAAACCGAAAATTTGGGGTGAAAAACCGAAAATTTGGGATGGAAATCCTAAATTGGGATGAAGGACCCTGAAATTGGGGAAAAAAACCCCAAAATTTGGGAGAAAATCCCTAAAATTTGGGGTGAAAAATGCTAAAATTTGGGGAGAAAAACTCTAAATTGGGGGAAAAACCCCAAAATTTGGGGTGAAAATCCTAAAATTTGGGATGAAAACCCTAAAACTGGGGTGAAAGATCCTAAAATTTGGGGAGAAAAAACCCTAAATTTAGGATGAAAACCTTAAAACTGCAGAGATGTCATCCCAGAAATTGGGGAAAAACCCAAAATTTGGGGTGAAAAACCGAAAATTTGGGGAGGAAATCCTAAATTGGGGTGAGTGACTCAAAAAAATGGGGAGAAAACCCCAAAATTTGGGGTGAAAACCCTAAAATTGGGATGAAAACCTTAAAACTGCAGAGATGTCACCCCAGAAATTGGGGAAAAAACCGAAAATTTGGGGTGAAAAACCGAAAATTTGGGATGGAAATCCTAAATTGGGATGAAGGACCCTGAAATTGGGGAAAAAAACCCCAAAATTTGGGAGAAAATCCCTAAAATTTGGGGTGAAAAATGCTAAAATTTGGGGAGAAAAACTCTAAATTGGGGGAAAAACCCCAAAATTTGGGGTGAAAATCCTAAAATTTGGGATGAAAACCCTAAAACTGGGGTGAAAGATCCTAAAATTGGGGAGAAAACCCCCAAAAATTGGGAAAAACCCGAAAATTTGGGGTGAAAATCCTAAAATTTGGGGTGAAAATCCTAAAGTGGGATGAAAGACCCTAAAATTGGGATGAAAACCCTAAAATTGGGGAAAAAACTCCAGAATTTGGGGTGAAAATTTCTAAAATTGGGGTGAAAACCCCCAAAATTTGGGCTGAGAAACCCTAAGATTGGGGTGAAAAGCCCTAAAATTGGGATGCAAACCCTAAAATTAGGGAGAAAACCCCAAAATTTGGGGTGAGAAACCCTAAAATTTGGGGTAAAAACCCTAAAATTGGAGGGAAAGATCCTAAAATTGGGGTGAAAACCCCCAAATTTGGGATGAAAGACCCTAAAACTGGGGAGAAAAACCCTAAAATTGGGATGAAAACCCTAAAATTGGGGAAAAACCCAAGATTTGGGATGAAAACCCTAAAATTGGGATGAAAACCCTAAAACTGGGGTGAAAGATCCTAAAATTGGGGAGAAAAACCCTAAAATTGGGGAAAAAAACCCCAAAATTTGGGGTGAAAACCCCAAAATTTGGATGAAAACCCTAAAATTGGGATGGAAACCCTAAAACTGGGGTGAAAGATCCTAAAATTGGGGAAAAAAACCCTAAAATTTGAGAAACCCTAAAACTGGGGATGGAAATCCTAAAATTGGGGTGAAAATCCTAAAATTAGGGGTGAAAACCCGAAAATTTGGGGTGAAAACCCTAAAATTTGGGATGGAAATCCCAAAATTGGGGTGAAAGACCATAAAACTGGGGGTGAAAACCCTAAAATTTGGGAGAAAAAACCCAAAATTGGGGTGAAAACCCTAAAATTGGGATGAAAGACCCTAAAACTGGAGTGAGTAAACCCCAAATTTGGGATGAAAACCCTAAATTTGGGGTAAAAACCCCTAAATTTGGGGAGAAAAAACCTAAAATTTTGGAATGAAAACCCTAAATTGGGATGAAAGACCCTAAAACTGGGTAGAAAAACCCAAAAAATTGGGGAGAAACCCAAAATTTGGGGTGAAAATCCTAAAATTTGGGATGGAAACCCTAAAACTGGGGTGAAAGATCCTAAAATTGGGGAGAAAAACCCCAAAAATTGGGAAAACCCCCAAAATTTGGGGTGAAAAAACCCAAAACTGGGGAGAAAACCCCAAAATTGGGGAGAAAACCCCAAAATTTGGGGTGAAAATCCTAAAATTTGGGGTGAAAACCCTAAAACTGGGGTGAAAGATCCTAAAATTGGGGAAGAAAACCCAAAATTTGGGATGAAAGACCCCAAAACTGGGGAGAAAAACCCTAAAATTGGGGGAAAAACCCCAAAATTGGGGAGAAAATCCTAAAACTTGGGATGAAAATCCTAAAATTTGGGGTGAGAAACCCTAAAATTGGCATGAAAACCCCAAATTTGGGGTGAAAGACCCTAAAATTGGGGGAAAACCCCCTAAAACTGGGGATGAAAACCCTAAAACTGGGGTGAGGGACCCTGAAATTGGGGTGAAAAACCAAAAAATGGGGAGAAAACCCCAAAATTGGGGAGAAAAACCACAAAATTGGGTAGAAAACCCCTAGATTTGGGGTGAAAATCCTAAAATTGGGGATGAAAGACTCGAAAATTGGGGAGAAAAACCCTAAAACTGGTGAGAAAAACCCTAAATTTGGGTGAAAATCCTATAACTGGGGAGAAAAACCCTAAAATTGGGGTGAAAAACCCTAAAATTGGGGTGAGAAACCCCAAAATTTGGGATGAAAACCTTAAAATGGGGGAGAAAACCCCTAAATTTGGGGAGAAAACCCCCAAAATTGGGGTGAAAGACCCGAAAATTGAGGAGAAAATCCCTAAATTGGGGGTGAAAGATCCTGAAATTGGGGAGAAAATCCCTAAAATTGGGGTGAGGGACACGAAAAATGGGCTGGGAACCCCAAAACTGGGGAGAAAAACCCCAAAATTTGGGATGGAGACCCCAAAATTGGGGAGAAAAACCCTAAATTTGGGGAGAAAAACCCTAAAATTGGGGGTGGGAGACCCAAAAAATGGGGATGAAGACCCAAAATTGGGTCTCAGGATCCCAAATTTTGGGGTTTAGAACCCAAATTTTGAGGATTTTGGGCTCTCAGGACCCAAATTTGGGATTTAGGATGCTCAGCACCCCAAATTTAGAGTTTCAGGACCCCAAATTTAGGGTTTAGAACTCAAATTTTGAGGATTTTGGGCTCTCAGGACCCCAAATTTTGGCGTTTAGAACCCAAATTTTGGGATTTTGGGCTCTCAGGACTCCAATTTTGGGGTTTAAAACCCAAATTTTTGGGATTTTGGGCTCTCAGGACCCAAATTTTGGGGTTTAGAACCCAAATTTTGAGGATTTTGGGCTCTCAGGACCTCAAATTTAGGGTTTAGAACTCAAATTTTGAGGATTTTGGGCTCTCAGGACCCAAATTTTGGGATTTAGAACCCAAACTTTTAGGATTTTGGGGTCTCAGGACCCAAATTTTGGGATTTAGAACCCAAATTTTGGGATTTTGGGCTCTCAGGACCCCAAATTTTGGGGTTTAGAACTCAAATTTTTGGGATTTTGGGCTCTCAGGACCCCAATTTTGGGATTTAGAACCCAAATTTGGAGGATTTTGGGGTCTCAGGACCCCAAATTTTGGGGTTTAGAACCCAAATTTTGGGATTTTGGGCTCTCAGGACCCCAATTTCAGGTCTCTCCAAGGACTTTCGGGGCTCTCAACCCCCAAATTTGGGGTCAATCCCCCGATTTTGGGAAGCCAGCAGCTCCCTCATGTCACGATATCCTCACTATCGCGACAGGCCACGCCCCCTATCGCGATATCTTGTGAATTTGGGGGATTTTGGGGGGAGAATCCGGATACTCCCTGTGGATTTGGAGCCACGTGGGACCCAAAAAAAGCCCCAAAATCCCCCAAAATTCCCTTTAGGATCCCAAAAAATTCAATTTCGGATCCCCCAGACCCCAAAAAAAGCCCCGAAATCCCCCAAAAAACCCCAAAATCCCCAAAAAATCCACCTCAGACCCCAAAAAATTCAATTTCGGATCGCCCAGACTCCAAAAAAAGCCCCAAAATCCCCAAAAATTCCCTCTAAGATCCCAAAAAATTCAATTTCGGATCCCCCAGACCCCAAAAAAAGCCCCAAAATCCACCTCAGACCCCAAAAAATTCAATTTTGGATCCTCCAGACCCCATAAAAGTCCCAAAAAAATCTCCTCACAAGATCCCCAGACCCCCAAAAAAGCCCCCAAACCCCCAAAAAGTCTCCTCAGACCCCAAAAAAAGCCCCCAGACCCCAAAAAAAGTATCTCCAGACCCTAAAAAAGTCTCCTCAGACCCCAAAAAAGCCCCAAAATCTCCCAAAAAGTCTCCTCAGACCCCAAAAAATTCCCTTTCGGACCCCAAATATTCAATTTCGAACCCCCTCAGACTCCAAAAAAAGCCTCAAAACCCCCAAAAAAGCCTCAAAACCCCCCAAAAACACCTCAAAACCCCCCCAAAACCCAAACCCTCAGGATTTTCTCCTCAAATCCCATTAAAGACCCTCCGGCCTCCCTAAACTCCTTTAAAACCCCAAAAAACCTCACAAAAAACCCTCCAAACCTCACTGAAACCCCCCAAATCGCACGAAAATCCCTCAAAATCTCACTAAAAACCCCCAAAAGCTCATTAAAATCCCCTCAGAGCCCCCCGAAGCTCACCAAAAATCCCCCAAACCTCACTAAAATCCCCCCAAATCTCACAAAAATCCCCCCAAATCTCATTAAAACCCCACTAAGGACCCCAAAACCTCATTAAAACCTCACTATGAACCCCAAAATCTCATTTAAAACCCACTAAAATCCCCTCAGAACTCCCCAAAACCTCGCTAAATTCTCCTAAAACCTCACAAAAATCCCCCCAAAACTCATTAAAACCCCACTAAGAATCCCAAAATCTCTTTAAAACCTCACTAAGAACCCCAAAATCTCATTAAAAACCCCTCAGAACCCCCCAAACCTCAATAAAAATCCCCAAAACTCACTAAAATCACCCCAAATCTCAGAAAACCTCACACTAAATCCCCCTAAAACCTCACTAACCCCAAAAATCTCATTAAAACGCCACTAAAAACCCCTCACAGCACCCCAAACCTCACTAAATTCCCCCTAAAACCTCACTAAAACCCCCAAACCTCACTAAAACGCCTCAAAACTCACTAAAATCGCCCCAAATTTCACAAAAGCCCTCACTAAATCCCGCTAAGACCTCACTAAAGCCCCACTAAAATCCCCTCAGAACCCCCAAACCTCACCAAAACCCCCAACCACCAAACCCCCAAACCTCACCAAAACCCCCCAAACCTCACTAAAACCGCCCCAAATCTCACAAACCCCCTCACCAAATCCCGCTAAAACCTCCCCGAGCCCCTCAGCTCCCCTCAGGCTCCCTCAGCCCCTCACGGCCCCTCAGCTCTGCCCCCCCCACCCCCTCAGCGCTCTCCCCTCCCCCTCCAGCCCTCCTTTCCCGCCTTTTCTCGCCCCTTTTCCCCTCAGAGCAGCGCCGCTTTTGCCCAAATTCCCCTTTTTTCGCCCCATTTTCGCCCCGCCGCCGCTCTCACCTCCATGATACAATTCGCCGCCTCCGCCATCTTGTGAGCGCGAGGAGAATCTCCCGCCCACCCCGCCTTTTATACGGGGGCGGGGCCGGCGCGCGCCCACCGCGGCATCCCATTGGCTGCCGCTTCCTGGATGTCGCGTTCTCATTGGGCAGCGGGAATGCCCATCAAAGCCGAGCCCCGCCTCGCGCGCCGATTGGACAGAAATGATGTCAATTAAAAGCGGGACCCAAGCCACGCCCACGGGGCGGTGCAGTCAGCATTGCCGCGCTCTGATTGGTCGGGAGGAACGTCAATCAACAAGCCACGCCCCTTCACACAGCGCCGCCTAGCGGCTGTCGCCTCCCTCCCCAATTTCCCCCCAAAAAATCCCCAAAAAATCATTAAAAAATCCCAAAAAAATCACTAGAAAGTCCCCAAAAAATTCAGTAAAAAATCCCAAAAAATCCCCCCAAAAATCCCCAAAAAATCAATTAAAAAAATCCCCAAAAAACAATAAAAAATCCCTAATAAATTTTAAAAAAATCAATAAAAAATCCAAAAAACCCCCGAAAAATCACAAAAAATCTCCAAAACCACAAAAAATCATTTAAAAATCCCCAAAATCCCAAAATCACCAAAATATCCCCAAAATCACTAAAATCACTAAAAATATTAAAATCCCAAAAAATCCCCATAATATCCCCAAAAAACCAATAAAAATCCCCAAAAAATCCCAAAAAACCCACAAAAAATCCCCAAAAATCACCACAAAACCACCAAAAATCACCAAAACTCAGATCTTTATTAAACTCTCTACAAAAATAACAACAAAAAAATTCCCCAATTTTAATTTTGGGGTTAAATTTCCATTTTTGGGGTAAATTTTGGGATTTTTCACCACTCGTAGTTCCCAAACCTGCTGAGGAGTTGCTGCTGAGCTTCCAGATCTTTCTGCACTTTGCGGCGCATGTAGAAAATGGGGCAGTCCCGGCTGGAAAGTTGGGAAAATTTGGGAAAATTTGGGAATTTTTGGGAATTTTTGGGGGAAATTTGGGAAAATTCAGGGAAATTTGGGGGGAATCTGGGGATTTTTTGGGGAAATTTGGGAGAAATTTGGGGAAATTTGGGGATTTTTGGGGATTTTTTGGGATGTTTGGGGAAATTTGGGGGGAATTTGAGGATTTTTTGGGGAAATTTGGGAGAAATTTGGGGGAAATTTGGGGAAATTTGGGGATTTTTGGGGCATATTTGGGATTTTTTGGGGAAATTTGGGGAAAATTGGGATTTTGGGGGAAATTTGGGGATTTTTGGGGGAAATTTGGGGATTTTTTGGGGAAATTTGGGGATTTTTGGGGATTTTCTGGGGATTTTTGGGGCATATTTGGGATTTTTTTGGGGAAATTTGGGGAAAATTCGGGATTTTTTGGGGAAATTTGGGATTTTTGGGGGGAATTTGGGAATTTTTAGGGGAAATTTGGGGGAAATTTGGGAGTTTTGGGGGAAATTTGGGGATTTTTCAGGGAGATTTGGGGATTTGAGGGCAAAATTTGAGACTTCAGGGGGAAATTTGGGGAAAAGTTGGGAATTTTTTTGGGAAATTTGGGGATTTTTGGGGAAATTTTGAGAATGTTTGGGAAAATTTGGGGGGAATTTGGGGATTTTAGGGAATTTTGGGGAAATTTGGGAAATTTCGGGGAAATATGGGGAATTTTGGGGATTTTTGGGGATTTTTGGGAATTTTTGGGAATTTTTGGGGAAATTTGGGAAAATTAGGGAAATTTGGGGGGAATTTGGGGATTTTTGGGGAAATTTGGGGGAATTTATGAAATTTGGGGATTTTTGGGATTTTGGGGAAAATTTGGGATTTTTGGGGAATTTTGGGGAAAATTTGGGATTTTTGGGGAAATTTGGGGGATTTTGGGGGAAATTTGGGGATTTTTGGGGAAATTTGGGATTTTTTTGGGAAATTTGGGGATTTTTGGGGGAAATTTGGGGAAAATTTGGGATTTTTGGGGGAATTTGGAAATTTTTGGGAATTTTTTTGGAAATTTGGGAATTTTTGGGGAAAATTTGGGGAAATTTGGGAGTTTTAGGGGAAATTTGGGGATTTTTGGGAATTTTTTTGGGAAATGTGGGGAAAATTTGGGATTTTTGGGGAAATTTTGGGATTTTGGGGGAAATTTGGGGAAAATTTGCGAATTTTTTGGGGGTTTGGGTTTAATTTGGGGATTTTTTGGATTTTCTGGGGAAATTTGGGATTTTTTGGGGAATTTTTGGGGGAAATTTGGGGATTGTTGGGGAAATTTGGGGACTTTTGGGAATTTTTTTGAGGAATTTGGGAGAAATTTGGGGGAAATTTGGGGAAATTTGGGATTTTTTTTTGAAATTTGGGATTTTTTGGGGGAAATTTGGGGACATTTTGGGAAGTTTAGGGATTTTTTAGAGAAATTTGGGGAAAATTTGGGAATTTTTGGGGGTGATTTTTGGGCTATTTTTGGGGTGTTTTTGGGACGATTTTTGGGGTGATTTTTGGGTGTTTTTGGATGATTTCTGGGGCATTTTTGGGATGATTTTTGGGCTATTTTTGGGGTGATTTTGGGATGATTTTTGGGTGTTTTGGGGTTGGTTTTGGGGTTGATTTTTTCAGTTTTTTAAGGAAATTTTTGGGGTTCTTAATGGGAATTTTTGGTGCAGTTTTAGTGGGATTTTTGTAGGATTTTGGGGCTATTTTTGGGACTATTTTTGGGCTATTTTTGGGGTGCTTTTGGGGTGATTTTGGGTGTTTATGGGTTGGTTTTGGGGTTGAGTTTTTCAGTTTTCAAAGGGAATTTTTGGGGTTTTTTTATGGGAATTTTTTGTGAATTTTTTGTGCAATTTTAGTGGGATTTTTGTGGGATTTTGGGGCTATTTTTGGGTGGTTTTTGGGGTGATTTTGGGATGATTTTTGGGATGATTTTTGGGCTATTTTTGGGGTGATTTTGGGCTAATTTTGGGGTGTTTTTGGGATGATTTTTGGGCTATTTTGGGGGTGATTTTGGGCTATTTTTGGGGCGTTTTTGGGATGATTTTTGGGGGGATTTTGGGGCTATTTTAGGGCATTTTTGGGCTATTTTTGGGATGATTTTTGGGCTATTTTTGGGGCATTTTTGGGGTGATTTTGGGGCTATTTTTGGGGCGATTTTGGGGTGATTTTGGGCTATTTTTGGGGCTATTTTTGGGATGATTTTTGGGCTGATTTTGGAGCTATTTTTGGGGTGATTTTTGGGGTATTTTTGGGCTATTTTTTGGCTATTTTTTGGGCATTTTTGGGGTGATTTGGGCTATTTTTGGGAGGATTTTTGGGCTGATTTTTGAGCTATTTTTGGGGCGTTTTTGGGGTGTTTTTGGGCTATTTTTGGGGTGATTTTTCAGACCAACCTGGTGCAGAGCACATCCTGCAGCAGGGAGTTTTGGCACCTTTGGCATTGACTCCACAGCCGAGAGAAACTTCTCTCCAAGTGCCACAGCTGGGACACCTGGGGGGGAAAAAAAACCCAAAATTCAAATTTGGGACCCAAAAAAATGAACTCAGGACCCCAAAAAACCCCCAAAATTCACACTCAGGAACCAAAAAAACCCCAAAATTCAGAGTCAGGAACCAAAAAAACCCCAAAAATTCACACTCAGACCCCAAAAAACCCGAAAAAACCCCAAATCCTCCCAAAAAACCTCAGAGAACTCCCCAAAAACCCTAAAGAAAACCCCAAAAACCAAACCCCCCAAAAAAAAACCCCCCAAAAACCCCAGAAAACTCCAAAACTCCCCCAAAAAACAGAAAACCCCAAAAAACCCCAAAAAACCCCAAAAAAACCCCAAAAAATCCAAAAAAAATCCCCAAAACCCCAAAATCCTCCCAAAAACCTCAGAAAACTCCCCAAAAACCCTAAAAAAAACCCCCAAAACCCTAAGAAAAACCCAAAAAAACCCAAAACTCCCCTCAAATAAACAGAAAAGCCCCAAAAAAACTCCCAAAAAACCCCAAAACTCTCCCCCCAAAACCAAAAAAAATCTCTGAAAAACCCCCAAAAAACCCAAAAAAACCCCAAGAAAACCCCCAGAAAACCCCAAAACTGCCCCAAAAAACCACGGAAAAACCCCAAAAAAACCCAAACTCCCAAAAAACTCCCAAAAAACCCCAAAAAACCACAGAAACCCAAAACCCCAAAACTCTCCCCCAAAAAAACCCAAAAACCCCCAAAAACACAGAAGAAACCGAAAAAACCCCCAAAACTCTCCCCCAAAAAACCCCAAAAAAACCCCAGAAAACCCCAAAACTCCCCCAAAAAACACGGAAAAAAACAAAACAAAAAAAACCCCAAACTTCCAAAAAACCCAAACTCCCCAAAAAACTCTCAAAAAACTCCCCAAAAATCCCAACAAAACCCCAAGAAAACCCCCAGAAAACCCCAAAACTCCCCCAAAAAACCACGGAAAAAAACCGAAAAAAAACCCCAAACCTCCAAAAAACTCCAAACTCCCCAAAAAACTCCCAAAAAACTCCCCAAAAATCCCAAAAAACCCAAAAAAACCCCAAAATCTCAACTCCTCCCACCTCCTTCTGGTAGAGCTCTGACTCCCTCTGGCGGCAGAAATCGCAAACTGCACCTGCAGGAAATTGGGGATTTTGGGGTTTTGGACCCAAAATTTTGGGGGATTTTGGGGTTAATTAATTTGGGGATTTCGGGGGTTAATTAGGAGGGAGGGTTAATTAGGGCAGGGGGTTAATTAGGGGGTTAATTAGTTAATTTGGGTTGGGTTTTTACCAGGATGGAGTTCAATTTAGCTTTAATTTTGGGGGATTTTGGGGTTTTGGACCCAAAATTTTGGGGAATTTGGGGTTAATTAATTGAGGATTTCGGGGGTTAATTCGGAGAGAGAGTTAATTAGGGCAGGGGGTTAATTAAGGGGTTAATTAATTAATTAGGGTTGGGTTTTTACCAGGATGGAGTTCAATTTAGCTTTAATTTTGGGGTTTTGGACCCAAAAATTTTGGGGAATTTTGGGGTTAATTTATTTGGGGATTTCGGGGGTTAATTAGGAGGGAGGGTTAATTAGGGCAGGGGGTTAATTAAGGGGTTAATTAATTAATTAGGGTTGGGGTTGTTACCAGGATGGAGTTCAATTTAGCTTTAATTTTGGGGGATTTTGGGGTTTTGGACCCAAAATTTTGGGGTTAATTTATATGGGAATTTCAGGGATTAATAAGAAGAGCGGGTTAATTAGGGCAGGGGGTTAATTAAGGGATTAATTACTTAATTAGGGTTGGAGTTTTACCAGGATGGAGTTCATTTTTGGAGTTCAATTTGGGGGATTTTGGGGTTTTGGACACAAATTTTGGGGGAATTTTGGGGTTAATTAATTTGGGGATTTCGGGGGTTAATTAGGAGAGACGGTCAATTAGGGCAGGGGGTTAATTAAGGGGTTAATTAATTAATTAGGGTTGGGGAGTTCATTTTAGAGTTCAATTTGGGGATTTAAAGGTTTGGACCCAAAATTTTGGGGAATTTTGGGGTTAATTTTTTTGGGGATTTCGGGGTTAATTAAAAGGGAGGGTTAATTAGGGCAGGGGGTTAATCAGGGGGTTAATTAGTTAATTAGGGTTGGGTTTTTACTGTTCTGGAGTTCAATTTAGCTTTAATTTTGAGGGATTGTGGGGTTTTGGACCCAAAATTTTGGGGGAATTTTGGGGTTAATTAATTTGGGGATTTCGGGGGTTAATTAGGAGAGAGGGTTAATTAGGGCAGGAGGTTAATTAGGGGGTTAATTAATTAATTAGGGTTGGGGAGTTCAGTTGTAGAGTTCAATTTTGGGATGAAAAGGTTAAATTTCGGGGAATTTTGGGTTCCCAGAACCCAATTTTTTTGGGAATTTCTAGGTTAATTAAAAGATGGAGTGTTAATTAAGCTAATTAATTAACTAATTAGCGTTGGGGTCTCACTGTTGTGGCACAGAGATCAATTTTGGGGTGGCAAAACTTCAATTTTGGGTGATTTTGGGTCTCCAGGACTCGATTTTTTGGGGAATTTCGATGTTTAATTAGGAAAAAAAGATTAATTAAACTAATTAACAAACTAATTAGCATTGGGGTCTCACTGTGGTGGTGAAAAGATCAATTCTGGGGATGGAGAAAATTCAATTTTGGGCGATTTTGGGTGATTTTGGGTCTCCAGGACTCGATTTTTTGGGGAATTTCGCTGTTTTTAATTAGGAAAAAAGCATTAATTAAGCTAATTAATGAGCTAATGAGGCTAATCTCACCGTGGTGAGGCAGCACAGCTCTGCAGCCAATGCAGCTGCTGCGCTTGGAGGTGAAAGCTGAGAGTTTCCCAGCCTTGGCTGTCAGCAGGGTTTTGCAGCGAGTGTGATCTCCACCTGGAAAAACAAAAATATTTGGCAAAAAACATCCAAAATTATCCCAAAATTGTGAGTTGGGATCCCAAAAAACTCCTAAAAAAATCCCCAAATTTTTAGGGTTCACAGAATCCCAGAAATCCCAAAAATTCCCTGCAAAAATCCCAAAAATTCAGCCCCAAAATGCCAGAAAATCAGCCCCAAATTCCTCCCAAAATCCCAAAAATCCAACCTAAAAAATGACTCAGAACCACCAAAAAAATTCCCAAATTTCTAGGGTTCACAGAACCCCAAAAAGTCCCAAAATTTGCCCCAAAAACCCCCAAAATTTCCTCCTAAAACTCCAAAAATTCAGCCCAAAATTTCCCCCAAAATCCTCCTTGGCTGTCAGCAGGGTTTTGCAGCGAGTGTGATCTCCGCCTGGAAAAACCAAAAAAATTTGGCAAAAAACATCCAAAATCATCCCAAAATTATCCCAAAATTGTGAGTTGGTATTCCCAAAAAATAGCTAAAAAAATCCCAAAAATCTCAGGTTTTTTAGGATCCCCAAAATCCCCAAAACTCCCCATAAAATCAAAAAAAAATTCCCCCTGAAACTCCAAAATTTCCACCCCAATTTCCCCCAAAATCCACCCAAAAATCCACCCCAAAAACCAATTCAGGATCCCCAAAAAAACCCCAAATTTTTGACTTCCCAGAACCCCAAAAACCCCAAAATTCCTCCCAAAATCCAACCCAAAAAACGACTCAGGAGCCCCAAAAAAATCCCAAAAAAACCCCAAAAATCCCAGTTTTCCCAGGAGCTCCAAAAGTCCCAAAAAAGCCCAAAATTTTCCCCAAAATCACCCCAAAAATCTGATTTAGGATCCCCAAAAATCTTTTAAAAAATTCCCAAATTTCTAGGCTTCCCAGAACCCCAAAAATCCCAAAAATTCCTCCCGAAAATCCCAAAAATTCAGTCCAAAATTCCTCCCAAAATCCCAAAAATTTCCCCAAACATCTGAGTTGGGATCCCAAAAAACTCCTAAAAAATCCCCAAATTTCTAGGGTTCACAAAACCCCAAAAATTCCAAAAATTCCTCCTGAAAATCCCAAAAATTTCCTCCTAAAACTCCAAAAATTCAGCCCAAAATTCCTCCCAAAATCCCAAAAATCCAACACAAAAAAATCCCAATAAAACCCAAAAAAAATCCGTTTTCCCAGGAGCCCCAAAAATCCAAAAGTTTCCCTCAAAATCACCCCAAAAATCTGAGTCAGGATCCCCAAAAAATCCCTAAAAAAATTCCCAAATTTCTAGACTTCCCAGAACTCCAAAAATCCCAAAAATCTCCCCAAAAATTCCTCCAAAAATCCCAAAACTTCAGCCCAAAATTCCTCCTAAAATCCCAAAAATCCAACCCAAAAAAGGACTCAGAAGCCCCAAAAAAATCCCAAAAAAGCCCCAAAAATCCCAGTTTTCCCAGGAGCTCCAAAAGTCCCAAAAAAACCCAAAATTTCCCCAAAATTTCCCCAAAAATCCACTCTGAAACCCCAAAAATTCCCCCAAAAATCCCAGAAATCCCAAGACTCCTAAAACCCCAAAAATTCCCCCAAAATTCCCCAAAAATCCCCCAAAAATCCCCCAAAATCTCCTCCAAAACTCCAAAAATTCCCCAATTTTCCTTATTTTTGCTGAATTTTCCTCATTTTTGGTCAGATTTTCGTGGGGTTTTTTTTGGAATGTTCAGGAATTTTGGGGAATTTTTGGGAATTTTGGGAAAACTCACAGAGCAGCACGTTGTGGGCTCTGAATGGAGTAAATTTGGGGGAATTTTGGGTGAATTTTGCTCATTTTTGGGCAAATTTCACTCATTTTTGGGTGAATTTCACTCATTTTTGGGTGAATTTTCCTCATTTTTCACCCAATTTTCGTGGGATTTTTTTTGGGAATTTTCCCAAATTTGGGAATTTTTTGGGGAATTTTCGGGATAACTCACACAGCAGCATCCCTTGGGCTCTGAACAGAGTAAGTTTAGGGGAATTTTGGGTGGATTTTGCTGGTTTTTGGGCAAATTTTGCTCAAATTTCATCAGATTTTTGCCGTTTTTGGTCGGATTTTCACAGGGATTTTTTTGGGAATTTTCCCAAATTTTGGGAATTTCGGGATAACTCATGCAGCAGCATGTTCTGGGCTCTGAACAGAGCAGATTTATGGGAATTTTGGGTGGATTTCCCTCATTGTTGAGCAAATTTCACTTGGTTTTGGGCATATTTTGCTCAATTTTCATCGGATTTTTGCGGGATTTTTTTTGGGAATTTTGGGAATTTCGGGCTAACTCACGCAGCAGCACACTCTGGGCTCTGAATGGAGTAAATTTAGGTGAATTTTGGGTGGATTTTGCTCATTTTTGGGCTAATTTTGCTCGGTTTTGGCCATTTTTGGTCGGATTTTCGCGGGGTTTCTTTGAGAATTTTCCCAAATTTTGGGAATTTTTGGGAATTTCGGGCTAACTCACGCAGCAGCACTTGCTGGGCTCTGCCCTCGCCCAGGATTGGCTCCAAGATCCTCAGCAGAGGTCGATTTTGGGTGGATTTCACTCATTTTTGGGTGAATTTTGCTCAATTTTCATCGGATTTTTGCCATTTTTGGTCGGATTTTCGCAGGATTTTTTTGGGAATTTTCCCAAATTTTGGGATTTTCGGGATTTTTTGGGATCACTCACGCAGCAGCACTTGCTGGGCTCTGAATGGAGTAAATTCAGGGGAAATTTGGGTGGATTTAGCTCGATTTTTGCTCATTTTTGGGTGAATTTCGCTTGTTTTTTGCCCAATTTTCGCCATTTTTCACCCGATTTTCATGGGATTTTTTTTGGGGAATGCTCAGGAATTTTGGGAATTTCGGAATTTTTGGGATAACTCACACAGCAGCACGTTCTGGGCTCAGAATGGAGGCATTTTGGGTGGATTTTGCTCATTTTTGGTCAGAATTTCACTTGTTTTTGGGCATATTTTGCTCGATTTTCGTCGGATTTTCGCCGTTTTTGGTCGGATTTTTTTTGGAATTTTCCCAAATTTTGGGAATTTCGGGATCACTCACGCAGCAGCACTTGCTGGGCTCTGCCCTCGCCCAGGATTGGCTCCAAGATCCTCAGCAGAGGTCGATTTTGGGTGGATTTTGCTCATTTTTGGGCAAATTTCGCTTGTTTTTCGCCCAATTTTCCTCATTTTTCACCCAATTTTTGCGGGATTTTTTTGGGAATTTTGGGATTTTTTGGGATCTCTCACGCAGCAGCACACTCTGGGCTCTGCCCTCGCCCAGGATTGGCTCGAAGATCCTCAGCAGAGATCGATTTTGGGCAAATTTCACTCATTTTTGGGTGAATTTTCCTCATTTTTCACCCGATTTTCGCCATTTCTGGTCGGATTTTCGCGGGATTTTTTTGGGGAATTTTCCCAAATTTGGGAATTTCGGGCTAACTCACAGAGCAGCATTCTTGGGCTCTGAACAGAGTAGATTTAGGGGAATTTTGGGTGCATTTAGCTCAATTTTTGCTCATTTTTGGGCGTATTTTGCTCAATTTTCACCCGATTTTCGCGGGATTTTTTTTGGGAATTTTGGGAATTTCGGGATTTTTTGGGATCACTCACGCAGCAGCATGTTCTGGGCTCTGAATGGAGTAAATTATGGGGAATTTTGGGTGAATTTCACTCATTTTCGGGCAAATTTTGCTCAAATTTCATCGGATTTTCGCCGTTTTTGGTCGGATTTTCGCGGGATTTTTTTGGGGATTTTCCCAAATTTGGGATTTTTTTGGGCTAACTCACACAGCAGCACACTCTGGGCTCTGCCCTCTCCCAGGATTGGCTCGAAGATCCTCAGCAGAGCTCGATTTTGGGTGGATTTTGCTCATTTTTGGGCAAATTTCGCTTGTTTTTCGCCCAATTTTCGCCATTTTCCACCCAATTTTCACGGGATTTTTTTGGGAATTTTGGGATTTTCGGGATCACTCACGCAGCAGCATCTCTGGGCTCTGCCCTCGCCCAGGATTGGCTCGAAGATCCTCAGCAAAGCTCGATTTTGGGTGGATTTTGGGCAAATTTCACTCATTTTTGGGCATATTTTGCTCATTTTTCACCCAATTTTCGCAGGATTTTTTTTGGGAATTTTGGGAATTTTGGGATTTTTTGGGCTAACTCACGCAGCAGCACACTCTGGGCTCTGCCCTCGCCCAGGATTGGCTCGAAGATCCTCAGCAGAGGTTTGCTCAGCTGCTGCTCCAGGTAGTACTGAGTGTCGATGGGCAGGTTCTGCTCCAGGGCGAACACGGGGTCCTGCAGGGGAAATTTGGGAAAATTTGGGGTTTTTTTGGGGAAAATTTGGGGGAAATTCCCCCAAATGATCCCAAAATCGCCCAAAATTCCCAAATTTCCCCCAAAATCTCCCCAATTTTTAGTATTTATGACCCCAAATGGCCCCAAAATTCCCAATTTTCCTTCAAAAACTCCCAATTTTCCCCAATTTTTGGTATTCCAGTACCCCAAATTCCCCCCAAATTCCCCAAATTTCCCAAAATCCCCCAAATTTCCCCCAAAACCTCGGATCTGGTGTAAGCTGCTTCCCCTTGAGCTCCAAAATTCCCAATTTTCCCTCAGTTATTGATATTCCAGTGACCCCAAATGACCCCAAATGATCCCAAAATGCTCCAGGGCGAACATGGGGTCCTGGAGGGGGAAATTTGGGGATTTTTGGGAAAATTTGGGGGAAATTCCCCCAAATGATCCCAAAATCTCCCAAATTCCCCCCAAAATCTCCCCAATTTTTAGTATTTATGACCCCAAATAGCCCCAAAATCCCTAATTTTCACCCCAAAAACTCCCAATTTCCCCCAATTTTTGAGTCTCTCTGACCCCCAAATGATCCCAAAAACCCCAAAATTTCCCCAAAATTCCCAAATTTTCCCCCAAAATCTCCACAATTTTTGGTATTTATGACCCCTAAATGACCCCAAAAATCTCATTTTTCCCCCAAAAACTCCCAATTTTTGGCCTCCTTCTGACCCCCAAATGACCCAAAATGATCCCAAAATTTCCCCAAAAATCCCAAAATTGCCCAAAATCTCCGGAATTTTCCCCAAAACCTCGGATCTGGTGTAAGCTGCCTCCCCTCGAGCTCCAAAATCCCCAATTTTCCCCCAAAAACTCCCAAATTCCCCCAATTTTTGGGTTTCTCTGACCCCAAATGACCCCAAATGATCCCAAAATCCCCCAAAATTCTCAAATCCTACCAATTTTTGATATTTGTGATCCTAAATGACCCAAAAAATCTCATTTTTCCCCCAAAAACTCCCAATTTTTGGGCTCCTTCTGACCCCAAATTCCCCCAAAATTGCCCATAATTCCCAAAATTTTCCCAAAATTGCCCAAATTTTCCCGAATTTTCCCCAAAACCTCGGATCTGGTGTAAGCTGCCTCCCCCCTGGCTCCGCTGACGATGACGTAAGGAACTCTGTCGCCCAGGGAAGGAGCACTGCCCGGGTCTCTGCGCCGCAGTCTGGGGGAAAAAACACCAATTTTGGGAAAAAATATAACATTTTGGGTGAAAATATAAAATTTTGGGAGAAAAGCAGAAAAAAATCTGATGAAAAAAGGCGAAAATTTGGGGAAAAAACGTGAAAACTGGGGGGAGAAAGATGAAATTTTGGGGAAAAATCCCAAAATTTGGGGGAAAAAACACCAAAATTTGGGGAAAAAGATGAAAATTTGGGGAAAATCCCAAATTTGGGGAAAAACATGAGAGTTGGGGGAAGAAAATTCTGGAATTTGGGTGGAAAATGATGAAATTTGGGGGAAAAATCCCAAAATTTGTCCTCCAGGGAAGCAGCATTTGGGGGAAAAAATGGGAATTTTGGGAAAAAATATGGAATTTGGGGAAAAACCACAAAATTTTGGGAGAAAACCAAAAAAAACTGGAGGAAAAAAGCAAAAAATTTGGTGAAAATACATGAAAATTAGGAGGAAAAAGATGAAATTTGGAGGGAAAAATACAAAATTTGGGGGAAAAAACACCAAAATTTGGGGAAAAAGATGAAAATTGGGGAAAATCCCAAATTTGGGGAAAAACATGAGAGTTGGGGGGAAGAAAATTCTGGAATTTGGGTGGAAAATTCTGGAATTTGGGTGGAAAATTCTGGAATTTGGGTGGAAAATGATGGAATTTGGGGGAAAAATCCCAAAATTTGTCCTGCAGGGAAGGAGCATTTGGGGGAAAAAATGGGAATTTTGGGAAAAAATATGGAATTTGGGGAAAAACCACAAAATTTTGGGAGAAAACCAAAAAAAACTGGAGGAAAAAAGCAAAAAATTTGGTGAAAATACATGAAAATTAGGAGGAAAAAGATAAAATTTGGAGGGAAAAATACAAAAATTGGGGAAAAAACCATCAAAATTTGGGAAAAAACATGAAAATTGGGGAAAATCCCAAATTTGGGGGAAAAATTCTGAAATTTGGGTGGAAAATGATGAAAATTGGAGGGAAAAATCCCCAAATTTGTCCTCCAGGGAAAGAGCACTGAGGTGTAATTTGGGGGAAAAAATGGGGATTTTGGGAAAAAATATGGAATTTGGGGAAAAAACCCCAAAATTTTGGGAGAAAAACAAAAAAATCTGACAAAAAAAGGCAAAAATTTGGGGAAAAAATGTGAAAATTAGAGGGAAAAAGATGAAATTTGGAGGGAAAAATACAAAATTTGGGGGAAAAAACACCAAAATTTGGGGAAAAAGATGAAAATTTGGGGAAAATCCCAAATTTGGGGAAAAACATGAGAGTTGGGGGGAAGAAAATTCTGGAATTTGGGTGGAAAATGATGAAATTTGGGGGAAAAATCCCAAAATTTGTCCTCCAGGGAAGGAGCATTTGGGGGAAAAAATGGGAATTTTGGGAAAAAATATGGAATTTGGGGAAAAAACCCAAAATTTTGGGAGAAAAACAAAAAAAATCTGACAAAAAAAGGCGAAAATTTGGGGAAAAAATGTGAAAATTGGGGGGAAAAAGATGAAATTTTGGGGAAAAATCCCAAAATTTGCCACCCAGGGAAGGAGCATCTGGGGGAAAAATGGGAATTTTGGGAAAAAATATGGAATTTGGGGAAAAACCACAAAATTTTGGGAGAAAACCAAAAAAACTGGAGAAAAAAAGCAAAAAATTTGGTGAAAAAACGTGAAAATTAGAGGGAAAAAGATGAAATTTGGAGGGAAAAATACAAAATTTGGGGGAAAAAACACCAAAATTTGGGGAAAAAGATGAAAATTTGGGGAAAATCCCAAATTTGGGGAAAAACATGAGAGTTGGGGGGAAGAAAATTCTGGAATTTGGGTGGAAAATGATGAAATTTGGGGGAAAAATCCCAAAATTTGTCCTCCAGGGAAGGAGCATTTGGGGGAAAAAATGGGAATTTTGGGAAAAAATATGGAATTTGGGGAAAAAACCCAAAATTTTGGGAGAAAAACAAAAAAAATCTGACAAAAAAAGGCGAAAATTTGGGGAAAAAATGTGAAAATTGGGGGGAAAAAGATGAAATTTTGGGGAAAAATCCCAAAATTTGCCACCCAGGGAAGGAGCATCTGGGGGAAAAATGGGAATTTTGGGAAAAAATATGGAATTTGGGGAAAAAACCCCAAAATTTTGGGAGAAAAACCAAAAAAAATCTGACAAAAAAAGGCGAAAATTTGGGAAAAAACGTGAAAATTAGAGGGAAAAAGATGAAATTTGGAGGGAAAAATACAAAATTTGGGGGAAAAAACACCAAAATTTGGGGAAAAACATAAAATTTGGGGAAAATCCCAAATTTGGGGAAAAACATGAAAGTTGGGGAAAAAAATTCTGAAATTTGGGTGGAAAATTCTGGAATTTGGGTGGAAAATGATGAAATTTGGGGAAAAATCCCAAAATTTGCCACCCAGGGAAGGAGCATCTGGGGGAAAAATGGGAATTTTGGGAAAAAATATGGAATTTGGGGAAAAAACCCAAAATTTTGGGAGAAAAACAAAAAAAAACTGCACAAAAAACGCCCAAAATTTGGTGAAAAAACCCAAAAATTGGGGGGAAAACATGAAATTTTTTGATTTTTTGGGTCATTTTTGCACCGATTTTTTCGGGATTTTTTTGGGGAATCTCAGGAAATTTAGGAATTTTGGGAATTTTGGGATTTCTCACCTCTCAGCCAGAACCACATGGGATTTGGAGATCATTTTTGGATCATTTTTGGGTCATTTTTTGGGGTTTTCCCCCATTTTTTGGGATTTTGAGCCATTTGCCGATTTCGGGATTTTTTGGGAATCTCAGAAATTTCAGATTTCAGGAATTTCAGGATTTCTCACCTCTCAGCCAGAACCACATGGGATTTTTGGGTCACACTTTTGGGTCATTTTTGGGTCGTTTTGGGGTTTTTCTTCGATTTTTGGAGTCATTTTAGCACAGATTTTTGGGATTTTTGAATCTCAAGAAATTTCAGAATTCCAGGAATTTGGATTTCTCACCTCAGCCAAACCACGCTGGGCCTGAGGAGCACTGTAGGCATCCAGCAGCTCGAGTTAACTCTTTGGTGATCACCAGCTGGGAAATGTCAATCAGTTGCAAAGCAGATCCGAAATCACCTCCTGGGCGTGAGCCACAGCGCCCTGCGGGTCCCTGGAAGGGAATTTGGGGGTCAGAAAACCAAAAATATATCCCAAAATTTTTGGATTTTCATCTCCGTTTTCAGAATTTTTCCCCCCTTTTTTTGGCCTTTTTTCCCCCATTTTTCACCATTTTTTGGCTGCTTTACCATTTTTAAGCTATTTTTGGCCTTTTTTCCCCCATTTTCCATTTTTCCCCATTTTCAGCTATTTTCCCCATTATCTCATTTTTCTCCATTTTTGGTTATTTTCCCACATTTTTTATTTTTTTACTCATTTTTCAGCTATTTTTCCCCATTTTTTGCCTATTTTTTCCCCATTTTTTGCTTTTTTTTTGCTAATTTTCAGCCTTTTTCCCCCATTTTTTAGCTATTTTTCCCTATTTTTTTCGCTAATTTTTGGCCTTTTTTCCCCATTTTTTCTTCATTTTTTCCCCCATTTTTCAGCTATTTTTTCCCCCATTTTTTAGCTATTTTCCCCTATTTTTTGCTACTTTTTCGCTAATTTTTGGCTTTTTTTCCTCCATTTTTCCCTATTTTTTTAGCTATTTTCCCTCCATTTTTCTCCCCTTTTTTCTCCCATTTTCCCAGCAATTTTCCCCATTTTTTCCCCAAGTTTTTGGCTATTTTTTCCCTAATTTTTCATTTTCTTTTCTGCATTTCCCCCCCCATTTTTTGGCTATTTTTTCCCTTTTTGTGGAAATTTTTCCCTATTTTTCCCATTTTTTCCAATCATTTTTCGCCTTTTTTCCCCCATTTTAAGCTATTTTTTTGCCTATTTTTTCCCATTTTTTAGCTTTTTTTTCCCCATTTTTAAACTATTTTTTGCCATTTTTCAGCCTTTTTTTTTTTGCTCATTTTTGGCTTTTTTCCCCCATTTTTCCCCCAGTTTTTCCCCATTTTTTGGCCTTTTCCCCCCCATTTTTAAGCTATTTTTTTCTCCGTTTTTGGCTATTTTTTCCCATTTTTCTCACTAATCTTCAGCCTTTTTTCCCCATTTTTTCCATCATTTTTCTCCTTTTTTTTGCCTATTTTTCCCCTTTTTTTTAGCTATTTTTTCCCATTTTTCAGCCATTTTTTGTTGTTCATTTTTGGCCTTTTTTTCCCATTTTTGGGTGTTTTCTCCCTTATTCCATGAGGGGATTTGGGGGTTCCAGGGGGTGTAAACCACAGCTCCCTGGGGGTCCCTGGAAGGGAATTTGGGGGAAAAAAATACAAAATTCACACCAAAAAAATTTGGGGAATATTTTTCCCTTTTTTCCTCTTTTTTTTGGCTTTTTTTCCCATTTTTTCCCTCATTTTTTGGCTATTTTTCGGCTATTTTTCCCTATTTTTTGCTAATTTTCGGCCTTTTCCCCCCATTTTCTCCAGTTTTTTCCCCAATTTCTCACCTGTGCAGCAGAATCCTCCTGAGCCAGAAGACAATTCTCTCATTTTGGGCCATTTTGGGTTTATTTCCCCATTTTTTCCCCATTTTTTGCTCTAATTTCCCCATTTTTCGCTCTATTTTCCCCATTTTCTCACCAATTTTCACCATTTTTTCACCATTTTTCCCCATTTTTTCCCCAATTTCTCTCCCACCTGTGCAGCAGGATCCTCTTCAGACAGGCTGTCACCAGCTTGGCAGCCAGGGGACAATTGTCTCATTTTGGGCCATTTTGGGTTTAATTTCCACATTTTCCCCCATTTTCCATCCATTTTTTGCTCTATTTTCTACATTTTTTGCTCTATTTTCCCCATTTTTTCACCATTTTTCCCCATTTTCTGGCAGCCAGAGGACAATTCTCTCATTTTGGGTTGATTTCCCCATTTTCCATCCATTTTTTACTCTATTTTCCCCATTTTTTGCTCTATTTTTGTTAGTTTTTCACCGATTTTCACCATTTTTTCACCGATTTTCCCCATTTTTTCACCATTTTCCCCCACCTGTGCAGCAGGATCCTCTTCAGACACGCTGTCACCAGGTTGGCAGCCAGGGGACAATTGTCTCTCCTGACAGCCTCCAGCCCTTTGCAATCCAATTTTGGGTTTTTCTCTGATCCTCCCGGGAAGCAAAGCCCGGCGTAGCGCTTCTTGCTGATCAGCAGGTAGGGCAGGTACACCTGGAAATTGGGAAAAAACAGGAAAAATTGGGATCAGGAACTCCAAAATTCCCCCAAAAAAATTTATCCTATTTTTTGGGAATTTTTCCTGACTTTTTTCCTACTTTTTTAGTATTTTTACCTTTTTTTTTAGTATTTTTTAAGTATTTTCCCTGATTTTTTTTCTATTTTTTAAGTACTTTTACCCATTTCTTAGCTTTTTTTCCCCATTTTTCTCCCTTTTTTTGCTATTTTCCATCTAATTCAGAACCCCCCCCCAACTTTCAGGACTGAAACCCAAATTTTTGGGCCCCCAAACCCCAAATTTTGGGTCTCCTCTAATTTTTTGTGTATTTTTAAACTATTTTTACCCATTTTTTTACTATTCCCCCCCATTTTTCGGGGAAATTCAGGACCCCTCCAATTTTCAAGACCAAATTCCAAATTTCAGGACCCCAAAACCCCAAATTTTTGACCCAAAACCCCCAAATTTTGGGTTTCCCCTGAGTTTTTAACCATTTTTCCCCCATTTTTTCACCCATTTTTTACCTTTTTTCACCCATTTTTCCCATTTTTCGGGGAAATTCACAACTCCCCAATTTTCAGGACCGAAATCCAAATTTCAGGACCCAAAACCCCAAATTTTTGACCTCAAAAACCCCAAATTTTTTGGGTCTCCTCTATTTTTTTTGGTATTTTTAAACTATTTTTCCCCCTTTTTTTTCCCTTTTCTCACCCATATTTTACCCTTTTTTCCCCATTTTTTCCCACTTTCCATCTATTTCAGAACCCCCCAAATTTTGGGACTCAAAACCCCAATTTTTGGACCCCAAAACCCAAATTTTGGACTCCAAAACCCCCAAATTTTTGGGATTCCTCCATTTTTAACATTTTCTTTTGGGTATTTTTAAAGTATTTTTCCCCATTTTTTTCTCTTTTCACCCATTTTTTCCCATTTTTCGGGGAAATTCAGAATCCCCCAATTTTCAAGACCAAAATCCAAATTTCATGACCCCAAAAACCCCAAATTTTGGGTCTCTTCTTATTTTTTGGGTATTTTTAAACTATTTTTACCCTTTTTTTACCCTTTTTTCACCCATTTTTTCCCATTTTCCACCTAATTCAAAAACCCCAAATTTTGGACTCCAAAACCCCCAAATTTTTGGGATTCCTCCATTTTTAACCTTTTCTTTTGTCTTTTCAAACTATTTCCCCCATTTTTTAACCCTTTTTTCACCCATTTTTTAACTTTTTTTACCTTCTTTCACCCATTTTTCCCATTTTTTTGGGAAATTATAAACCCCCCAATTTTCAAGACCAAAATCCCAATTTTTTGGACCCAAAACCCCAAATTTTTAACCCAAAAACCCCCAAATTTTGGGTTTTTCTCTCACCTTCTCGAACTCCAGGCGGATGGGGGAGGGGAAGTGCCCCGAGACCCACAGCGCCACCTGGCGGCCAAGGTGAGCAGCTTCGGCCACCGTGGGAACGGCCAGGCGACACATCACCGAGTCGGTGTCACCGTAAACCACCTGGGGACATCGAATTCGGGATCAGCGACCCAAAAAACCCCAAAAAACACCCAAAAAAATGTACAAAAACCTCATTTTTACAGCAAAAAACTGCATTAAAATCGCCCAAATTGTCAATGAAATAACCCAGAATGTCCCAAACTGGTGACATCACCGAGTCTGTGTCACCGTAAACCACCTGGGGACATCAAATTCGGGATCAGCGACCCCAAAAACCCCAAAAAACACCCCAAAAATAGCCAAAAACCATCCGAAAATACCCCAAAAATGTCATTATTATAGCAAAAAACTGCATGAAAATAGCCCAAAGTGCCCCAAAATTGTGACATCACTGAGTCGGTGTCACCGTAAACCACCTGGGGACACCGAATTCGGGATCAGCGACCCCAAAAACCCCAAAAACACCCCAAAAATACCCAAAAATCTGATTATTGTAGCAAAAAACTGCATTAAAATTGCCCAAATTGTCACTGAAATAACCCAAAATGCCCCAAACTGGTGACATCAGCGAGTCTGTGTCACCGTAAACCACCTGGGGACACCGAAAATGGGATCGGGAACCCAAAAAATGGGATCAGCGACCCCAAAAACCCCAAAAAACACCCAAAAATTGTCACTATTATAGCAAAAATCGCCATTGAAATAACCAAAAATGTCACTGAAATAACCCAAAATGACATCCCAGGTGACATCAGCGAGTCTGTGTCACCGGAAACCACCTGGGGACACCGAAAGTGACATCAGCGACCCCAAAACCCCCAAAAATCACCCGAAAATACCCAAAAAATCTCATTTTTATAGCAAAAAACTGCATTAAAATCGCCCAAATTGTCACTGAAATAACCCAAAATGTCCCAAAATGGTGACATCAGCGAGTCTGTGTCACCGGAAACCACCTGGGGACACCGAAAATGGGATCGGGAACCCAAAAACCCCAAAAAACACCCGAAAATAACCCAAAAAAGTCATCATTATAGCAAAAACCGTCACTTCTATAGCCCAGAAAACCCCAAAAATGCCCCAAAAAAACCACAAAATGCCCCAAATCCTCCCAAAAATTGCCCCAAATTCCCCCAGGTGTGCCCCAGGTGTATCCAGATGTGCCCAGGTGTGTCCCAGGTATCCCCAGGTGTATCCCAGGTATGCCCAGGTGTATCCCAGGTGTCCCCAGGTGTGTCCAGTTGTGCTCAGGTGTGTCCCAGGTGTGTCCAGGTACATCCCAGGTGTACCCCAGGTGTATCCAGGTGTCCCCCAGGTGTGCCCAGGTGTGTCTCACCTGCACATCTGGATACTCGCTCTCCACCAGCTGTTTGGTTCTCTCGATCATCTGTCGCCCAAATCCTGTCACGCTCTGCAGGTGAGAACAGGTGAGAACAGGTGAGTCCAGCTGCCATTTGGGTATCCCAGGTGTGCCCAGGTGTGTCTCAGGTGTGATTTGGGTGTCCCAGGTGTATCCCAGGTGTGTTCAGGTGTGATTTGGGTCTCTCAGGTGTGCCCAGGTGTGTCTCAGGTATGTTTTGGGTGTCCCAGGTGAATCCCAGGTGTGTCCCAGGTGTGATTTGGAGGTGCAAAGGTGAGTCCCAGTGGCGTCCAGGTGTGTTTTGGGTGTGCCCAGGTGAGGTTTGGGTATCCCAGGTGTGCCCAGGTGTGTCCCAGGTGTGATTTGGAGGTGCAAAGGTGAGTCCCAGGTGGGATTTGGGTGTGCCCAGGTGTGTCCCAGGTGTATCCAGGTGCGATTTGGGTGTCTCAGGTATGTTTTGGGTGTGCCCAGGTGCATCCAGGTGTATCCGTGACCCTCCCAGGTGTATCCCAGGTGTGTGTCTGACCCTCCCAGATGTGTTTTGGGTCTCTCAGGTGTGTTCAGGTGTATCCCAGGTGTGTCCAGGTGTGATTTGGAGGTGCAAAGGTGAGTCCCAGTGGCATCCAGGTGTGTTTTGGGTGTGACCAGGTGTGTCCCAGGTGTGTTTTGGGTGTGACCAGGTGTGATTGGGGTGTCCCAGGTGAGTTTTGGATCTCTCAGGTGTGTTTTGGGTGTCCCAGATGTATCCAGGTGTGCCCAGGTGTATCTCAGTGTGTTTTCGGTCTCTCAGGTGTATCCCAGGTGTGTCCCTGACCCTCCCAGGTGTGCCCAGGTATATCCTAGGTATGTTTGGTTAATCCCAGGTGTCCCCAGGTGTGTCTGTGACCCTCCTAGGTGTGCCCAGGTGTGTCTCAGGTGTATCCCAGGTGTCCCCAGGTGTGCCCAGGTGTGTCTCTATCCCCCCCAGGTGTATCCCAGGTGTGCCCAGGTGTGTCTGTGACTCTCCCAGATGTATCCAGGTGTGTCCCAGGTGTCTCCAAACCCCTCCCAGGTGTGCCCAGGTGTATCCCAGCTGTCCCCAGGTGTGTCTGTGACCCTCCCAGGTATATCCCAGGTGTCCCCAGGTGTATCTCAGGTGTATCCCAGGTGTCCCCAGGTGTATCCAGGTGTATCCCAGGTGTCTCCAAACCCCTCTCAGGTGTGCCCAGGTGTGCCCAGGTGTATCTCAGGTGTGCCCAGGTGTATCCCAGGTGTGTCTGTGACCCTCCCAGGTGTATCCCAGGTGTCCCCAGGTGTGCCCAGGTGTGTCTCTATCCCCCCCAGGTGTATCCCAGGTGTGTCCCAGGTGTGTCTATGACCCTCCCAGGTGTATCCAGGTGTATCCCAGGTGTCTCCAAACCCCTCCCAGGTGTCCCCAGGTGTGCCCAGGTGTGTCTGTGACCCTCCCAGGTGTATCCCAGGTGTCCCCAGGTGTGCCCAGGTGTGTCTCTATCCCCCCCAGATGTATCCAGGTGTATCCCAGGTGTCTCCAAACCCCTCCCAGGTGTATCCAGGTGTATCCCAGGTGTGTCTGTGACCCTCCCAGGTGTCCCAGGTGTGTCTCACCTGCGATATCTCGAGGCAGGGCAGTTTTCCCGCCTGCGCTCCGGTGAAGCCGTACACGGAGTTGGCGCTCACCTTCAGCGCCAGCTGCCTGCCGTCCAGCACCTGCCGCCGCGCCGGGTCCTGCTCCTCGGCCAGGGCCGCCTTCACCCTGCGGGGGGGACAGGTGAGCTCACCTGAGCACACCTGAGGGGAAATCCCAAAAATCCCCAGCGAAATCCACCCAGAAATCACCAAAATTCACAAAAAAATCACCAAAATTCACATTAAAATCAACCCAAAATGACCCAAATTCACTCAGTCTGGGTCCTGTTCTTCAGCCAGGGTGGGTTTGACCCTGTGGGATGGACAGGTGAGCTCACCTGGGCTCACCTGGGCACACCTGAGCTCACCTGGGCAAAAATCCCCAGCGAAATCCACCCAGAAATCACCAAAATCCTCATTAAAATCAACTCCAAATCAGCCGAAATTCACCCCAAAGTGTCTCACAGTGACCTCAAGCTGTCCCCAGGTGTGTCCCAGGTGTGCTCAGGTATATCCCAGGTGTATCCAGGTGTGTCCAGGTGTGTCCCAGGTGTGCCCAGGTATGCCTCAGGTGTGTCCAGATGTATCCCAGGTGTGTCCAGGTGTGCCTCAGGTGTATCCCAGGTGTGTCGCAGGTATCCCCAGATGTGTCTCACCTGTCCCAGGTGTCCCCAGCCGTGTCCCAGGTGTGTCACCTGCCCCCCCAGGTGTCCCCAGGTGTGTCCCTGCCCCCCCAGGCGTGTCCCAGGTGTATCCCAGGTGTCCCCAAGCCCCCCAGGTGTGTCCCCAGGTGTATCTTTGTCCTGCCGAGATGTCCCCAGGTGCAGCCAGGTGTATTCCAGGTGTGTCCCTCTCCCCCCAGGTGTGTCCCCAGATGTGTCACCTGCCCCTCCAGGCGTGTCCCAGGTGTGTCTCACCTGTCCCAGGTGTATCTCTGTCCCCCCAGGTGTATCCCAGGTGTGTCCCCTAGCCCCCCAGCTGTGTCCCAAGTGTCCCCAGGTGTGTCACTCCCTCTCACCTGTGCCCAGGTGTGTCCCAGGTGTCCCCAGGTGTGTCTCTGTCCCCCCCAAGTGTGTCCCCAGGTGTGTCTCTGTGTCCCCCAGGTGTCCCCAAGCCCCACCTGCCCCCAGGCATGTCCCAGGTGTGTCTCACCTGTCCCCAGGTGTCCCCAAGCCCCGTGTGTCCTCACGTGTGTCTCTGTCCCCCTCAGGTGTCCCCAAGCCCCCCAGGTGTGTCTCTCTCTCACCTGGCCCAGGTGTGTCCCTGTCCCCAAGCCCCCCAGGTGTGTCCCCAGGTGTCCCCCTGTCCCCCCAGGTGTCCCCAGGTGTGTCCCTGTCCCCCCCAGGTGTCCCCAGGTGTGTCTCTGTCTCACCTGGCCCAGGTGTGTCCCTGTCCCCAAGCCCCCCAGATGTCCCTAAGCCCCCCAGGCGTGTCCCAGGTGTGTCTCTGTCCCCCCCAGGTGTCCCCAGGTGTGTCTCACCTGCTCCTGGCTGCCAGCAGCCCCTGCAGCACTCTGGGCAGAACTCCTTGGCGCACCTGGGGAGTCACAAAGTGCTCACCTGTCGGCGTGCGGATGAACTCGCTGGGGCCCAGCCTGGGGAGAGACCAGTATGGACCAGTATGGACCAGTATGGACCAGTATGAACCAGTATGGACCAGAATGAACCAGTAAAAACCAGTATGGATCAGAATAAACCAGTATAAACCAGTATGGACCAGTACAGATCAGCGTAACCCAGTATGAACCAGTATAACCAGTATAACCAGTATGAACCAGTACGGACCAGTATACACTAGTATAGATCAGTAAAAACCAGTGTAACCCAGTAAAAACCAGTAAAAACCAGTAAAAACCAGTATAAACCAGTATAGATCAGTAAAAACCAGTATAACCACTATGAATCAGTATAGATCAGTAAGAACCAGTATGGACCAGTACAGACCAGAATAAACCAGTAAAAACCAGCATGAACCAGTATGGACCAGTATACACAAGTATTGATCAGTAAAAACCAGTGTGACCCAGTATAAACCAGTATAAACCAGTAGTAACCAGTAGTAACCAGTATGGACTGGAATAAACCAGTATGAACCACTAAAGCCCAATATAAACTAGCAAAAAACAGCAAAAACCAGTATAAACCAGTATAAACCAGTATAAACCAGTCCCATTTCGGGTCATTTCGGGTCATTCCCAGTCCCTCCCAGTACAAACCAGTCCAAACCAGTACAAACCAGTATAAACCAGTACAAACCCGTGTTTCTGAGCTCCGTTTTGGGTCAGTAAAGTGGAATAACACAAGTTGTGAGCGATCCCAGTACAAACCAGTATAAACCAGTATAAACCAGTCCCATTTTGGGTCATTCCCAGTCCCTCCCAGTATAAACCAATACAAACCAGTATAAACCAGTACCCACCCGTGTTTCTGGACTCCATTTTGGGTCAGTAAAGTGGAATAACACAAGTTGTGAGCGATCCCAGTATAAACCAGTACAAACCAGTATAAATCAATACAAACCAGTCCAAACCAGTCCCATTTCGGGTCATTCCCAGTCCAAACCAGTACAAACCAGTACAAACCAGTCCAAACCAGTACCCACCCGTGTCTCTGAGCTCCGTTTTGGGTCAGTAAAGTGGAATAACACAAGTTGTGAGTGATCCCAGTACAAACCAGTACAAACCAGTCCCATTTCGGGTCATTTCGGGTCATTCCCAGTCCCTCCCAGTCCCTCCCAGTCCCTCCCAGTCCAAACCAGTACAAACCAGTACAAACCAGTACCCACCCGTGTCTCTGGGCTCCGTTTTGGGTCAGTAAAGTGGAATAACACAAGTTGTGAGCGATCCCAGTATAAACCAGTATAAACCAGTCCAAACCAGTCCCATTTCGGGTCATTCCCAGTCCCTCCCAGTACAAACCAGTACAAACCAGTATAAACCAGTACAAACCAGTACAAACCCGTGTCTCTGGGCTCCGTTTTGGGTCAATAAAGTGGAATAACACAAGTTATGGGCGATCCCAGTACAAACCAGTATAAACCAGTCCCATTTCAGGTCATTTCGGGTCATTCCCAGTACAAACCAGTATAAACCAGTATAAACCAGTATAAACCAGTACCCACCCGTGTCTCTGGGCTCCGTTTTGGGTCAATAAAGTGGAATAACACAAGTTATGGGCGATCATGATCGAAGGGTACAGAGAGGAGAAATCCAGCGTGGCGATGGGAACGTCGTAGTACCTGAAATTTGGGGAAATTTGGGGGATTTTGGTGAATTTGGGGGTTTTGGGGGATTTTGGGGGTTTTTTGGGGTTTTTTGGGATTTTTTGGGGTTTTTAAAACAATTTTTGGGATTTTTTTGGGATTTTTGGGATTTTTTTTTATTTTTATGGGATTTTTGGGGGATTTTTTTTGGTTTTTTTTTATTTTGGGAATTTTTTTTTATTTTTTGGGATTTTTTTGGGATTTTTTATTTCTTGGGATTTTTTGGGGATTTTGGGTTTTATGGGATTTTTGGATTTTTTTTTTTTTTATTTTTGGGGATTTTTGGGATTTTTGGGGGATTGGGGGATTTTTTTTTTATTTGTTGTTGGATTTTTTGGGGGACTTTTTGGGATTTTTTGGGGTTTTTTTGTGGGGATTTTTTAGGGTTGTTTTTTGGGATTTTTGAGTGGTTTTCAGGACTATTTTTTGGGATTTTTTTGGGTTTTTTTAGGGCTGTTTTTTGGGATTTTTGAGGCCATTTTTTGGCGACTTTTGGGGCCGTTTTGGGGTAATTTTTACAGGGTTTTTGAGGAGGTTTTTGGGGATTTTTGGGGTTTTTTTGGGGTTTTCACTCACCCCTTCAAAGGCTCAATCACTGTTGCTCCTTCAAAATCTTCTCCTCCCTCAGATTTCACCACAGGGAGCAGAAAATCCTCCTGCATGGCCTGGAAAGGGAAAAAAAACCCCAAAATCACCCCAAAAATAGCCTCAAATTCCACCCCAAAATCCCACAAAACATCCCAGAAAAGCCTCAACGTCCCCAAATGTCCCCAAATCCCTCAATGTCCCCATGATGTCCCAAATGTCCCCAAATCCCCAATATCCCCAATATGTCCCCAAATGTCCCCAGTATCCCCAAATGTCCCCAAATCCCCAATATCCCCAAATGTCCCCAATGTCCCCATGATGTCCCAAATGTCCCCAAATCCCTCAATGATGTCCCTAATGTCCCAAATGTCCCCAATGGCCCCAAATGCCCCCAACATCCCACATGTCCCCAATGTCCCCAAGATGTCCCTGCTGTCCCAAATGTCCCCAATGGCCCCAAATGCCCCCAACATCCCACATGTCCCCAATGTCCCCAAGATGTCCCTGCTGTCCCCAGGTGAGCAGGTAGCTCAGTGGCACTGCTGTCACCCCAATGTCCCCAAATGCCAAATGTCCTCAAAGTCCCCAATGTCCCAAATCCCCATTAATGTCCCCAATGTCCCCAAATATCTCCAATGTCCCCCAATATCCCCAATGTCCCCAAATCCCCATTAATGTCCCCAAATCCCCATTAATGTCCCCAAATGTCCCCATTTCCCTCAATGTCCCCAACATCCCCAATGTCCCCAAATGCCAAATGTCCTCAAAGTCCCCAATGTCCCCAAATCCCCATTAATGTCCCCAAATGTCCCCATTTCCCTCAATGTCCCCAACATCCCCAATGTCCCCAAATGCCAAATGTCCTCAAAGTCCCCAATGTCCCCAATCCCCATTAATTTCCCCAAATCCCCATTAATGTCCCCAATGTCCCCCAAGTCACCTGTCTGAGGAGCTGTGCCACCACCTTGACCTGCTGTCCCCTGGTCAGCAGGTAGCTGAGTGGCACTGCTGTCACCCCAATGTCCCCAAATCCCCATTAATGTCCCCAAATGTCCCCAAATCCCCAACATCCCCAGTGTCCCCAATCTCCCCAAATCCCATTAATGTCCCCAAATGTCCCCAAATCCCCATTAATGTCCCCAATGTCCCTGCTGTCACCTGTCTGAGGAGCTGTGCCACCACCTTGACCTGCTGTCCCCTGGTCAGCAGGTAGCTGAGTGGCACTGCTGTCACCCTGGCCATCTCCACCAGTGTCACCAGAGTCATCAGGTGCTCCAGCAGCCGCAGCGGCAGCACCGCGTCCTTCAGGCAGTACAGGGCCAGGCGGCGGCGGGTCTGAGCGTCACCGTTCTGGGGACATTGGGGACATTAATGACGTCATCAGAACATCAATTACATCATCAGATATAGGGGATATCGGTGACAGTGACACTGGGGACACTGGGGACACTGGGCAGCACAGTGTCCTTCAGGCAGTACAGAGCCAGGCGGCGGGTCTGAGCGTCACCGTTCTGGGGACAGGAATGTGACATTGGGGACATTGGGGACACAGGGCAGCACCGCGTCCTTCAGGCAGTACAGAGCCAGCCGCCGGCGGGTCTGAGCGTCACCGTTCTGGGGACATTGGGGACAGTAATGACATCATCACATCAGTGTGACATCACCAGATATACAGAATAACGTCAGGATATCAGTGACAGTGACACTGGGGACATTGGGGACACAGGGCAGCACCGCATCCTTCAGGCAGTACAGAGCCAGCCGCCGGCGGGTCTGAGCGTCACCGTTCTGGGGACATTGGGGACAATAGTGTGACATTGATTACATTGTTAGATATACAGGATAACATGGTGATATCAGTGACATTGGGGACACTGGGGACACAGGGCAGCACAGTGTCCTTCAGGCAGTACAGGGCGAGTCTGAGTGTCACCATTCTGGGGACAATAATGACGTCATTGTCACATTGGTGACGTCATCGGGACGTTAGTGACATCATCACATATAGGGGATAACGCGGAGATGTCACTGACAGTGACACTGGGGACACCGTGGGGACATTAATGACATCATTGGGACATTGATGACATCATTGGAGCACAAATGACGTCATTGCAACGTTGATGATGTCATCGGAGATAGAGGTCAACATTGGGGACATTTCGGGACATTTGGGGTCACCTGGAGCTCAGTGACAATCCCAGGTGACATTTTGGGGCCATTTCAGGTTAATTTTTGGAGGTTTTGGGTCACTTTTGGGTCATTTTTGGCCCTTTTTGGGTCACCTGGAGCTCAGTGATGATCCCAGGTGACACTCAGGTGACATTTTGGGTCATTTTTGGCCATTTTTGGGTCACCTGGAGCTCGGTGATGATGCCAGGTGACACTCAGGTGACCCAGGTGACATTTTTAGCCATTTTTGGGTCATTTTTGGGTGGTTTTGGGTCACCTGGAGATCAGTGATGATCCCAGGTGACACTCAGGTGACATTTTGGGTCATTTTTGGGACATTTCGGGTGATTTTTGGGTCAATTTTGGCCATTTTTGGGTCACCTGGAGCTCGGTGATGATCCCAGGTGACATTTTGAGTGGTTTTAGGTCATTTTTGGGTCAATTTGGTTCATTTTTGGCCATTTTTGTGTCACCTGTAGCTCGGTGATGATCCCATGTTACACTCAGGTGACACAGGTGACATTTTGGGTCATTTTTGGCCATTTTTGGGTCACCTGGAGCTCGGTGATGATCCCAGGTGACACTCAGGTGACCCAGGTGACATTTTGGGTCATTTTGGGTCCATTTTGGGTCATTTTTGGCCATTTTTGGGTCATTTTGGGTCACCTGGAGCTCGGTGATGATCCCAGGTGACACTCAAGTGACATTTTTGGGTAATTTTGGGTCAATTTTGGGCGGTTTTGTGTCACCTGGAGCTCGGTGATGATCCCAGGTGACACTCAGGTGACCCAGGTGACATTTTTGGGTCATTTTGGGTCATTTTTGGGCCATTTTGTGTCACCTGTAGGTCGGTGATGATCCCAGGTGACACTCAGGTGACATTTTGGGTCATTTTTGGGACATTTCGGGTGATTTTTGGGTCAATTTTGGCCATTTTTGGGTCACCTGGAGCTCGGTGATGAGCCCAGGTGACACAGGTGACATTTTTGGGTCATTTTTAGCCATTTTTGGGTCATTTTTGGGCCATTTTGGGTCACCTGGAGCTCAGTGATGATCCCAGGTGACATTTTGAGTGGTTTGAGGTCATTTTTCAGTCAATTTTGGGACTTTTTTGGGTCATTTTTGGGTGATTTTGGGCCACCTGGAGCTCGGTGATGATCCCAGATGACACTCAAGTGACATTTTTGGGTCATTTTGGGTCATTTTTGGCCATTTTTGGGTCACCTGGAGCTCGGTGATGATGCCAGGTGACACTCAGGTGACCCAGGTGACATTTTCAGCCATTTTTGGGTCATTTTTGGGCCATTTTGTGTCACCTGTAGCTCGGTGATGATCCCAGGTGACACCCAGGTGACATTTTCAGCCATTTTTGGGTCATTTTGGGCCATTTTGTGTCACCTGCAGCTCGGTGATGATGCCGTGAGGAACATCCTCCTTCTGCTCGTGCAGGAAGTGAGCGCTGACGGCGTTGAGAGAGTAGGAACGGAGTTTGTGCTCCCTCAGCAGCACCTGGGGGCCAAAAACACCCAAAATCAGCCCAAATTCGGAGTCTGGACCCCAAAAAACCCCAAAATCTGCTTTGGAAACCCCAAAATCCACCCAAAAAACCCAAAAAAACCTCAAAATTTGACTCAGAAACCCCAAAAACTGCCTGGGATGTTCAGGGTTAGTTTGTGTTCCCTCAGCAGCACCTGGGGGCCAAAAAACCCCAAAATCAGCCCAAATTTGGAGTCTGGACCTTAAAAACCCCAAAATCCACCCGAAAAACCCCAAAATCCACCCGAAAAACCCAAAAAAATCCCAAAATTTATCTCAGAAACCCAAAAACTGCCTGGGATGTTCAGGGTTAGTTTGTGTTCCCTCAGCAGCACCTGGGAGCCAAAAACACCCAAAATCAGCCCAAAATCTGACTGGGGACCCCAAAAAACCCCAAAATCCACCTGGAAAAACCCCAAAATCCCTGAAAAAAACCCAAAAAACCCCAAAATTTGACTCAAAAAACCCCAAAAACTGCCTGGGATGTTCAGGGTTAGTAAGAACAGAGTTTGTGTTCCTCAGGAGGCTGAAAAGCCCAAAAAATCCCCAAAATTAGCCGAAAATTTACCTGGGAATCCCAAAATCTGACTCTGGACCCAAAAAACCCCAAAATCCACCCAAGAAACCCCAAAATCTGACTCAGAAAACCTGAAAACTGACTGGGATGTTCAGGGTTAGTAAGAATGGAGTTTTGTTCCTCAGGAGGCTGAAAACCCCAAAAAATCCCAAAAATCAACCCAAAATCTGACTCTGGACCCTGAAAAACCCCAAAATCTACCCGAAAGACCCCAAAATCCCCAAAAAAGCACCAAAATCTGACTCTGGACCCCAAAAAACCCCAAATCTGCTTTGGAAACCCCAAAATCCCCTAAAAAACCCCCAAAATCTGACTTGGAATGAGTTCTGAGGTGTGTCATTACCTGTCCCAGGTGTATCCAGGTGTGCCCAGGTGTGCCACTCACCTGTCCCAGGTGTGCCCAGGTGTGTCATTACCTGTCCCAAGTGTTCCCAGGTGTCCCCAGGTGTGTTCCCTGTCCCCCCAGCTGTATCCAGGTGTGCCCAGGTGTCCCCAGGTGTGTCACTCACCTGCAGCATGTCCAGTGTGACTCTCCCAGGTGAGTTCACCACCCTGCCCTCTCTCCCCAGGTGTATCCAGGTGTGCCCAGGTGTGTCCCCAGGTGTGTTCCCTGTCCCCCCAGGTGTCCCCAGGTGTGTCACTCACTCACCTGACTGTCCCCAGGTGTGTCATTACCTGCAGCATGTCCAGTGTGACTCTCCCAGGTGAGTTCACCACCTTGCCCTCTCCCCAGGTGTATCCAGGTGTGCCCAGGTGTGTCATTACCTGTCCCAGGTGTCCCAGGTGTGTCACTCACTCACCTGCAGCATGTCCAGTGTGACTCTGCCAGGTGAGTTCACCACCTTCCCCTCTCTCCAGGTGTGTCATTACCTGTCCCAGGTGTGCCCAGGTGTGTTCCCTGTCCCCCCAGCTGTATCCAGGTGTGCCCAGGTGTGTTCCCTGTCCCCCCAGCTGTATCCAGGTGTGCCCAGGTATGTTCCCTGTCCCCCCAGGTGTATCCAGGTGTCCCCAGGTGTGTCACTCACCTGCAGCATGTCCAGGGTGACTCTCCCAGGTGAGTTCACCACCTTGCCCTCTCTCCCCAGGTGTCCCCAGGTGTGTCATTACCCGTCCCAGGTGTGCCCAGGTGTGTTCCCTGTCCCCCCAGGTGTGTCATTACCTGCAGCATGTCCAAGGTGACTCTCCCAGGTGAGTTCACCACCTTGCCCTCTCCCCAGGTGTGTCATTACCTGTCCCCCCAGGTGTGTCACTCACTCACCTGCAGCATGTCCAGGGTGACTCTGCCAGGTGAGTTCACCACCTTGCCCTCTCTCCTGCCGAGTTGCCGTGACTGGAACGCTGAGTCCTTGACCAGTGAGGGAACGCCGAGAACTCTGCCCAGGTAAGGGAACGAGGGGACCTGGGACAGGTAGAGAGACAGGTGAGGGACCTGAGATACACCTGGGACAGGTGAGGGACATGGGAACTCTGCCCAGGTAAGGGAATGAGGGCACCTGGGACAGGTGAGAGACATGAAATACATCTGAGATACACCTGGGACAGGTGAGGGACAGGTGAGGGACCTGAGATACACCTGGGACAGGTGAGGGACCTGAGATACACCTGAAACACCTGGGAACTCTGAGAACTCTGCCCAGGTAAGGGAATGAGGGTACCTGGGACAGGTGAGAGACAGGTGAGGGACAGGTGGGGACAGGTGAGGGACAGGTGAGACACACGGGGACATCTGAGATACACCTGAGACACCTGGGAACTCTAAGAACTCTGCCCAGGTAAGGGAACAAGGGCACCTGGGACAGGTGAGGGACAGGTGAGACACCTGGGGACACCTGAGATACACCTGAGATACATGGGAACTCTGCCCGGGTAAGGGAATGAGGGTACCTGGGACAGGTGAGAGACCTGGGGACACCTGAGATACACCTGAGATACATCTGAGAATTCTGCCCAGGTAAGGGAATGAAAACACGTGGGACAGGTGAGACAGACAGGTGAGACACCTGGGGACACCTGAGACACCTGGGAACTCTGCCCAGGTAAGGGAATGAGAGCACCTGGGACAGGTGAGAGACAGGTGAGTGACCTGGGGACAGGTGAGATACACCTGGGGACACCTGAGACTCATGGGAACGCCAAGAACTCTGCCCAGGTAAGGGAATGAAGGTACCTGGGACAGGTGAGGGACAGGTGAGGGACCTGAGATACACCTGGGACAGGTGAGGGACAGGTGAGACACCTGGGAGGGGTTTGGGGACACCTGGGTGACACCTGGGCAGTGTTTGGGGACCTTTTGGGATTTTAGGGTCCCTGCGCACCTGGAGAACATTTGGGGTTCTCCAGGTGACTTTTGGGGTTCCCCAGGTGTGTTTTGGGGTCTCACCTGCAGCACCTGAGCTCTCTGGATCAGGTAGGGAAAGGGAAAATCGATGATTTTTGGGATTTTTTGAGTGAAATTTGGGGATTTTTTCGGGATTTTTTGGGATTTTTGGGTCCCTGCAATCTGGGATGTTTTTGGGGTATTTCAGGTGACTTTTGGGGTGGCTCAGGTGTGTTTTGGGGTCTCACCTGCAACACCTGAGCTCTCTGGATCAGGTAGGGAAGGTGGAAATTGTGGATTTTTGGGGTTTTTTGAGTGGAATTTTGAGGTTTTTTTGGGGTTTTCGGGGTCCCTGCGATTTGGGATTTTTTTGGGGTGTCTCAGGATTTTTTTGGGGTGTCTCAGGTGTGTTTTGGGGTCTCACCTGCAGCACCTGAGCTCTCTGGATCAGGTAGGGAAGGAGAAAATCGATGATTTTTTCGGATTTTTTGAGTGAAATTTTGGTGTTTTTTTGGGGAAATTTGGGGTTTTTTTGGGTCCCTGCAGTTTGGGATTTTTCTGGGGTGTCCAGGTGTGCTTTGGGGTCTCACCTGCAGCACCTGAGCTCTCTGGATCAGGTAGGGAAGGTCGAAGTTGTGGATGTTGTATCCGGTAACGACGTCGGGATCCACGATTCGCACAAACTCCGCCCACGACTGAGATTTTGGGGGGAAAATTTGGGGATTTAGGGATTCCCAAAACTCACCTGGGAGCCTAAAAACTCACCTGGGATTTTTCCCCAATTTAAACCTAAAAAAAACCCCCAAAAAAACTTCAAAAAACCCCAAAATTGCTAATTTTTTCCCCAAATTTTGGCCTCACCTGCAGCTTTAGTGCCCAAAAATCCCCCTGAGAGCCCAAATTGAACCCAAAATTCCCAAATTTCACCCCAAATCCCACTGGGATTTCTCTCCAGACCCTCTAAGTACCCGAAATTCCCTAAAATTTCCCCAAAATTCCCCAAATTTCCCTGAAATTCCCCAAATTTTTCCCCCCAAATCCTCACTTGTAACAGAAGTTTTGCTGAATTTCCCCAAAATCCTCTCCAAAAATTGCCCAAAACCTCAAAAAATTCCCCAAATCCCCCTCTCCAAGATCCCAAATCCCCAAAATTCCCAAATTTTTCCCCAAAATTCCCAAATTTTTTTCCCAAATTCCCCTTGACCTGCAGCAAATCCCACTTGGTGCCGAAGATTTTCCCTTTTTCCCCCAAATTCCCCCAAAAATCCCCAAAAAATCCTCCCTAAACTGCCCAAATCCACCCAAATCCCTTCCTTAGACTTTTTAAACTCTCCCAAATTCCAAAAAAATCCCAAAATCCCATTTTTTCACCCCAAAATTTGCACCTGCCGCAGATCTTTCTCGGTGTCGAAGCTCCTGATGGTTTTGTTCCCAAAATTGCCCCAAATTTCCCCAAAACTGCTCCAAACTTCCCCAAAACTGCCCCAAATCCACTTTAAACTTCCCCAAATCCTTCCCCAGATCCCTTTAAATACCCCAAATTCCCAAAAAGCCCCAAAATCCCATTTTTTCGCCCCAAAATCCCACCTGGGGAAGATCTTTCTCGAAGCTCCTGACTGTGGCTCCAAAACTACCCCAAATCTCCCCAAATTTCCCCCAAAACTGCCCCAAATCCACCCCAAATCTCCCCAAAACTCCTCCCCAGACACCTCTAACTATCCCAAATTCCCAAAAAGCCCCAAAATCCCCTTTTTTCACCCCAAAATCCCACCTGCAGCAGCTCCTTCTCGCTGTCGAAGCTCCTGACCGTGGCTCCAAAAACATCCCCAAATCTCCTCAAAACTTCCCCAAAATTACCCCAAACTGCCCCAAATTCCTTCCCCAGATCCCTTATATTATCTCAAATTCCCAAAAAGCCCAAAAATCCTCTTTTTTCCCCCAAAATCCCACCTGGAGCAGCTCCTTCTCAGTGTCGAAGCTCCTGACGGTGGCTCCAAAAACTACCCAAAATCCCCCTCCAAACTACCCCAAATTGCCCCAAAACTTCCCCAAATCCCCCCAAAACTCCTCCCCAGACACCCCAAATTCCCAAAAAGCCCCAAAATCCCATTTTTTCACCCCAAACTCGCACCTGCAGCAGCTCTTTCTCGCTGTCGAAGCTCCTGACGGTGGCTCCCAAAACATCCCCAAATCTCCCCCAAAACTTCCCCCAAACTCCCCCAAAACTGCTCCAAATCCACTTTAAACTTCCCCAATTCACTCCCGAGATCCCCCAAATTCCCAAAAAGCCCCAAAATCCCGTTTTTTCGCCCCAAACTCGCACCTGCAGCAGCTCTTTCTCGCTGTCGAAGCTCCTGACGGTGGCTCCCCGCAGGGGGGCGCAGGGCAGCAAGGTGAACACGACGCGCAGGAAAGGCTCCCGAGCGCCGTGCCGCAGAGCCACGGCCGCGATGGCGATCACGGGGTCGTGCTGCGGCTCCGGAAACACACCTGCGACCCCAAAAACCCGAAAAGTCACCCCAAAAAACCCCAAAATCCGCCCGGAAAACCCCAAAATCCGCCCTGAAATGAGCGAAATGCTGTTCTGCGGCGCCACCGTGTGGCCGAAAGGTGGAACTGCAGCTCAAAGGACACAAACCCGAAATTGCGTTAAAAAGCCCCAAAATTTAGCCAAAAAACACCCCAAATTCGGGTCAGAGACTCCAAAATTAGGGTCAGAGACTCCCAAAATAGGGTCGTGAACCCCAAAACTCGGGTCTGCGACCCCAAAAACCCCCAAAACCGACCCTACAAACCATTAAAATGAGCCCAAAATGTCCTAAACCCAACCCCAAATCCTCTCCTCCCGTGCCGAAGAGCCACGGCCGCGATGGCGATCACGGGGTCGTGCTGCGGCTCCGGAAACACACCTGCGACCCCGAAAACCCGAAAATTCACCCCAAAAAACCCCAAAATCCGCCCAGAAAACCCCAAAATCCGCCCGAAAAACCCCAAAATTCAACCAGAAATGCGCGAAATGCTGTTCTGCGGCGCCACCGTGTGGCCGAAAAGTGGAACTGCAGCTCAAAGGACATATGCCCAAAATTGAGCCAAAAAAACCCAAAACTTAGCCAAAAAAAACCCCAAAATTCGGGTCTGGAACCCCAAAATTGGCTTCGCGGGCCCAAAAAAAACCCAAAATCGACCCCGAAAACTCTAAAAACCCCAAAATCGACCCCGAAATGCCCCAAAAACGGCGAAAATGTTTCTCTGCGTCGCCACCGTGTGGTCGAAAAGTGGAACTGCAGCTCAAAGGACAAAACCCCGAAATTGAGTTTAAAAGCCTCAAAATTTAGCAAAAAAACCCCAAAACTTGGGGTCAGAGACTCCCAAAATAGGGTCGGGAACCCCAAAATTCGGGTCTGCGACCCCAAAAACCCCCAAAATCGATGCTGGAAACCCCAAAAACTGCCCCAAAATGACCCCAAATGCATCCAAAGCAGCCCCACCTCTCAGTGCCCTTTTTACCCTAAAATCCCCATTTTTCACCCCAAAATCCCCATTTTTCACCCCAAAACCGCCGGGATTTTTGCTCCCAGTACAAACCAGTCCATCCCAGTCAATCCCAGTTCAATTCCAGTATGTCCCAGTCCCATTTTTAACCCTAAACCTCCCATTTTCCCCACTAAAATCCCCATTTTTCACCCCAAAATCCCCATTTTTCACCCCAAAATCCCCATTTTTCACCCCAAAACCGCCGGGATTTTTCCTCCCAGTCCCTCCCAGTCCCTCCCAGTACAAACCAGTAAACTCACCCTTCCTCCCAGAACACTCCATTTCAACTCACCCCTGAACCACCAGCCCAAATCCCATCTTTTCACCCCAAAATCCCCATTTTTCACCCCAAAATCCCCATTTTTCACCCCAAAACCACCAGGATTTTCACTCCCAGTCCCTCCCAGTATAAACCAGTCCAAACCAGTTCATCCCAGTTCCTCCCAGTCTCTTTTTCATCCATAAAACTCCCATTTTCCCTGCTAAAATCATCATTTTTACTCCTAAAATTCCCATTTTTCACCCCAAAATCCCCATTTTTCACCCCAAAACCGCCGGGATTTTCGCTCCCAGTCCCTCCCAGTATAAACCAGTATAACCCAGTTCCCTTTACCTTTCCTCCCAGCACACTCGATGTCGAAGCTCAGCACCCTGAGCGGCGCCAGCCCAGCTCCCAGTGCCCTTTTCACCCCAAAATCCCCATTTTTCACCCCAAAATCCCCATTTTTCGCCCCAAAACCGCCGGGATTTTCACTCCCAGTCCCTCCCAGTATAAACCAGTTCATCCCAGTCAATCCCAGTTTGTCCCAGTCCCATTTTTAACCCTAAACCTCCCATTTTCCCCACTAAAATCCCCATTTTTCACCCCGAAATCCCCATTTTTCACCCCAAAACCACCAGGATTTTCCCTCCCAGTCCATCCCAGTTTATCCCAGTACAAACCAGTTCCTCCCAGTTTCTTTTTCATCCATAAAACTCCCATTTTCCCCCCGGAAACCACCACTTTTGCCCTTAAAATCCACATTTTTACCTCCAAAATCCCCATTTTTCACCCCAAAACCGCCGGGATTTTTGCTCCCAGTCCCTCCCAGTATAAACCAGTCCAAACCAGTTCATTCCAGTTCCTCCCAGTCTCTTTTTCATCCATAAAACTCCTATTTTCCCTGCTAAAATCATCATTTTTACTCCTAAAATCCCCATTTTTCACCCCAAAATCCCCATTTTTCACCCCAAAACCGCCGGGATTTTCGCTCCCAGTCCCTCCCAGTCCCTCCCAGTCCCTCCCAGTTCATCCCAGTACAAACCAGTATAACTCACCCTTCCTCCCAGCACACTCGATGTCGAAGCTCAGCACCCTGAGCGGCGCCAGCCCCAGCCAGGCTCCCTCGGGAGGATGACTCTTCAGCTTCCTCCACTCCACATCCACCTCCAGCTGGCACAGAGTGGCTTTTTGGGGCGAATTCGGGGGATTTTGGGCAATTTGGGGGTTCTGGGGTGAGTTTTGGGGGGAGTTTGGGGTGTTTTGGGGGTTTTTGGGGTTTTCTCTCCAGTGGAAATCTCCCTGCTGGAGCTCAACCCAGCAGCAGCCAACCAGGCCGGAGTCGGCCATGAACCTGAAAGGGTTAAAGATTCGGGGTGAAATTTGGGGAATTTGGGGTGAAATTTGGGGTTTTTGGGGTGAAATTGGGATTTGGGGTTTTGGGGAATTTGGGGTTTGGGGTTTAGGGGGTTTGGGGTTTTAAGGGGAAAATGTGGGATTTGGGGGAAAATTAGTTTTGGGGGAAAAATTTGGGGAGTTTGAGGAGGAATTTGGGGGAAAAATTGGGGTTTAGGGAAAAATTGGGGTTTAGGGGGAAAATTTGCAGGGAAAATTTGGGGTTTAGGGAGGAATTTGGGGGAAAAAATTAGGGTTTGGGAAGGAAATTTGGGGTTTTGGGGTAAAATTTATGGGGAAAATTTGGGGTTTGGGGAGGAAATTTCAGGGAAAAATTGGGGTTTGGGGAGGAAATTTGGGGTTTGGGGGAAAAATTGGGTTTTGGGGAAAAATTGGGATTTTGGGGGAAAGATTTGGGATTTTGGGAAAATTTGGAGGGAAAATTTGGGGTTTAGGGGAAAAATTTGGGGTTTGGGGAGAAAATTTCAGGAACAAAATTGCAGTTTGTGGAGGAAATTTGAGGTTTGGGGGAAAATTTGAGGTTTGGGGGAAATTTGGGGTTAAAAATTGGGGTTTGGAGGGGAAAATTTGGAGGGAAAATTTGGGGTTTGGGGAGGAAATTTGGGGGAAAAAGTTGAGGTTTGGGGAAGAAATTTGGGGTTTAGGGAGAATTTGGGGGAAAAAATTGCAGTTTGTGGAGGAAATTTGGGGGAAAATTTGGGGTTTTGGGGTAAAATTTGGGGGAAAAATTGGAGGTTTGGGGGAAAATTTGGGGGTTTGGGGAGGAAATTTGGGGGAAAAATCGGAGGTTTGGGGAAGAAATTTGGGGTTTTGGGGGGAAAATTTGGGGTGGGATTTTTTCAGGGTGAAATCTGGGGATTTTGGGGTCTTTTAGGGTGGATTTTGGTGCATTTTGGGGTCAAATTTGGGGTGTTTGGGGTCAGATTTGTGACAAAAACATCCAATTTTAAAGCCAAAAAAATCTGATTTTGGGGCTTTTTGGGTTGGATTTTTTCAGGTTTTTTTGGGGTGAATTCTGGGGGTTTTGGAGTGTATTTGGGTTGGATTTTGGGGTCCCACCTGATCTCAAAATCGATGTTTGCCTCGAAGGGAGGTGAAATTTGGGTATTTGGGGTCAAATTTGAGGCAGAAAAATCCAATTTTGGAGCTTTTGGGTGGAATTTTTTCAGGGGATTTTGGAGTTGGATTTTGGGGTGTTTGGGCTCAAAATTGAGGTGGAAAAATCAGATTTTGACGCAGAAAAATCAAATTTTGACGCAGAAAAATCACATTTTTAAGCGAAAAAAATCCGATTTTGGGGTTTTTCGGGTGGGATTTTTTTGGGGATTTTGGGGTGGATTTTGGGGTGTTTTTGGGTGGATTTTGGGGTCCCACCTGATCTCAAAGTCGATGTTTGCCTCGAAGGGAGGAGAAATTTGGGTATTTGGGGTCAAATTTGAGGCAGAAAAATCACATTTTGGCAGATTTTGGGGCTTTTTCAGGGGATTTTGGGTTGATTCTGGGGATTTTGGGGTGTTTTGGGGTGGATTTTGGGGTGTTTGGGCTCCAAATTGAGGTGGAAAAATCAGATTTTGACGCAGAAAAATCACATTTTTAAGCGAAAAAAATCCGATTTTGGGGCTTTCGGGTGGGATTTTTGGGGTGAATCAGGGGTTTTGGGGTGTTTTTGGGGTGTATTTTGGGGTCCCACCTGATCTCAAAGTCGATGTTTGCCTCGAAGGGAGGAGAAATTTGGGTATTTGGGGTCAAATTTGAGGCAGAAAAATCACATTTTGGAGCTTTTGGGTGGAATTTTTTCAGGGGATTTTGGGTTAGATTTTGGAGATTTTGGGGTTGGATTTTGGGGACCTTCAGGGTGGATTTTGGGGTGTTTGGGCTCCAAATTGAGGTGGAAAAATCAGATTTTGACGCAGAAAAATCACATTTTTAAGCGAAAAAAATCCGATTTTGGGGCTTTTCGGGTGGGATTTTTTTGGGGTGAATCCAGGGGATTTTGGGGTGGATTTGGGGTGTATTTTGGGGTCCCACCTGATCTCAAAATCGATGTTTGCCTCAAAGGGAGGCGAAATTTGGGTATTTGGGGACAAAATTGAGGCAGAAAAATCACATTTTGGAGCTTTTTGGTGGAATTTTTTCAGGGGATTTTGAAGTTGGATTTTGGGGTGTTTGGGCTCAAAATTGAGGTGGAAAAATCAGATTTTGAGGCAGAAAAATCAAATTTTGAGGCAGAAAAATCAGATTTTTAAGCGAAAAAAATCCGATTTTGGGGCTTTTCGGGTGGGATTTTTTCGGGGTGAATCCAGGGGGTTTTGGGGTGGATTTGGGGTGTTTTTTGGGGTCCCACCTGATCTCAAAGTCGATGTTTGCCTCAAAGGGAGGAGAAATTTGGGTATTTGGGGACAAAATTGATGCAGAAAAATCACATTTTTAAGTGAAAAAAATCAGATTTTGGGGCTTTTCAGGTGGAATTTTTTCGGGGTGAATTCTGAGGGTTTTGGGGTGTTTTTGGGGTGGATTTTGGGGTGTTTGGGCTCCAAATTGAGGTGGAAAAATCAGATTTTGACGCAGAAAAATCACATTTTTAAGCGAAAAAAATGCGATTTTGGGGCTTTTCGGGTGGGATTTTTTCGGGGTGAATCCAGGGGATTTTGGGGTGGATTTGGGGTGTTTTTTGGGGTCCCACCTGATCTCAAAGTCGATGTTTGCCTCGAAGGGAGCAGCTCTGAGCAGCCCCAGCTCTCCCCAGCGCAATCCTCTCTCCAGCAGGCGGCGAGCAGCAGGAACCAGGCGGGGCAGAGCCACGCCCACCCGGACAAAGGGGGTCTTCAGCTCCCCCTGGAACCCCAAAATACCTGGGCGGGGGGAGAGGAAAGGGTTAACCCAAAAAAACCCCCAAAAAAATCCCAAATTCCTGCGAAAAACGGTGAAAAAATAGCGAACTTCGGCAAAAATAGCCAAAAAATGGCTCCAAAATCTCTTCCCAAACCCCAAAATCTCCCCCTGGAACCCCAAAATACCTGAAGGGGGAGAGGGAAGGGTTAACCCAAAAAAAACCCCCAAAAAATCCCAAATTCCTGCGAAAAACAGTGATAAAATAGCGAAATTCGGTGAAAATTTGGGGAAAATAGCCCCAAAATGGCCCCAAAATCTCTTCCCAAACCCTAAAAAAATCCCACCTGGAACCCCAAAATACCTGCAGGAGGAGAGGAAAGGGTTAACCCAAAAAAAACCCCCAAAAAAATCCCAAATTCCTGCGAAAAAATACGAAATTCCTGGGAAAAACAATGAAAAAATGGCAAAATTCGGTGAAAATTTGGGGGAAAAGGCTCCAAAATCTCTTCCCAAACCCTAAAAAAATCCCACCTGGAACCCCAAAATACCTGCAAGAGGAGAGGAAGGGGTTAACCCAAAAAAAACCCCAAAAAAATCCCAAATTTCTAACAAAAATGGCAAAATTCCCATGAAATTCGGTGAAAATTTGGGGAAAATAGCCCCAAAATCCCCTCCCCCACCCCAAAAAAGGGGTCCTCAGGTCCCCCTGGAACCCCAAAATACCTGGGAAGGGGGAGAGGAAAGGGTTAACCCAAAAAAAACCCCAAAAAATCCCAAATTCCTGGGAAAAATGGTGAAAAAATGGCGAAATTCGGTGAAAATTTGGGGAAAATAGCCCCAAAATAGCCCCAAATAGCCCCAAAATGGCCCCAAAATCTCTTCCCAAACCCTAAAAAATCCCACCTGGAACCCTAAAATACCTGCAGGAGGAGAGAGGAAAGGGTTAACCCAAAAAAACCCCCAAAAAAATCCCAAATTTCTAACAAAAATGGCAAAATTCCCATGAAATTCGGTGAAAATTTGGGGAAAATAGCCCCAAAATGGACCCAAAATCTCTTCCCAAACCCTAAAAAACCCACCTGGAACCCCAAAATACCTGCAGGAGGAGAGGAAAGGGTTAACCCAAAAAAACCTCCGAAAAAATCCCAAATTCCTGGGAAAAATGGTGAAAAAATGGCGAAATTCGGTGAAAATTTGGGGAAAATAACCCCAAAATAGCCCCAAAATGGCCACAAAATCTCTTCCCAAACCCCAAAAAATCCCACCTGGAACCCCAAAATACCTGCAGGGGGAGAGGAAAGGGTTAACCCAAAAAAACCCAAAAAAAATCCCAAATTCCTGCGAAAAATGGCGAAATTTCCATGAAATTCGGTGAAAATTTGGGGGAAATAGCCCCAAAATAGCCCCAAAATAGCCCCAAAATGGCCCCAAAATGGCCCCAAAATCTCTTCCCAAACCCCAAAAAATCCCACCTGGAACCCCAAAATACCTGTGGGGGAGAGGAAAGGGTTAACCCAAAAAAAAACCCAAAAAAAATCCCAAATTCCTGGGAAAAATGGCGAAATTTCCATGAAATTTGGTGAAAATTTGGGGGAAATAGCCCAAAAATAGCCCAAAAATGGCCCAAAATGGCCCCAAAATCTCTTCCCAAACCCCTAAAAAATCCCACCTTGGAACCCCAAAATACCTGTGGGGGAGAGGAAAGGGTTAACCCAAAAAAAACCCCCAAAAAAATCCCAAATTTTCAACAAAAATGGTGAAAAAATGGCGAAATTCCAAAAAAAAATCACATAAAAATTGGGGAAAATGCAGCAGAAACTGACCCAAAAATGCCACAAATATTCCCCAAAAATATCCCAAAAATCATCCCAAAAATTCCCCTAAAATGCCCCAAAATTATCCCCCAAAATCCTTGAATTTTTGGGATTCTCAGGTTGATTTTTTTGGCTTCGATTTTGAGGTTTTAGGGCATTTTTAGGTCATTTTTGGGTCATTTTTAGATCATTTTTGGGTCATTTTTAGATCATTTTTAGGTCATTTTTGGGTCATTTTTTGGGTCACTTTTGGGTCATTTTTAAGTCATTTTTGGTTCACTTTTCGGTCATTTTTGTGTCATTTTTGAGTCATTTTTGGGTCATTTTAAAGCCATTTTTGGGTCATTTTAAAGCCATTTTTGGGTCATTTTAAAGCCATTTTTGGGTCATTTTTGGGTCATTTTTAGGTCATTTTTAGGTCATTTTTGGATCATTTTTGGTTCATTTTTCCACCGTTTTTTTCCCCCAAAACACCCCAAAAATTCCCAAATTTTTTTAGGATTCTCCAATTCCCTCTCACTCTGTTTGTAGAGCAGCTGCAGCTCCAGGACGTGTTTTGGGGGATTTTTGGGTCATTTTTAGGTCATTTTTGGGTCATTTTTAGTCATTTTTTGGACCATTTTTAAGCGATTTTTAGGCAATTTTTAGGTAAATTTTGGGTCATTTTTAGGTCAATTTTAGATCATTTTTGGGTCATTTTTAGATCATTTTTGGGTCATTTTTGAGTCATTTTTCGGTCATTTTTGAGTCATTTTTGGATCGTTTTTAAGTCATTTTCAGGTCATTTTTAGATCATTTTTAGGTAAATTTTGGGTCATTTTTGGCTCATTTTTGGCTCATTTTTAGGTCATTTTTGGATAATTTTAAAGTTATTTTTACATCACTTTTGAGTCATTTTCGGTTCATTTTTGGGTCATTTTTAGGTCACTTTTGGGTAATTTTTAGTCATTTTTGGTTCATTTTTCCTCATTTTTTCCCCCACAACACCCCAAAAATTCCCAAATTTTTTTGGGGATTCCCAACTGTTCCTCTCACTCTGTTTGTAGAGCAGCTGCAGCTCCAGGACGTGTTTTGGGAGATTTTTGGGATTTTTAGGTCATTTTTGGCTCATTTTTAGTCATTTTTTGGATCATTTTTAAGTGATTTTTAGGGAATTTTTAGGTAAATTTTGGGTCATTTTTAGGTCATTTTTAGGTCAATTTTAGATCATTTTTGGGTCAATTTTGGGTCATTTTAGGGTCATTTTTAGCTCATTTTTCCTCCTTTTTTTTCTCCCACGACACCCCAAAAATTCCCAAATTTTTTTTTTGGGGATTCCCAAATATTTTTGGGATTCCCAGGGTGAATTTTGGGCTCCAATTTTCCATTTTTAGGCCATTTTTGGGCCATTTTTGGGCCATTTTTGGGTCATTTTTGGTCATTTTTATCTCATTTTTCCACCATTTTTTCCCCCACGACACCCCAAAAATTCCCAAATTTTTTTTTTGGGGATTCCCAAATTTTTTTGGGGATTCCCAAATGTTTTCCTCACTCTGTTTGTAGAGCAGCTGCAGCTCCAGGACGTGTTTTGGGAGATTTTTGGGATTTTTAGGTCATTTTTGGCTCATTTTTAGTCATTTTTTGGACCATTTTTAAGTGATTTTTAGGTCATTTTTGGGTCTTTTTTGGGCCTTTTTAAAGTCATTTTTAGGTCAATTTCAGGTCATTTTAGGGTCATTTTTAGCTCATTTTTCCTCCTTTTTTTTCCCCCACAACACCCCAAAAATTCCCAAATTTTTTTTTTTGGGATTCCCCAATGTTTTCCTCACTCTGTTTGTAGAGCAGCTGCAGCTCCAGGACGTGTTTTGGGAGATTTTTGGGATTTCCTCTCTGCTCTCTCCTCAGCGCCGACTCCAGCTCCTGCTCCAGCTGCTCCAGGTGGGATGATGTCACACCTGGAAAACCCAAAAAATCCCCAAAAAATCCCAAATTTCAGCAGCTGAAAAATTCTGGGAGAAGATCCTAAAATTTGGGGGGCAGGGGAGGAGAAATGCCAAAAAAATTGGGGGTTTTGGGGGGAATTTTGGGGAGAATTTGGGGATTTTTGGGGAAATTTGGGGATTTTGGGAGAATTTGGGGGAATTTGGTAACTTTGGGGATTTTGGGGAAATTTGGGGATAAAGATTTTTTGGGAAAATTGGGGATTTTTGGGGATTTTTGGATTTTGGGGGAAAATCTGGGGATTTTTGGATTTTGAGGATTTTGGGGAAAATTTGGGGATTTTGGGGGAATTTGGGGAATTGTATAGCTTTGGGGGAAATTGGGAGAATTTAGATTTTGGAAAATTTGGGGATTTTGTGAAAATTTGGGGATTTTGGGAGATTTGGGAGAATTTGGAAAATTTGGGGAAATTTGGGGATTTCGGGGGAAATTTGGGATTTTTGGGGAAATTTGTGAATTTGGGGGAAATTTGGGGATAATTTGGGGATTTTAGGGGGAATTTAGGGATTTTGGGGGAAAATTTGAGGGAATTTTGGGGAGAATTTTGGGGATTTTGGGGAAATTTGGGAATTTGGGGGACTTGGGGAAAATTTGGGGATTTTGGGGGAAGAATTTGGGGATTTTGGGGAAAATTTGGGGGAATTGGGAGAGAATTTGGGGATTTTGGGGATTTGGAGAATTTGATTGGGGGTTTTGGGGGAAATTTGGGGGTTTTTGGGGAATTTGAAAATTTTTGGGGAGAATTTTTGGGGAGAATTTGGGGTGGGGGAATTTTGAGGGAAATTTGGGGAGATTTTGGGGGAAATTTGGGGGATTTTGGGGAAAATTTGGGGATTTTGGGGAAAAGGGGGAATTTGGGAAATTGGGGATTTTGGGGAAATTTGGGAATTTTGGAATTCGGGGAAATTTGGGGATTTTGGGGGAAATTGAGGGATTTGGGGGAAATTTGGGGATTTTAGGGGAATTTGGGGATTTTTGGGGAATTTTGGGGAAATTTGGGGAGAATTTGGGGGGGGAAATTGGGGATTTTGGGGGAAATTTGGGGGTTTGGGGCAAATTTAGGGGTTTCTGGGAGAATGGGATTTTTGGGGGAAATTTGGGGATTTTGGGGAATTTGGGATTTTGGGGGAATTTTGGGGGAAATTTGGGGAGAAATTTGGGAATAATTTGGGGAGAAATTTGGGAATAATTTGGGGATCTTGGGGGAAAATTTTGGGGGAAATTTTGGGATTTTTGGGGTTTTTTTTGGGGCACTTTAGGGTTTTTTTGGGGTCTGGGATTTTTGGGGAATTTTGGGGGAACTTTTGGGATTTTTTGTGAGGATTTTGGGGGTGATTTTTGGGATTTTGAGCAATTTTGAAGCTGAATTTTTGGGGTTTTTCATAGGAATTTGGATTTTTTGGGGTTTTTTTTTGGGATTTCAGGGTTTTTGGGGTCTGGGATTTTTTGGGGGTTTTGGGGTTTTTTGGGGGAATTCATGGGATTTTTGGGGATGATTTTGAGGGCGATTTTTGGGATTTTGAGTGATTTTGAAGGCGATTTTTGCCATTTTTATGGCGTTTTTTGCAGGAATTTCGGATTTTTTCGGGGTTTTTGGGGATTTTGGGCTCAGGGATTTTTGGGGAATTTTAGGGGTTTTTGGGGAATTTGTGGGATTTTTGGGGAGTCTTAAAGGTGATGTTTGGGAGTTGAAGGCGTGCCAGGTGAGCCAACTCTGGTAGGATTTGGGATTTTTGGGTTTTTTTGGGGCATTTTTGGGGTTTTCAGGGTCTAGGATTTTTGGGGAATTTTGGGGTTTTTTTGGGAGAATTTTTGGGATTTTTTGTGAGGATTTTGGGGGTGATTTTTGGGATTTTGAAGCTGAATTTTTGGGGTTTTTCATAGGAATTTGGATTTTTTGGGGTTTTTTTTTTGGGATTTCAGGGTTTTTGGGGGTTTTGGGGTTTTTTTGGGGGAACATTTGGGATTTTTTGTGAGGATTTTGAGGGCGATTTTTGGGATTTTGAGCGATTTTGAAGGCGATTTTTGGGGTTTTTCATAGGAAAATCCGATTTTTTCGGGGTTTTCGGGCTCAGGGATTTTTGGGGTTTTTTGGGGTGATTTGGGGGATTTTTGGGGTCTCACCTGGGGGTGCCTGGACGTAGAAGTAGGGGCTGAAGCCGTGCAGGTGAGCACACACACTCAGTGGTGAGCAGATTTTTGGGATTTTTTCAGGGTTTTTTAGGGGAATTTGAGGGTTTTTTGGGGTCTGGGATTTAGGGGAATTTTGGGGTTTTTTGGGGGAATTCATGGGATTTTTGGGGATGATTTTGAGGGCGATTTCGGTGATTTTGAAGGCGATTTTTGCCATTTTTATGGCGTTTTTTGTAGGAATTTCCGATTTTTTCGGGGTTTTCGGGCTCAGGGATTTTGGGGTTTTTTGGGGTGATTTGGGGGATTTTTGGGGTCTCACCTGGGGGTGCCTGGACGTAGAAGTAGGGGCTGAAGCCGTGCAGGTGAGCACACACACTCAGCCCCTCCCCCGTGACGCCGAACATCCGCAGGATGGGGGAGGGGCGCGGCCAGCCCGGCATCCCGGGGGGAGGAATTCCTAAAATTTGGGAATTTTGGGAGATTTTAGGAACAGCCTGGGAAAGCCCAGAGGGCAGGGAGGGGCTGGGGGAGGTCAGTCCCTAAAAATTGGGGGGTTTTGGGGGGGATTTGGGGGGGTTTTGGGGGAATTTGGGGGATTTTGTGGAATTTGGGGGAAATTTGGGGGATTTTCTGGGGGAATTTGGGGATTTTGGGGTTCCCAGGGGAATTTTGTAAGGAATTTTGGGGATTTTTGGGGATCCCAAGGGGATTTGGAGGGAATTTTGGGGATCCCAGGAGAATTTGGGGTGGATTTGGGGAATTTTGGGGGATTTGGGTGGATTTGGGGGATTTTGGGGGAATTTGGGGAGTTTTGGGTTCTCAAGGGGATTTGGAGGGAATTTTGGGGCTACCAGGAGAATTTGGGGGGATTTGGGGGGATTCTGGGGGGATTTGGGGGATTTTGGGGAGGATTTTGGGGTTTTTTGGCTCCCAGGATTCAGGGTTTTTTCAGGGATTTTTTGGGGTGGTTTTTAGGATTCCCAGGCTGTTTTTTGGGGTGAATTTTTGGGATTTTGGGGAGGATTTGGGGGTTTTTTGGCTCCCAGGATTCAAGGATTTTTTGGGGTGTTTTTTAGGATTCCCAGGCTGTTTTTTGGGGTGAATTTTTTGGATTTTGGGGTTTTTTGGCTCCCAGGACTCAGGGATTTTTTGGGGATTTTTCAGGCTGTTTTTTGGGGTTCCCAGGCTGGTTTTTGGGGTGGATTTTTTGGGATTTTGGGGTTTTTTGGCTCCTAGGACTCAGGGATTTCTCAGGGATTTTTCAGGCTGGTTTTTAGGATTCCCAGGCTGTTTTTTGGGGTGAATTTTTGGGATTTTGGGGTGACTCACCCACATAGTGATCAATGTCCAGCTGCAAGAACTGCAGGGTGAATTTTGGGTTTTTTTGGGGGATTTTGGGGTTTTTTGGCTCCCAGGATTTGGGGGTTTTCAGGGATTTTTCAGGCTGGTTTTTGGGGTTCCCAGGCTGTTTTTTGGGGTGGATTTGGGGGAGGATTTTGGGGTTTTTTGGCTCCCAGGACTCAGGGTTTTTTCAGGGATTTTTCAGGCTGGTTTTTAGGGTTCCCAGGCTGTTTTTTGGGGTGAATTTTTGGGATTTTGGGGTGACTCACCCACATAGTGATCAATGTCCAGCTGCAGGAACTGCAGGGTCTGGGGGGGCTGGGGGGGAGGGGCAGGGCGACGCCATTTGGGGAGAACTTCCCCCACAAACAGACTGCCTGGGGGGGAAAATCCCAAAAATCATCCCAAATTACCCCAAAAACACCCAGAGTTACCCAAAATAACCCCAAAACCACCCTAAGTTACCCCAAAATCACACAAAACGAACCCAAAACCGACCAGAGTTACACAAGATCACCCAGAATAACCAAAAGTACCCCAAAATCACCCTAAAATCACCCCAAAAACACCCAGGTTAACCTAAATTCACCCCAAAATCATACAAAATCACCCCAAAATCACCCAGTATGACCCCAGAATCACCCAGAATGATCTAAATCACCCAAAAATCACCCCAAATCACCCACAATGACCCAAAATCACCCTAAATTAACCCAAAAACACCCAGAATTACCCAGAATCACTTTAATTCACCCCAAAAGTCACCCGAAATTGCCCCAAAACCACCCAGAATTACCCCAAAATTACCCAGAATCACCCGAAATTACCCCAAGTCACCCAGAATTAACCCAAAGTCATCTTAATTCACCCAAAAATCACCCTAAATTACCGGAAAAACACCCAGAATTACCCAGAATCACCCAGAATTAACCCAAAATTACCCAGAATCACCTGAAATTACCCCAAAAATCACCCAGAATTACCCCAGAATCACCCAGAATAACCTAAAATCACCCAAAATCCCCCCAAACCCTTCAAAAATCCCCTCAACTCCCCACAAATCCCCCCAAAATCCCCTCAAACCCTCCCAAAATCCCCCTCAAGCCTCTCAACTCCCTCCAAATCCTCCCAAAATTCCCCCAAAATCCCCCAAATCCCCTCACCAGTGGGCTGGCTGGTGGGATCAGGAGCAGCTCCCTCTGCTCCCATCTCCAAATCCCCCAAAATCCCCCCAAAATCTCCCAAAAATCCCCTAAAATCTCCCAAAATCCCCAGAAATCTCCCTCAATCCCTACCCAAATTCCCCAAAATCCCCTCAAATCCTCCCAAAATCCTCCCAAAATCCAAAAAATCTCCCCAAAATCCTCCAAATATCCCCTCAACTCCCACCAAATCCCCCCAAAATCTCCCACCAAATCCCCTCAAACCCTCCCAAATCCTCCCAAAATCCCCTCAAACCCTCCCCAAATCCCCAGAAATCTCCCTCAATGCCCTCAAATCCTCCCAAAATCCCCCAAAATCCCCCTAAAATCCCCAAAATTCCCCCAAAAATCCCTTCAAAATCCCCAGAAAGCTCCCTCAATCCCCTCAAACCCTCCCAAAATCTCCCCAAACCCCAAAAAGCTCCCAAAATCCCCCTAAAATCCCCCTAAATCCCCTTAAAACTCCCAAACCCTCCCCAAATCCTCAAATCCCCCCACATTACCCCAAAATCCCTCAAACCCTCCCAAATCCCAAACCCCCAAAATTCTCCCAAATCCCAAATCCCCTCACCAGTGGGCCTGGTGGGATCAGGCACAGCTCCTGCTCCCATCTCCAAATCCCCCAAAATCCCTCAAAATCCCCAGAAATCTCCCTCAATCCCCTCAAACCCTCCCAAATTCCCCCAAATCCCCCAAAATCTCCCTCAATCCTCTCAACTCCCCCAAAATCTCCCAAAATCCCTTAAACCCTCCCCAAAACCCTCCCCAAATTCCCAACTATCCCCCAAATCCCCCCAAATCCTCCAAATCCCCTCAATCCCTCCCCAAATCCCCTAAAATCCCCTCAAAATCTCCCAAAACTCCCGAACCCTCCCAAATTACCAAAACCCCCCAAAATCCCCTCAATCCCTCCCAAATCCCCCTAAAATCCCAAAATCATCCCAAAATCCCCTAATCCTCTCAACTCCCCCAAATCTCCAAAATCTCCAACAAAATCCTCAAACCCTCCCAAATTCCCCAAAATCCCTCAAATCCTCCCAAAACCTCCCAAAATCCACCCAAAATCCCCTCAAACCCTCCCAAAATCCCCACAAATCTCCCTCAATGCCCTCAAAATCTCCCCAAAACCCCCCAAATTCCCCAAAATCCCCTCAAACCCTCCCAAAATCCCCCAAAATCCCCCAACCCCCTCACCAGTGCGCTGGCTGGTGGGATCAGGTGCAGCTCCCTTTCCTCCCTCTCAAAAATCTCCCCGAAATCCACCCAAATCCCTCAAATTCCCCCAAAATCCTCCCAAAAATCTCGCCAAATTCCCCCAAAATCCACATAAATCTCCCAAAATCCGCCCAAAATCCCCTCAAACCCTCCCAATACCCTCCCAAAATCCCCTGAAATCCCCCCAAATCCCTTCAAACCCTCCCAAAATTCCCCAAAAATCCCCAATCCCCTCACCAGTGGGCTGGCTGGTGGGATCAGGCACAGCTCCCTCTCCTCCCATCTCCAAATCCCCCAAAATCCCCCCAAATCCTTCCAAAATCTCTCATAAAATCCCCCTCAAACCCTCCCAAAATCCCCCTCAATCCCCTCAAACCCTCCCAAAATCCCCACAAATCTTCCTCAACCCCCCAAATCCCCCCAAATTCCCCTCAAATCCTCAAACCCTCCCAAATTCCCCAAAATCCCCCCAAATCTCCCTCAATGCCCTCAAATCCTCCCAAAATCCACCCAAATCCCCCAAATTCCCCCAAAATCCCCGAAAATCCTCCCCAAAATCCCCTCAAACCCTCCCAAAATCCCCCCAAATCCTCTCAAACCCTCCCAAAATCCCCCCAAAATCCCCAATCCCCTCACCAGTGGGCTGGCTGGTGGGATCTCCCTCTGCTCCCATCTCCAGCTCCTCCTCGAGCTCCTCCAGCTCTCCCAGCTGCGCCAGTTCCTCCTCGAACTGGGAAGGAGCTTTGGCAGCTCCCCGGAACTTTTTGGGAGCCCCAGGGTGACCCCCGGGGGTGCCAGGGCGCTTTGGGGCCTCCATGGCTCTGGAAAGGGGGAAAAAATTAAATTTTGGGGGGTTTGGGAGGTGAAAATTTGGGGGTTTTACCCTCAGGGAATTCAAAAATTTTCTGGGGATTCTTAAAAAATTTTTAGCCCAAAGTTTTCCCCTCAGGAATTCCGCAAAATCCCCTCAGGGACACCAAAATGCCCTCAGAGACCCTAAAATCCCCTCAGGTACACCAAAATCCCCTCATGGATTCACCAAAATCCCCTCAGAGAATCCCAAAACTTTCTGGGGATTCCTCAGAAATTTTTAACCAAAAGTTTCCCCTCAAGGATTCCCAAAATTCCCTCAGGATTCCCAAAATTCCCTCAGGAATCCCAAAATCTTCTGGGGTTTCTTAAAAAATTTTTCCCCAAAAGTTTCCCCTCAGAGATTCCCAAAATTACCTCAGGGAATCCCAAAATCTTCTGGGGATTCTTTAAAATTTTTTCCCCAAAAGTTTTCCCCTCAGAGATTCCCTGAAACCCTTCAGGGACCCCAAAATCCCCTCAGGAACCTCAAAATTCCCTCAGGAACCTCAAAATTCCCTCACGGATCCCCAAATCCCCTCACGGATTCCCAAAAACCCCTCAGGAACCTTTAAGAGAACCCTCAGGGCTCCCCAAAGCGCGGGAACTCCAAATTCCCCTCAGAAATTCCCAAAATCCCCTCATGGATTCCCAAAATCCCCTCAGAAACCCCAAAATTCCGTCATGGATTCCCCTAAAATCCCCTCAGGGTTCCCCAAAGCGCGGGAATCCTAAAATCCCCTCAGGGATCCCCAAAATCCCCTCAGAAACCCCAAAATTCCCTCATGGATTCCCCCAAAATCCCTTCAGAGATCCTAAAATCCCCTCATGGATTCCCCAAAGCGCGGGAACCCCCAAATCCCCTCAGGAATCCCAAAATCCCCTCATGGGTCCCCAAAAACCCCTCAGAAACCCCAAAATCCCCTCAGGGACACTGAAATCCCCTCATGGATTCCCCCAAAATCTCCTCACAGATTCCCCAAAGCGCGGGAATCCCAAAATCCCCTCATGGATTCCCAAAATCCCCTCAGAAACCCCGAAATCCCCTCAGCGCCCCCCCCTCCCCTCACGGCCCCTCACGATTCCCGCGCCGCTTCTCCCTCCCTCAGCACCCCTCAAATCCCCTCGAAACTCTGCCGGAACCTCCCGAAATGTCCTCAACCGTCCCACAGACCCCAAAATTAACCAAAAAACCCCAAAATTTCCCCAATTTTCTCCCCCGGGAAGCCGCAGGTCCCTCACCCCGCTGAGGATCTCCCGCCAATGGCGGCCCCGCCTCGGAAACGCGCAGCGATTGGCTGAATAGCATCACATGACTCCACACTTCCGGCTCATGGGTGCCGCCATCTTGGAAATTACAGCATCCTCACCATGGGCGCCGCCATGTTGAGGAGGGCAAACCGGAAGTTTGCGTACACGGAGCGGCAGAACTTCCGGCGAATGGGCGCCGCCATATTGACCAGACCGGAAGTGTTGCCGGCTGAGCGTCGCCATAGCAACGCGACGCACCGGAAGTTGCCCATGGGCGCCGCCATATTGGGTGTGGAATTCTCCCCAAAATTTTAAGATTTTAAACCCAAATTTCACCCGAAATCGCCCAAAATTTGGCTAAAATCACGAATAACCAAACCTCCCTATTCCCACATTCAAGTATCCGCGAGAATTTGAGGATTTCCCCAAAATTTGGGTTTTTTTTCCAGAAAAACAACTCAAAAATGTGTTTTTGAAACCAAATTTTTATTGCCAGAACCCCCCTGGTGATCTTCACATTTCAGGCAGCATCACCTGGAAAGCAAAAATGAAAAGGGTTAATGGAGAGTCCAAAAATTACCCAAAAATTCACCCAAAAATTACCACAAATTCTCCCCAAAATTTCCCAAAAACTTCCCCCAAAATTTCCCAAAAATTCACCAAAAATTCTGAAAAAATCACCCACAAATTGTCAAAAATTCACCCAAAAATCCCCAAAAAATTAGCCCAAAAATTCCTGAAATTCACCCAAAAATTCTAAAAAATTAATCCCAAAAATCAACCAAAAATTCCCAAAAATTCTGAAAAATTTACCCAAAAATTCACCCAAAAATTCAAAAAAATTCCCCCAAGATTTCCCAAAATTCACCCAAAACTTATCACAAATTCACTCAAAAATTCAAAAAAATTCACCCAAAAATCGTCAGAAATTCACTCAAAAAATTCCAAAAATTCCCCCAGAATTGTTAGATTCACCCTAAAATTCTGAAAAATTCACTCAAAAATCAAAAAAAATTCACCCCAAAAATAAAAAAAATTCACCCAAAATTCCGAAAAATTCACCCAAAAATTCACCCTAAAAATTCCCGAAAATTCAAAAAAAATTCACCCAAAAAGCCCAAAAGTTCACCCAAAAATTCCTGTAAATTCACACAAAAATTCCCAAAAAATGTCAGAAATTAACCCGAAAATTGTCAAAAATTCACCCAAAAAATCACTCAAAAAATCCCAAAAATTCACAAAAAAAATTCCCCCAAAATCTCCCCAAAATTCACCCAAAATTCGGAAAAATTCCCCCAAAAATTGTCAAAAATTCACCCAAAATTGCTGAAAATTCACACAAAAATTCCCAAATGTTGTCCAAAATTCCCCCAAAAATGCTGAAAAATTCACTCCAAAATCCCCCAAAAATCACCCCAAAAATTCCCACAAATTCAACCAAAAATTCACCCAAAAATTTACCCAAAAAATCCCCAAAATTCAGTTTCTGGTTCCCCTCAGACTCCCCAGGGAGGCACAGAAATCCTCAGCAGTTCAGAGCCCAGTGCTGCCATCATTGGGGACCCAAAACTGCCCAAATTAGCCCCAAAAATATCCTCAATTATCCCCAAAAATGTCCCAAATTATCCCAAAAAATATCCTAAATTATCCCCAAATATATCTTAAATTATCCCCAAAAATATCTCAAATTATCCTTAAAAATTGACCCCAATTATCCCAAAAATTGTCACAAATTATCCCCAAAAATGTCCCAAATTATCCCAAAAATATCACAAATTATCCTCAAAAATTGACCCAAATTATCCCCAAAAATGTCCAAAATTATCCCCAAAAAATCCCAAATTATCCCCAAAAATATCCCAAATTATCCCAAAAAATATCCCAAATTATTCCAAAAAATGTCCCAAATTATCCCCAAAAATATCCCAAATTATCCCCAAAAATGTCCCAAATTATCCCAAAAAATATCTCAAATTATCCTCAAAAATTGACCCAAATTTTCCCAAAAATTGACCCAAAATATCCAAAAAAAATCCCAAATTATCCCCCAAAATGTCCAAAATTATCCCCAAAAATATCCCAAATTAGCCCCAAAAATATCCTAAATTATCCCTAAAAATATCTTAAATTATACCAAAAAATCTTAAATTATCCCCAAAAATATCTTAAATTACCCCCAAAAATGTCCCAAATTCCCCAAAAAATATCCTAATTTACAAAAAAAAAAATCCACCCTAAATCCCATTTAAACCCTCAAAAATCCCATTTAAATCAAACAAAAAATCCCATTTAAATCCAAAAAACATCCTATTGACAACTTTTAAAAATTCCCATTGAAATGCCAAAAAAATCTTATTTAAATCTCCCAAAAAAATCACTCAAAATCCAAAAAAATTCACCTTAAATCCCTAAAAATCCACTTTAAATCCCCCAATTTCACCCAAATTTTTTCCAATTCACCTCAAATTTTTTCCCAAACTTACCAGAATTAGGAAATTCTGTTTCTGGGGGTTTTTGGGGTTCAATCCTCCTCCTCATCCTCTCCCCCCCCAGCCCCTCTCTGCCCCTTCTTGGCGTTTTTACCCAAAATTCTCCCAAAATCCTCCTAAAAATCCCTCCAAACTCCCCAAAATCCCCTAAAACCCCCCAAATTCTCTTCAATTCCCACTCAACTCCCAAAAATCTTAAAATTCCCCTAAAATTGACCCAAAATTCTATTTTAAACTCCCAAAAATTCACTTTAAACACCCAAAAATTCACTTTAAATCCCAAAAAAATTCACTTTAAATCCCAAAAAAATCACTTTAAACACCTCTAACTCCCCCATTTTTTGTCCAATTTACCCCAAATTTTTTCCAGAATTTCCCCAAACTCACCAGAATCAGTCAGATGTGTTTTTTGGGGTTTTTGGGGTTCAATCCTCCTCCTCATCCTCTCCCCCCCCAGCCCCTCCCTGCCCCTTCTTGGCGTTTTTCCCCAAAATTCTCCAAAATCTTCCTAAAAATCTCTCTGAACTCCCCAAAATCCCCAAATTCTCTTCAATTCCCACTCAACTCCCAAAATTTTAAAATTCCCCTAAAATTGACCCAAAATTCTCTTTTAAACTCCCAAAAATTCACTTTAAATCCCAAAAAATTCACTTTAAATCCCAAAAAATTCACTTTAAATCCACTTCAAACACCTCTAACTCCCCCATTTTTTGTCCAATCCACCCCAAATTTTTTCCAGAATTTCCCCAAACTTACCAAATTCGGTTAAATCCGGATTTTTTGGGTTTTGGGGTTCAATCCTCCTCCTCATCCTCTCCCCCCCCAGCCCCTCCCTGCCCCTTCTTGGCGTTTTTCCGTTTCACCCTCCCCGGCCTGCCGCCGCCGTAGGGAGAGCGAAGGGAGAAGTCGATGTGCTTCTGCGAGTCCAGGCGCACGATGAACGACGGGATGTTCACCACCTGCTTCCTCACCCTGAAATTTTGGGATTCCCAAAAAAAATTTGGGGTTAAAACTCCAAAATTTGGGGATTTTAGGGCAAAAAATGACAAAAATCGGCATTTGCGGAGCAGAAAAATCATCATTTTTGGGGGATTTAGAATGGAAAAATGGGATTTATTCATGTCAGAGTTAGGGATGTTCACCACCTGCTTCCTCACCCTGAAATTTGGGGATTCCCAAAAAAAATTTGGGGTTAAAACTCTGAAATTTGGGGATTTTAGAGCAAAAAACCCTAAAATCGGCACTTTCCGCATTAAAAAATCACCTTTTTGGGAGAATTTGCAGCAAGAAAACGGGATTAATTCAAGGGATGTTCACCACCTGCTTCCTCACCCTGAAATTTGGGGATTCCCAAAAAAAATTTGGGGTTAAAACTCCGAAATTTGGGGATTTTAGAGCAAAAAATACCAAAAATTGGTGTTTTCGCAGCACAAAAAGCCCTAATATTGACACTTTTCAGGTGGAAAAAAGGGATTATTTGAGGTCAGAGTTAGGGATGTTCACCACCTGCTTCCTCACCCTGCAAATTTGGGGATTCCAAAAAAAAATTTGGGGTTAAAACTCCAAAATTTGACATTTTTAGGGGAAAAAAACCCAAAAATCGGCATTTGCGGAGCAGAAAAATCATCATTTTTGGGGATTTGGAAAGAAAAAATGAGATTAATTCACATCAGAGTTAGGAATGTTCACAACCTGCTTCCTCATCCTGGAATTCGGGGATTCCCAAAAAAAATTTGGGGTTAAAACTCCGAAATTTGGGGATTTTAGAGCAAAAAAATCCCAAAAATCAGCATTTGTGTAGAACATAAATCGCAGTTTTGTGATCAAAATCAGGAGATTTTGGCCCAAATTTTGGGATGCAAATCCCCCAAACCATCCTAACTTGATTCAAGAGTCTGAAGATGTGTTGGACCTCAAAATTTAGGGAAAAAACATAATTTTTTGGATTAAATCCTGGAAATTTGGGAGGAAATTGGTGGGAAAACCACAAAAATTAGGGGAAAAAAACCAAAATTTGAGGATTAACCCTGAAATTTTGGGAAGCAAATCCTATAAACCATCCCAGGTTTATTCAGGAAAGATCTGAGAATACTTAGGAATTCAAAATTTGGGGAAAAAACCTCAAAAATGAGGAAAATTTGGCTGAAAACTTGCAAGTTTCAGCAGAAAATTGGCAGAAAAAACACAAAAATTGGGAGAAAAACCCCAAAAATTGGGGAAAAAACCCAAAATTTTTTATTTAAATGCCCCAAATCATCCCAAATGGATCCCAAACTGATCCTAAATCCCCCAAAATTGGGTTTTTTACCTGAAATTCCCCATTTCCTGCTCCCTTCGCACGGTGTACGGCAGAGCCGCAGTGAGCCTTGCCGAGTCCCACATTTTGGGAATTTTCACCCCAAATTTTTGGAATTTTTGGGGTCAAACGCACCGGATGTGGCGCTGGCGGATCAGCACTCGGGCGTGGTGGATGGATTTGGCCAAATTTGGGGAAAAACCTCAAAACTTGGGAAAATTTGGCTGAAAATTTGCAAGTTTCGGGAGAAAATTGGCAGAAAAACCACAAAAATTAGGGAAAAAGCCCAAAAATTAGGGGAAAAAACCCAAAATTTTTTATCTAAATCCCACAAATCATCCCAAACTGATCCCAAATTGCTGCTAAATCCCCCAAAATTGGGTTTTTTACCTGAAATTCCCCATTTCCTGCTCCCTTCGCAAGGTGTACGGCAGAGCCGCAGTGAGCCTTGCCGAATCCCAAATTTGGGGAATTTTCACCCCAAAAATTTGGGAATTTTGGGGTCAAACGCACCGGATGTGGCGCTGGCGGATCAGCACTCGGGCGTGGTGGATGGATTTGGCCAAACCCAGTTTGAAAACCTGAGTTTGGAGTCTTCTTTCCAAAAAATCTTCGATTTTTAGCCCCAAAATGTAGTCGAGTTTCATCTTCCCTTCGTCCAGAACTCCAATCCGCACCAGGCGGCGCAGGAGGGCGTTGCCTGAAATTGGGGAAAAAAAATGGGGTTTTGGGGATTATTTGGGGATTTTGGGGGGTTTTGGGGAATTTTGGGGGAATTGGGGATTTGGGGAAAATTGGAGGAATTTGGGGGAAAATTGGGGAAATGGATTTGGGAAATACTGATTTTGGGGAATTAATTTGGGGATTTTGGGGGGGTTTTGGGGAATTTGGGGGGGAAAGTGAGAGAATTGGGGGGAAAAAGGGAAAAAAGAGAAATAAAAAGGGAAAAAAAGAGAAAAAGAGAAAAACAGAAAAAGAGAAAAGAAGAGAAAAGAAAAAGAGAAAAGAAAAAGAGAAAAGAAAGAGAAAAGAAAGAGAAAAGAAAGAGAAAAGAAAGAGAAAAGAAAGAGAAAAGAAAGAGAAAAGAAAGAGAAAAGAAAGAGAAAAGAAAGAGAAAAGAAAGAGAAAAGAAAGAGAAAAGAAAGAGAAAAGAAAGAGAAAAGAAAGAGAAAAGAGAAAAGAAAGAGAAAAGAAAGAGAAAAGAAAGAGAAAAGAAAGAGAAAAGAAAGAGAAAAGAAAGAGAAAAGAAAGAGGAAAAAAAGTGAAAAAAAGGAGAAAAAGAGGAAAACAAAGAGGAAAAAAAGACGAAAAAGAGAAAAAAAAGAAGAAAAAAAAGGAAAAAAGAGAAGAAAAAAGGGAAAAAAAAGAGGGAAAAAAAGAGGAAAAAAGAGGAAAAAATTGAGAAAGAGAAAAAAATTGAGAAAAATCAGAAAAATCAGAAAAACGAGAAAAATGAGAAAAATGAGAAAAATGAGAAAAAATGAGAAAAACAGAGAAAAAAATGAGGAAAAAATGAGAAAAAATGAGAAAAAAATGAGAAAAAAATGAGAAAAAAAATGAGAAAAAAATGAGAAAAAAATGAGGAAAAAAATGAGAAAAAAAAGGAGAAAAATCAGAAAAAAATCGGAAAAAATCAGAAAAAAAATCAGAAAAAATCGGGAAAAATTGGGAAAATTTGGGAGCAAAAGGGGAATGAGAAAGGGACAATAAAAAGGTATTTTTGGGGGTTTTTCTCCCACTGACCCTCGAAAAAATTGTTAAAAAATCAGGAAAAATAGAAAAAAATCAGAAAAAAATCAGAAAAAAATCAGAAAAAAATCAGAAAAAAATCAGAAAAAATGGGGCAAATTTGGGATCAAGAGGGGAAGGAGAAAAGGGATCCCAAAAAGTTTTTTTGGAGTTTTTAGCCCCACTGACCCTCGAAAAAATTGTTAAAAAATCTGGAAAAATAGAAAAAATCAGAAAATATTTGAAAAAATCGAAAAAATTAAAAAAAAAAATCAGAAAAATCAGAAAAAATCAGAAAAAAATCAGAAAAAATCAGAAAAAATCAGAAAAAAATCGAAAAAATCAGAAAAATCGGAAAAATCAAAAATCAGAGAAAAATCAGAAAAAATAAAAAAAAATCGAAAAAAAATCGAAAAAAATTGAAAAAAATTGAAAAAAAACAGAAAAAAATTGGGAAAATTTGGGAGCAAAAGGGGAATGAGAAAGGGACAATAAAAAGGTATTTTTTGGGGTTTTTCCCCCACTGACCCTCGAAAAAATTGTAAAAAAATCTAGAAAAATAGAAAAAAATCAGAAAAAAATCAAAAATTTAAAAAAACAGAAGAAAAATCACAAAAAAATGAGAAAATAAGAAAAATCAGAAAAAAATCAGAAAAAAATCAGAAAAAAATCAGAAAAATATCAGAAAAATATCAGAAAAATATCAGAAAAATATCAGAAAACATGAGAAAAAAATGGAGAAAAATCAGAAAAAAATTTGAAAAAAGTTTTAAAAAATCAGAAAAAATGGGGCAAATTTGGGATCAAAAGGAGAAGGATAAAGGGACAACAAGAAGGTATTTTTTGGGTTTTTTCTCTCCCCACTGACCCTCGAAGAGGCGGCGCGGGTCCTTCTCGTCCAGCGTCAGCAGCTCTCGAGCAGCTTTGCGGATTTTGGCCAAAGTGAACTTCACTCGCCACACCTCCCGCTTGTTCCGCAGCCCATACTCACCTGGAATGGAATTTGGGGAGTTTTGGGGGTTTTTAGGAATTTTTTTGGGTTTTTTAGGATTTTTTTTGGATTTTTAGGAGATTTTTTTGGGTATTTTTTAGGAATTTTTACTTTATTTTAGGAAATTTTTAAAGAATTTTTAATGGATATTGAAAGAATTTTAAAGGAATTTTTAGGGGATTTTTTAGCAATTTTTAGGAATTTTAAGGGGACTTTTTAAGGAATTTTTTAGGTATTTTTTGTTAATTTTAGAGAATTTTTAAAAAACTTTTAGGGGAATTATTCTTTAATTTTAAAGGAACTTTTAGGGAATTAAGGATTTTTAGGGAATTTTTAAGGAGTTTTTAGGGGATTTTTAGGGATTTTATTTTTTATTTTTAGGGGACTTAGAGATTTTTAGAGAACTTTTTGGGATTTTTAGGAGATTTTTAGAGGTTTTTTTAGGATTCTAGGGACTTTATTAGGAATTTTTAGGGAACTTTTCGGGATTTTTAGGGGATTTTAAAAGAATCTTTAAGAATTTTAAAAGGTATTTCTAGGGAATTTTTTAGGAATTTCTAGGGGATTTTTAGGAGATTCTCAAAGACTTTTTAGAAGATTTTTAAGGTATTTTTTAGGATTTTCAAGGGAATTTTTTAGTAACTTTTAGGGGATTTTTTTATGGATTTTCCTGGAATTTTAGGGAATTTTTAGGGAATTTTTAAAGACCTTTTAGGGGATTTTTTAGGATTTCAAAAGAGATTTTCAGGGATTTATAGAGAATTTTTCAGGATTTTTAGGAAATTTTAAATGAATTTGTAAGGGTTTTTTTAGAATTTTTAGGGAATTTTCAAATAATTTTTAGGGGATTTTTTAAGGAATATTTTGGGATTTTTTAAAGGAATTTCTCGGGAATTTTTTTATTTTTTGGGAATTTTTCAAAAATCTTAGGGAATTTTTAGGGATTTTTAGAAGCTTTCTAGGAAACTTTTAGCAATTTTTAAGCAATCTTTAGGGGATTTTATAGAATTTTTAAGGGTTTTTTAGGGTTTTTAAAGGAATTTTTTGAAAATTTCTTTAGGAATTTTTAAGCATTTTAGGTAATTTTTTAGGAACTTTTAAAAGAAATTTTTACGAGTTTTTTACGACATTTTTTAGGAATTTTTCAGGATTTTTTGGGGATTTTTTCTCCCGGAAATGTGAAAATTTTGGGATTTTTTTTTTTCTCTTTTACCGATGAGTTTGAGCTCCTGGTCGAGTCGCGACTTCTCGAAGGGTCGCCGCGGAGTGACGTAAGTCTTGCGACACACCCAGCTGCGGGCGACCGGCATGGCGACTGCGATTGGGGGGGAGAATATCGCGATATGAGAGCCATGTCGCGACATGAGGGCGATCTCCGGACACCCAGAGGGGTGTGGGACCCCCTCAGAACACCCAAATCACCCCAAAATCAATCCAAAACCAACCCAGCCCTACAGAATGCCCTCAAATATATCGCGAGGGGGGTTATATCGCGACATGCCCCGCGACAAAACCCACCCCGAGCGCCTCCCCACGCCAACAGCCACCCCGCAACGCTTCAACCACCCCAACCCCAAATCGGCGCCCTCCCAGAATCCCAAAAACTCCCAAATTTCCCCAAAAAAATCCCAAATTTCTCCCAAAACCGAAGCCACGTGGAGCTCCCGCCGCGCTCTGCGCATGCGCAGCCTCCCCGCCCGCCAGGGGGCGCCAAGCGCGGCGCGTGCGCCCTCAGAGCTCCGCGCAGGCCGCAGAGCCTCGCCGAGGCCTCAGCAGCGCCGCCGCTGCCGGTAAAGCGCCGCGAGGCACCGCGAGGAACCGGAGAGCGGCGGGAAAGCTACGGGAGAGCTCCGGGCAAGGCGAGGGGAAGGCCGGAGGGGATTCCAGCCGGTAGCGGCAGCAGCCTCACCTCAGCTCCGCCGCGCTCGCCGGCAGCGAAAGGAAGCGGCCGCCCTCAGCGCGGCTTTATATAGCCCCGCCGGGGAGGCCACGCCTCCTAGGTGCTCGGCAGCCAATGGGAGAGCGAGGTGGGGGCGGTGCTGGCCAATGGGAGCGCGGGGCGGGGGAGCATAGAGATGAGGAGAGGCAGCGCTGGGCGCCGCCATGTTTTCCTGAGGGTGGGGGGAGCGCGGGGTCCTCCAAGGGGGATTTGGGGGAATTTGGGGAAATTTGGGGGAATTTTGGGGGAATTTTGGGGATTTTTGGGGGTCGTGCGAATGTCCAGGGGTGTCACCAATGTCCAGCGAGCGGCTGGGACACGCGGGGAAGGGTGGGGTGGCTCTGTGTCACCACAATGTCCTCCGAAATCCCCAATTAGCCCCAAAAAAGTCCCAAAAATCATCACAATTATCCTCAAAAAATTCCCAAAATCATCACAATTATCACCCAAAATTCATCAAAATCACCCCAACGGCCCCGAAAATTGCCCCGAAATTTCTCCAGATTTCCAAATGTCCCCTGAAATTCACCAAAATCATCCCCAAACCTCCCGAAATTCCACCCCAAAACCCCCTAAATTCCCCCAAATCCCTCCAAATGCCCCAATGTCCCCTGAATGTGCCAAATATCCCCGAAAACTCCCCAAAATCCGCCCAAAGCTCCCCAAAATCGTCTTCAAAAGCCCCTAAAATCCCCAAATATCCCCAAAATCATCCCCAAATCCAAATAAATACCAAAAAAAACCCCAAAATCCACCCTAAACTCCTGAAAATCATCCCCAAAGCCCCCCAAAATCCCCAAATTTCCCCAAAACTCCCAAAATCTTCCCCAAATCCCCCAAAATCATGCCCAAAACCCCCTAAAATCCCCCCAAATATCCCCAAGTGTCCCCAAATATCCCCAAAATCCACTCAAAAATCCCCTAAAATCCCCAAAACCCCAAAATCCACCCAAAAAATCCCCAAAATCATCCCGAAATCCCCAAAATACATCCAAAACTCCCATAATCATCCCCAAATCCCAAAAAATCCTCCCAAAATCCCAAAAATATCCCCAAAAATCCCCAACATCCCCCCAAAAATCCCCAAAACCCCCCAAAATCCACCCCAGACCCCAAAACCCTCAAAAAATCCCCAAAATCCCAAAATATCCCCAAAATCACCCCAAATCCCCAAAATCCCCCAAATCATCCCAAAATATACCAAAAATCCAAAAAACCAAAAACCCCCCAAAATCCACCCCAAAATCTCAACATCCCCCGAAACCCCAAAATCCACCCAAACTCCCCCAAAATCCACCCAAAAACCCCAAAATCATCCCCAATCCCAAAATCACCCCTAAAATCCCCCAAAACTCCCCAAAATCATCCCCAACACCCCAAAATACACCAAAACCCCCAAAACACCCCAAAATCCACCCAAAAACCCTCAAAATCCCAAATCCACTCCAAAGTCCTCAAAATCATCCCCAAACCCCAAATATCCCCTAAATCCCCAAAATCCCCAAACCCCCAAATCATCCCCAAATATCCCCTAAAATCCCCAAATATCCCCCAAAATCCACCCAAAAACCCCTAAAACCCCCAAAATCCCCAAAAATCTACTCTAAACTCCTCAAAATCTACCCAAAGATCCCCAAAACCCCAATAACCCCAAAATCCCCCCAAAAATCCCCAAAAAATCATCCCAAACACCCCAAAAATCCCAAAATCCACCCAAACCCCTAAAATCCCCAAATATCCCCAAACTCCCCAAAATCATCTCCAAAATCCCCTAAAATCATCCCTAAAACCCCCAAAATCCCCAAAATCCCCCAAACCAAAATCCCCCAACTGCACCCCAAACCCCTAAAATCATCCCCATAACTCCCAAAATCACCCCAAAATCTCCCCAAAACCCCAAAATCCCCCAAATACCCAAAAATCCACCCCAAACTCCAAAATCCACCCAAAAACCCCAAAATCCCCTAAAATCCCCCAAACTCCCCAAAATCCCCCAAATATCCCCAAAAATCCCCCAAAATCCCCCCAAAAACCACCAAAATCCCCCCAAAATCCCGAAATCTCAAACCCCCCAAAAAATCCCCAAACTCCCCAAAATCCCCAAAATCTCCCCAAAATCCCTCAAAACATCCCCTAAAATCCCCAAATATCCCCAAAATCCCCCCTAAAACCCCCAAACTCAAATCATCCCCCAAATCCCCAAACCCCAAAATCCACCCAAAACCCCCCAACCATCCCCAAATCCCCAAAACTCCCCCCAAAATCCACTCCAAATCCTCAAAATCATCCCAAAAACCCCCAAAACCCCAAATATCCCCAAAATCCCCCAAAACTCCCAAAAATCCCCAAATCCCCCAAAATTCACCCAAAAATCTACCCACAATCCCCCCAAATTCCCCAAAATCCACCCAAAAATCTCCCAAATCCACCCAAAATCCCCCAAAATCCACCAAAACTCCCCAAAATTCACCCAAAATCACCCCAAATCCCTCAAAATCCACCCAAAATCCCCCAAAATCCACCCAAAATCCCCAAAATCTCACAAAATTCCCCCAAAATCCCCCAAATTCCGCAAAATCCACCCAAAAGTCACCCAAAAATCCCAAAATTCCCTCCTAAATTCCCCCCAAAATCCCCAAAATCCACCCAAATTCCCAAAAATTCCCCAAAATCCCCCAAATTCCCTCCATCCCCATCCCCGTTGCCATGCCAACGCCCCTCCCCTCCCCGTTTGACTGACACTCCTCTCAGCCAATCAGCGGCCGCCCTGCTGGGCGGAACCATTCCCTCCCCCGGGGGGGGTCCGGGGGGTGTCGCCGCCAGTCCCGACCGGTCGCGACAGAGGCGATTCGCCTCCTCCGCCCGCGGGGACATCCCGGCGCTCCCCGCTGCCCCCGGGGCTCCGCGCCGCCCCTCCCCTCCGCCCCACCCCTTTGTCCCCCCGCCCCAATCCCTTTATTCCTCCCGAGCCTTTTTCCCCCGAAATTCCCTCGGTTTTTCCCGAATTTCCTTGGTTTTTCCCGAATTTCCTTGGTTTTTTCCCATTTTTCCTTGGTTTTTCCCTCTTTTTCCCCTCATTTTCCCCGAAATTCTCTGGTTTTTCCCCATTATTCCTTGTTTTTTCCCATTTTTCCTTGTTTTTTCCCTCCCTTTCTCCCAGTTTTCCCTGTTTTTCCCTGGTTTTCTCTGTTTTTCCCCATTATTCCTTGTTTTTTTCCCATTTTTCCTTCTTTTTTCCCTCTTTTTCCCCCATTTTCCCTGGTTTTCCCTCCCATTTTCCCCTTTTTCCTTGTTTTTCCCCTCCGTTTTTCCCTATTTTCCCCCATTTTTCCTTGTTTTTTCCCTCCTTTTTCCCTCATTTCCCCGTTCTTCCCTCCCTATTTTCCCCATTTTTCCCTGTTTTTCCCTCTTTTATCCCCATTTTCCCTCCTTTTATTCCCATTTTTTCTTGTTTTTCCTCCCTTTTCCCTCCATTTTTCCCATTTTTCCCTCCCTTTTCCCGTTTTTCTCTCCTTTTTTCCCCTTTTTTCCCTCAAATCCTCCCCAATTCCCCTTTTCCCTCTCCCTCCAAATCCCCTTTTTTCCCCTTTTTTCCTCATTTCCCCTCCTTTTCCCCATTTTCCCTCCTCAAATTCCCCTTTTCCCACCTTTATCCTCCCTTTTTCTCTCCTTAAATCCCCATTTTTCTCCCCATTTTCCCACCCTAAATCCCCCATTTTTCCCCTTAAATTCCCATTTCTTCCCCCGTTTTTCCCACCCCAAATTCCCATTTTCCCCACATTAAGTTGCCATTTTTCCCACCCTATTTCCCCCTTTCCCCCCCATTTTTCCTCCTCATTCTCCCCCTTAAATCCCATTTTCCCCATTTTCCTCACCCATTTCTCCCCATCTTTCCCACCCTTAATCCCCAAATTCCCATTTTTTCCCCTATTTTCCCCCTTAAATTCCCATTTTCTCCCCATTTTTCCTCCTTAAATTCCCATTTTCGCCCCATTTTTTCCCATTTTCTCCCCATTTTTGCCCCTTGAATTCCCATTTTCGCCCCATTTTTCCCACCCCAAATTCCCATTTTTCCCCCAAATCCCCATTTTCCCCCATTTTCCCACCCCAAATTCCCATTTTTCCCCATTTTCCCCCAAATCCCCATTTTCTCCCCACCATGTCCCCCCGCCCAGGCTGACCCCTCCCCCAAAGGGCGGGGGGGGGTTGGGGATGCTCAGGGCGGTCCTGCCCCTCCCCACCCCCGCTGCCCCTCCCCCTCCCCTGCTGCCCCTCCCCCTGCTGCCCCTCCCCTCCCCCAATCTGCCCCTCCCCCTCCCCCCGCTGCCCCTCCCCCCGCTGCTGCTGGCCGCCATGGCCTCGCTCGGAGCCCCGGGGGCGATGGGCGCTCCGCCGGGCCGCGGTGAGTCACCGGAGACGGCTGTCCGTCTGTCTGTCCATCCCGGTGTCCGTCTGTCCATTTGTCCGAGTGTCCATCTCTCCATCTGTCCGAGTGTCCATCTGTCTGTCCATCCCGGTGTCCGTCGGTCCATCTGTCCATCTGTCCATCTGTCCGAGTGTCCGTCTGTCCGTCTGTCTGTCCATCCCGGTGTCCGTCTGTCCGAGTGTCCATCTGTCCGTCTGTCTGTCCATCCCGGTGTCCGTCTGTCCGAATGTCCATTTGTGCATCTGTCCATTTGTCCGAGTGTCCATCTGTCCGTCTGTCCATCTCTCCATCTCTCCATCTGTCTGAGTGTCCGTCTGTCTGTCCATCCCAGTGTCCGTCGGTCCATTTGTGCATCTGTCCATCTGTCCGGATGTCCGTCTGTCTGTCCATCTCTGTGTCCATTTGTCTGTTTGTCCATTTGTCTGTTTGTCCATTTGTCCATCTGTGCATTTGTCCGTCTGTCCGAGTGTCCATCTGTCCACCTATCCATCTCTCTCCATCTCTCTCCATCTCTATCCATCTCTGTCCGTTTGTCCATCCCTGTCCATCTCTGTGACCGTTTGTCCATCTGTCCGAGTGTCCGTCTGTCTGTCCATCCCGGTGTCCATTTGGCTGTTTGTCCATCTGTCCTGACTGTCCATCTGTCCGAGTGTCCATCTGTCTGTCCATCTCTGTGTCCATTTGTTTGTCCATCTGTCCATCTGTCCAAGTGTCCGTCTGTCTGTCCATCTCTGTGTCCATTTGTCCGTCTGTCTGTGTGTCCATCTGTCTTGACTGTCCATTTGTCCATCTGTCCATCTCTCTGTGTGGCCACTTGTCCATTGGTCTGTCTGTCCATCTCTGTGTCCATTTGGCTGTTTGTCCGTCTGTCCATCTGTCCGTGTGCTCGTGTTTCAGTCTGTCCATTTGTCCGAGTGTCCATCTGTCCATCTATCCATCTCTGGCCATCCCTGTGTTTGTGTGTCCATCTGTCCGAGTGTCCGTCCGTCTGTCCATCCCGGTGTCCGTTTGTTGGTTTGTCCATCTGTCTGTGTGGCCATTTGTCCATTGGTCTGTCTGTCCATCTCTGTGTCCGTTTGTCTGTTTGTCCGTCTGTCTGTCCATCTCTCTCCATCTCTGTCCATCCCTGTGGCTGTGTGTCCGTCTGTCCGTGTGTCCATCTGTCCATCTGTCCATTTGTCCGTCTGTCCATCTTTCCGTCTGTCTGTCCATCCCGGTGTCCATTGGTCCGTTTGTCCATCTATCCATTTGTCCGTCTGTCCAAGTGTCCATCTGTCTCTCTGTCCATCTCTATCCATCTCTGTCCATCCCTGTGGCTGTTTGTCCATCTGTCCGAGTGTCCGTCTGTCTGTCCATCCCGGTGTCCATTTGGCTGTTTGTCCGTCTGTCCGTCTGTCCGAGTGTCCATTTGTCCGTCTGTCCGAGTGTCCGTCTGTCTGTCCATCCCTGTGGCTGTCTGTTTGTTTGTCCGTCTGTCCGTTTGTCCCTCTGGCCGAGTGTCCATTTGTCCGAGTGTCCATCTGTCTGACTGTCCATCTGTCCACCTGTCCGTGTGTCTGTTTGTCCGTTAGTCTGTCTGTCCACCCCTGTGTCCGTTTGTCCATTCGTGCATTTGTCTGTCCATCTGTCCATCTGCCTGTCCGCGTGTCCATCTGTCCGCCTGTCCATCTGTCCGCCTGTCCGAGTGTCCGTGTGTCGGTTTGTCCATCTGTCCGTGTGTCCGTCCGGTGTCCATCTCTCCCTGTGTCCATCTGTCCGTCTGTCCATCCCCGTGTCCGTCTGTCCGTCTGTCCGGCCTTTATCTCTCATCTCTTACCTGTCCGTCGGTCATTCCGACAATTGGTCACTCTGTCCATCCCCGCGTCCGTCTGTCCGTCATCCCAGTGTCCGGCTGTCTGTCCATCCCCGTGTCCATCCCTGTCTGTCCGTCTGTCCGTCCCCTCCATCCCCGCGTCCGTCTGTCCGGCCGTCCCGGAGTTCCTCCATTCCCGTGTCCGTCCGTCTGTCTGTCCGTTCCCCGCCGCTCCGGCCCCGCGCCCGGCCCGTGTCCGTCTGTCCGTCTGTCCGTCCGTCCGTCCCCCGTGTCCGGCCGCTCTCGTGTCCGCCTGTCCATCCCTGTCTGTCCGTCTGTCCGTCCGTCCGTCTGTCTGTCTGTCCGCGCCCCTTATCCGCGCGTCCGTCTGTCCCGCAATTCTTCCGCTCCCGCGTCCGTCTGTCCGTCTGTCCAGCCCCGTATCCGTCTGTCCGTCCGGCCCTGGATTCTTCCAGCCCCGTGTCCGTCTGTCCGTCTGTCCGTCTGTCCCTCCCTGTCTCCATCCCCCTGTCCGTCCGTCCGTCCCTCCCTGTGTCCAGCCCCCGTGTCCGTCTGTCCGTCCAGCCCGCAATTCCTCCATCCCCGTGTCCGTCTGTCCGTCTGTCCGTCTGTCCGTCTGTCCCTCTGTCCGTCTGTCCGTCTGTCGGTCTGTCCATCTCTCTCTCTGTCCGTCTGTCCGTCTGTCCATCTCTCCCTGTGTCCATCTCCGTGTCTGTCCATCTGTCCCTCTGTCCATCTGTCCCTCTGTCCATCTGTCCGTCTGTCCATCCCTCTGTCCGTCCATCCCGCTGTCCGTCTGTCCGTCTGTCCGTCTGTCCGGTTCCGGCCGCGGTGGGGGAGGGGCGGCGATCGGTACCTGCGGCTTGGGGGGGGGGAGGGGCGATGGGGGGAGGGGCGGAGCTGAGCTGAGCGGGAAATCCCAAATTTCCCCATTTTTACCCCAAAATCCCAAATTTCCCCATTTTTACCCCAAAATCCCAATTTTACCCCCAAAATCCCAATTTTTACCCCCAAAATCTTCATTTCCCCCCCAAAAAAATCTCAATTTTTGCTCCCGAATTCCTCATTTTTTACCCCAAAATCCCCAATTTTCCCTCCAAAATCTCTATTTTCCCCCCAAATCCCATTTTTCCCAATTTCTCCCCAAAATCCTATTCCCACTTTTCCTCCCAAAATCCCATTTTCCCCCAAATGAATTCCCATTTTTCCCCAAAATCCCCCAAATTAATCCCATTTTTTCCCCATTTTTACCCTCAAAATCCCATTTTTTTCCCCAAATAAATTCCCGTTTTTCCCAAAATCCCCCAACTGAATTCCCATTTTTTCCCAAAATCCCCCAAATTAATCCCATTTTTTCCCCTTTTTTACCCTCAAAATCCCATTTTCCCCAAAAAAACCCAATTTTTTCCCCCAAAATCCCATTTTTCCCTCCAAACCCATTTTCCCAAATGAATTCCCATTTTTCCCAAAATCCCCCAAACTCACCCCGGTTTCTCTTCCCAGGCTCTCCCCCAAAATCCTATTTTTCCTTCATTTTTTCCTCCCAAAATCCCACTTTTTCCCCAAAAAATCTCATTTCTTTTAACCCAAATCCCATTTTTTCCTCCCAAAATCCCATTATTTTCCCCCAAAACCCCATTTTCCCCAAAGAAATTCCCTTTTTTCCCCAAAATCCCCAGAATTCAGCCCATTTTCTCTCCCCAGGCTCTCCCATTTTTCCCATTTTCCCCCCAAATTCCCATTTTCCCAAAATCCCCCGAATTCACCCCATTTTTCCTCATTTTTCCCCCCAAAAATCCCATTTTTAACCCCAAATCCCATTT
>NW_028147440.1:469590-519947 GCF_008360975.1 Lichenostomus cassidix
TTTTGGGGTGACTCACCCACATAGTGATCAATGTCCAGCTGCAGGAACTGCAGGGTCTGGGGGGGCTGGGGGGGAGGGGCAGGGCGACGCCATTTGGGGAGAACTTCCCCCACAAACAGACTGCCTGGGGGGGAAAATCCCAAAAATCATCCCAAATTACCCCAAAAACACCCAGAGTTACCCAAAATAACCCCAAAACCACCCTAAGTTACCCCAAAATCACACAAAACGAACCCAAAACCGACCAGAGTTACACAAGATCACCCAGAATAACCAAAAGTACCCCAAAATCACCCTAAAATCACCCCAAAACCACCCAGGTTAACCTAAATTCACCCCAAAATCATACAAAATCACCCCAAAATCACCCAGTATGACCCCAGAATCACCCAGAATGATCTAAATCACCCAAAAATCACCCCAAATCACCCACAATGACCCAAAATCACCCTAAATTAACCCAAAAACACCCAGAATTACCCAGAATCACTTTAATTCACCCCAAAAGTCACCCGAAATTGCCCCAAAACCACCCAGAATTACCCCAAAATTACCCAGAATCACCCGAAATTACCCCAAGTCACCCAGAATTAACCCAAAGTCATCTTAATTCACCCAAAAATCACCCTAAATTACCGGAAAAACACCCAGAATTACCCAGAATCACCCAGAATTAACCCAAAATTACCCAGAATCACCTGAAATTACCCCAAAAATCACCCAGAATTACCCCAGAATCACCCAGAATAACCTAAAATCACCCAAAATCCCCCCAAACCCTTCAAAAATCCCCTCAACTCCCCACAAATCCCCCCAAAATCCCCTCAAACCCTCCCAAAATCCCCCTCAAGCCTCTCAACTCCCTCCAAATCCTCCCAAAATTCCCCCAAAATCCCCCAAATCCCCTCACCAGTGGGCTGGCTGGTGGGATCAGGAGCAGCTCCCTCTGCTCCCATCTCCAAATCCCCCAAAATCCCCCCAAAATCTCCCAAAAATCCCCTAAAATCTCCCAAAATCCCCAGAAATCTCCCTCAATCCCTACCCAAATTCCCCAAAATCCCCTCAAATCCTCCCAAAATCCTCCCAAAATCCAAAAAATCTCCCCAAAATCCTCCAAATATCCCCTCAACTCCCACCAAATCCCCCCAAAATCTCCCACCAAATCCCCTCAAACCCTCCCAAATCCTCCCAAAATCCCCTCAAACCCTCCCCAAATCCCCAGAAATCTCCCTCAATGCCCTCAAATCCTCCCAAAATCCCCCAAAATCCCCCTAAAATCCCCAAAATTCCCCCAAAAATCCCTTCAAAATCCCCAGAAAGCTCCCTCAATCCCCTCAAACCCTCCCAAAATCTCCCCAAACCCCAAAAAGCTCCCAAAATCCCCCTAAAATCCCCTTAAATCCCCTTAAAACCTCCCAAACCCTCCCCAAATCCTCAAATATCCCCCCACATTACCCCCAAAATCCCCTCAAACCCTCCCCAAATCCCCCCAAAACCCCCAAAATTCTCCCAAATCCCCCCAAATCCCCTCACCAGTGGGCTGGCTGGTGGGATCAGGCACAGCTCCCTCTGCTCCCATCTCCAAATCCCCCAAAATCCCTCAAAATCCCCAGAAATCTCCCTCAATCCCCTCAAACCTCCCCTACCCCCAAATCCCCAAAAATCTCCCTCAATCCTCTCAACTCCCCCAAAATCTCCCCAAAATCCCTTAAACCTCCCAAACCCTCCCCAAATTCCCAACTATCCCCCAAAATCCCCAAATCCTCCAAAATCCCCTCAATCCCTCCCCAAATCCCCTAAAATCCCTCAAAATCTCCCAAAATCCCCCGAACCTCCCAAATTACCAAAACCCCCCAAAATCCCTCAATCCTCCCCAAATCCCCCTAAAATCCCAAAATCATCCCAAAATCCTCAATCCTCTCAACTCCCCCCAAATCTCCAAAATCTCCAACAAAATCCCCTCAAACCCTCCCAAATTCCCCAAAATCCCCTCAAATCCTCCCAAAATCCTCCAAAAATCCACCCAAAATCCCCTCAAACCCTCCCAAAATCCCCACAAATCTCCCTCAATGCCCTCAAAATCTCCCCAAAACCCCCCAAATTCCCCAAAATCCCCTCAAACCCTCCCAAAATCCCCCAAAATCCCCCAACCCCCTCACCAGTGCGCTGGCTGGTGGGATCAGGTGCAGCTCCCTTTCCTCCCTCTCAAAAATCTCCCCGAAATCCACCCAAATCCCTCAAATTCCCCCAAAATCCTCCCAAAAATCTCCCCAAATTCCCCCAAAATCCACATAAATCTCCCAAAATCCACCCAAAATCCCCTCAAACCCTCCCAATACCCTCCCAAAATCCCCTAAAATCCCCTCAAACCCTCCCACAATCCCTTCAGACCCTCCCAAAATTCCCCAAAAATCCCCAATCCCCTCACCAGTGGGCTGGCTGGTGGGATCAGGCACAGCTCCCTCTCCCCTCCCATCTCCAAATCCCCCAAAATCCCCCCAAATCCTTCCAAAATCTCTCATAAAATCCCCCTCAAACCCTCCCAAAATCCCCCTCAATCCCCTCAAACCCTCCCAAAATCCCCACAAATCTTCCTCAACCCCCCAAATCCCCCCAAATTCCCCTCAAATCCCCCTCAAACCCTCCCAAATTCCCCAAAATCCCCCAAATCCCCCTCAATGCCCTCAATCCTCCCCAAAATCCACCCAAATCCCCAAATTCCCCCCAAATCCCCCAAATTACCCTCAAACCCTCCCAAAACCCCCCAAATTCCCCTAAATCCCCAAATCCCCCAAAACTCCTCCCAAAATCCCTCAAACGCTCCCAAAATCCCCCCAAATCCCCCTAAAACCCTCCCAAAAATCCCTGAAAATCCCCCAAATTCCCTCAAAATCCTCCCAAATCCCTTCAAACCCTCCCAAAATCCCTGAAAATCCCCCAAAATTCCCCAAAATCCCCCAAAATCCCCAATCCCCTCACCAGTGGGCTGGCTGGTGGGATCTCCTTCTGCTCCCATCTCCATCTCCTCCTCGAGCTCCTCCAGCTCTCCCAGCTGCGCCAGTTCCTCCTCGAACTGGGAAGGAGCTTTGGCAGCTCCCCGGAACTTTTTGGGAGCCCCAGGGTGACCCCCGGGGGTGCCAGGGCGCTTTGGGGCCTCCATGGCTCTGGGAAGAGGGAAAAAATTAAATTTTGGGGGGTTTGGGAGGTGAAAATTTGGGGGTTTTACCCTCAGGGAGTTACAGGATCTTCTGGGGATTCTGCAAAAGTTTTTAGCCAAAAGTTTTCCCTCAGGGATTCCCAAAATCTCCTCAGGGAATCCTAAAAGTTTCCCTCAGGAATCCCAAAATCCCCTCAGGGAATCCCAGCATCTTCTGGGCATTGTTTAAAAATTTTTACTCAAAAGTTTTCCCTCAGGAATTCTCAAAATCACCTCAGGAATCCCAAAATCCCTTCAGGGACCCTAAAATCCTCTCAGAAACACCAAAATCCCCTCAGGAATCCCAAAATTTTCCAAGGATTCTTTAAAAATTTTTACCCAAAGGTTTTCCCCTCAGGAATTTGGATTCCCCAAAATCCCCTCAGGGAATCCCAAAATCTTCTGAGGATTCTTAAAAAATTTTTACCCAAAAGTTTTCCCTCAGGGATTCCCAAAATCCCCTCAGGGATCCCAAAATCCCCTCAGGGATTCCAAAATCCCCTCAGGGATCCCAAAGTTTTTGAAGAATTCTTTAAAGATTTTTACCCAAAAATTTCCCCTCAAGGATTCACCAAAATCCCCTCAGGGACTCCCAACATCTTCTGTGGATTCTTTAAAAATTTTTCCCCAAAAGTTTCCCCTCAGAGATTCCCAAAATTACCTCAGGGAATCCCAAAATCTTCTGGGGATTCTTAAAAAAAATTTACCTAAAAGTTTCCCCTCAGAGATTCCCTGAAACCTTTCAGGGACCCCAAAATCCCCTCAGGAACCTCAAAATCCCCTCAGGAACCTCAAAATTCCCTCATAGATCCCCAAAATCCCCTCAGGAACCTTTAAGAGAACCCTCAGGGCTCCCCAAAGCGCGGGAACTCCAAATTCCCCTCAGAAATTCCCAAAATCCCCTCATGGATTCCCAAAATCCCCTCAGGGACACCAAAATCCCCTCAGAAACCCCAAAATTCCGTCATGGATTCCCCTAAAATCCCCTCAGGGTTCTCCAAAGCGCGGGAATCCTAAAATCCCCTCAGGGATCCCCAAAATCCCCTCATGGAATCCCAAAATCCCCTCAGGAACCCTCAAATCCCCTCATGGAATCCCAAAATCCCCTCAGGGACACCAAAATCCCCTCAGAAACCCCAAAATTCCCTCACGGATTCCCCCAAAATCCCTTCAGAGATCCTAAAATCCCCTCATGGATTCCCCAAAGCGCGGGAACCCCAAAATCCCCTCATGGGTCCCCAAAAACCCCTCAGAAACCCCAAAACCCCCTCAGGGACACCGAAATCCCCTCATGGATTCCCCCAAAATCTCCTCACAGATTCCCCAAAGCGCGGGAATCCCGAAATCCCCTCAGAAACCCTAAAATCCCCTCAGAAACCCTAAAATCCCCTCAGCGTCCCCCCCTCCCCTCACGGCCCCTCACGATTCCCGCGCCGCTTCTCCCTCCCTCAGCACCCCTCAAATCCCCTCGAAACTCTGCCGGAACCCCCCGAAATGTCCTCAACCGTCCCACAGACCCCAAAATTAACCAAAAAAACCCAAAATTTCCCCAAATTTCTCCCCCGGGAAGCCGCAGGTCCCTCACCCCGCTGAGGATCTCCCGCCAATGGCGGCCCCGCCTCGGAAACGCGCAGCGATTGGCTGAATAGCATCACATGACTCCACACTTCCGGTTCATGGGCGCCGCCATCTTGGAAATTACCGCATCCTCACCATGGGCGCCGCCATGTTGAGGAGGGAAAACCGGAAGTTTCCGTACACGGAGCGGCAGAACTTCCGGCGAATGGGCGCCGCCATATTGACCAGACCGGAAGTGTTGCCGGCTGAGCGTCGCCATAGCAACGCGACGCACCGGAAGTTGCCCATGGGCGCCGCCATATTGGGTGTGGAATTCTCCCCAAAATTTTAGGATTTTAAACCCAAATTTCACCCAAAATCACCCAAAATTTGGGCTAAAATCCCGAAATAACCGAACCTCCCCGTTCCCACATTCAAGCATCCCCGAGAATTTGAGGATTTCCCCAAAATTTGGGTTTTTTTCCCAGAAAAACAACTCAAAAATGTGTTTTTGAAACCAAATTTTTATTGCCAGAACCCCCCTGGTGATCTTCAAATTTTGGGCAGCATCACCTGGAAAGCAAAAATGAAAAGGGTTAATGGAGAGTCCAAAAATTACCCAAAAATTCACCCAAAAATTACCACAAATTCTCCCCAAAATTTCCCAAAAACTTCCCCCAAAATTTCCCAAAAATTCACCAAAAATTCTGAAAAAATCACCCACAAATTGTCAAAAATTCACCCAAAAATCCCCAAAAAATTAGCCCAAAAATTCCTGAAAATTCACACAAAAATTCTAAAAAATTCACCCAAAAATTAACCAAAAATTCCCAAAAATTCTGAAAAATTTACCCAAAAATTCACCCAAAAAGTCAAAAAAATTCCCCCAAAATTTCCCAAAATTAACCCAAAAATTATCAGAAATTTATTCAAAAAAATTCACCCAAAATTGTCAGAAATTCACTCCAAAATTCCCCCAGAATTGTTAAAGATTCACCCTAAAATTCTGAAAAATTCACTCAAAATCAAAATTCACCCCAAAATTCAAAAATTCACCCAAAATTCACCCAAAAATGACTCAAAAATTACTAAAAAATTCACCCAAAATTCACCCAAAAATGACTCAAAAATTACTCAAAATTGTAAATTCACACAAAAATTCCCAAAAAATGTCAGAAATTAACCCGAAAATTGTCAAAAATTCACCCAAAAAATCACTCAAAAAATCCCAAAAATTCACAAAAAAAATTCCCCCAAAATCTCCCCAAAATTCACCCAAAATTCGGAAAAATTCCCCCAAAAATTGTCAAAAATTCACCCAAAATTGCTGAAAATTCACACAAAAATTCCCAAATGTTGTCCAAAATTCCCCCAAAAATGCTGAAAAATTCACTCCAAAATCCCCCAAAAATCACCCCAAAAATTCCCACAAATTCAACCAAAAATTCACCCAAAAATTTACCCAAAAAATCCCCAAAATTCAGTTTCTGGTTCCCCTCAGACTCCCCAGGGAGGCACAGAAATCCTCAGCAGTTCAGAGCCCAGTGCTGCCATCATTGGGGACCCAAAACTGCCCAAATTAGCCCCAAAAATATCCTCAATTATCCCCAAAAATGTCCCAAATTATCCCAAAAAATATCCTAAATTATCCCCAAATATATCTTAAATTATCCCCAAAAATATCTCAAATTATCCTTAAAAATTGACCCCAATTATCCCAAAAATTGTCACAAATTATCCCCAAAAATGTCCCAAATTATCCCAAAAATATCACAAATTATCCTCAAAAATTGACCCAAATTATCCCCAAAAATGTCCAAAATTATCCCCAAAAAATCCCAAATTATCCCCAAAAATATCCCAAATTATCCCAAAAAATATCCCAAATTATTCCAAAAAATGTCCCAAATTATCCCCAAAAATATCCCAAATTATCCCCAAAAATGTCCCAAATTATCCCAAAAAATATCTCAAATTATCCTCAAAAATTGACCCAAATTTTCCCAAAAATTGACCCAAAATATCCAAAAAAAATCCCAAATTATCCCCCAAAATGTCCAAAATTATCCCCAAAAATATCCCAAATTAGCCCCAAAAATATCCTAAATTATCCCTAAAAATATCTTAAATTATACCAAAAAATCTTAAATTATCCCCAAAAATATCTTAAATTACCCCCAAAAATGTCCCAAATTCCCCAAAAAATATCCTAATTTACAAAAAAAAAAATCCACCCTAAATCCCATTTAAACCCTCAAAAATCCCATTTAAATCAAACAAAAAATCCCATTTAAATCCAAAAAACATCCTATTGACAACTTTTAAAAATTCCCATTGAAATGCCAAAAAAATCTTATTTAAATCTCCCAAAAAAATCACTCAAAATCCAAAAAAATTCACCTTAAATCCCTAAAAATCCACTTTAAATCCCCCAATTTCACCCAAATTTTTTCCAATTCACCTCAAATTTTTTCCCAAACTTACCAGAATTAGGAAATTCTGTTTCTGGGGGTTTTTGGGGTTCAATCCTCCTCCTCATCCTCTCCCCCCCCAGCCCCTCTCTGCCCCTTCTTGGCGTTTTTACCCAAAATTCTCCCAAAATCCTCCTAAAAATCCCTCCAAACTCCCCAAAATCCCCTAAAACCCCCCAAATTCTCTTCAATTCCCACTCAACTCCCAAAAATCTTAAAATTCCCCTAAAATTGACCCAAAATTCTATTTTAAACTCCCAAAAATTCACTTTAAACACCCAAAAATTCACTTTAAATCCCAAAAAAATTCACTTTAAATCCCAAAAAAATCACTTTAAACACCTCTAACTCCCCCATTTTTTGTCCAATTTACCCCAAATTTTTTCCAGAATTTCCCCAAACTCACCAGAATCAGTCAGATGTGTTTTTTGGGGTTTTTGGGGTTCAATCCTCCTCCTCATCCTCTCCCCCCCCAGCCCCTCCCTGCCCCTTCTTGGCGTTTTTCCCCAAAATTCTCCAAAATCTTCCTAAAAATCTCTCTGAACTCCCCAAAATCCCCAAATTCTCTTCAATTCCCACTCAACTCCCAAAATTTTAAAATTCCCCTAAAATTGACCCAAAATTCTCTTTTAAACTCCCAAAAATTCACTTTAAATCCCAAAAAATTCACTTTAAATCCCAAAAAATTCACTTTAAATCCACTTCAAACACCTCTAACTCCCCCATTTTTTGTCCAATCCACCCCAAATTTTTTCCAGAATTTCCCCAAACTCACCAGAATCAGTCAGACGTGTTTTTTGGGGTTTTTGGGGTTCAATCCTCCTCCTCATCCTCTCCCCCCCCAGCCCCTCTCTGCCCCTTCTTGGCGTTTTTACCCAAAATTCTCCCAAAATCCTCCTAAAAATCCCTCCAAACTCCCCAAAATCCCCTAAAACCCCCCAAATTCTCTTCAATTCCCACTCAACTCCCAAAAATCTTAAAATTCCCCTAAAATTGACCCAAAATTCTATTTTAAACTCCCAAAAATTCACTTTAAACACCCAAAAATTCACTTTAAATCCCAAAAAAATCACTTTAAACACCTCTAACTCCCCCATTTTTTGTCCAATTTACTCCAAATTTTTTCCAGAATTTCCCCAAACTCACCAGAATCAGTCAGACGTGTTTTTTGGGGTTTTTGGGGTTCAATCCTCCTCCTCATCCTCTCCCCCCCCAGCCCCTCCCTGCCCCTTCTTGGCGTTTTTCCGTTTCACCCTCCCCGGCCTGCCGCCGCCGTAGGGAGAGCGAAGGGAGAAGTCGATGTGCTTCTGCGAGTCCAGGCGCACGATGAACGACGGGATGTTCACCACCTGCTTCCTCACCCTGCAATTCGGGGGTTTGGAAAAAAATTTGGGGTTAAAACTCCGAAATTTGGGGATTTTAGAGCAAAAAATGTCAAAAATCGGCACTTTCCGCGTTAAAAAAATCCGTTTTTTGGGAGAGTTTGCAGTGGGAAAACGGGATTAATTCAAGGGATGTTCACCACCTGCTTCCTCACCCTGGAATTCGGGGATTCCCAAAAAAAATTTGGGGTTAAAACTCCAAAATTTGAGGATTTTAGGGCAAAAAAAGTCAAAAATCGGCTTTCTCAGGGCACAAAAATTACTATTTTTGGGGGATTTACAGTGGAAAATGGGATTAAATCAAGGGATGTTCACCACCTGCTTCCTCACCCTGGAATTTAGGGATTCCCAAAAAAAATTTGGAGTTAAAACTCCAAAATTTGGGGATTTTAGAGCAAAAAAACCCCAAAATTTGGCATTTGCGGAGCAGAAAAATCCCAAAATTAACACTTTTCAGGTGGAAAAAAGGGATTATTTGGGGTCAGAGTTAGGGATGTTCACCACCTGCTTCCTCACCCTGAAATTTGGGGGTTTAGAATAAAATTTGGGGTTAAAACTCCAAAATTTGGGGATTTTAGAGGAAAAAATGTCAAAAATCGGCTTTTTCGGGGCACAAAAATTACTACTTTTGGGGGATTTAGAGGGGAAAATGGGATTAAATCAAGGGATGTTCACCACCTGCTTCCTCACCCTGCAATTTGGGGATTCCCAAAAAAAAATTTGGGGTTAAAACACCGAAATTTGGGGATTTTAGAGCAAAAAATACCAAAAATTGGTGTTTTCGCAGCACAAAAATCATCATTTTTGGGGGATTTAAAATGGAAAAATGGGATTATTTGGGGTCAGGGTTAGGGATGTTCATCACCTGCTTCCTCACCCTGAAATTCGGGGATTCCCAAAAAAATTTGGGGTTAAAACTCCAAAATTTGGGGATTTTAGAGAAAAAAAATCCCAAAATCAACATTTTTGTAGAACATAAATCGCAGTTTTGCGATCAAAATCGAGAGATTTTGGCCCAAATTTTGGGATGCAAATCCCCCAAACCATCAGAAATTTATTCAGGAAAGGTCTGAGAATGTTTAGGATTTTAAAATTTGGGGAAAAAACCTCAAAATTTGGGAATCAACCCCAGAAATTTGGCGCAAAACTTCTGCATTTGAAGAGAAAATTGGTGAGAAAAACACAAGAATTGAGGAAATAAAAATTTTGGGATGCAAATCCCCCAAAATCATCTTAAATTTATTCAGGAGGAATTGAGGAAAAATCATTAAAAAAATTTGGATTAAATCCTGGAAATTTGGGAGGAAATTGGTGAGAAAAACACAAAAAATGGTGAGAAAAACATAAAAATTGGTAGGAAAAACACAAAAATTGTGAGAAAAAACCCCAAATTTTGTCATCAACCCAAAATTTTGTGACCCAAATCCCCCAAACCATCCCAAGTTTATTCAGGAAAGGTCTGAGAATACTTAGGAATTCAAAATTTGGGGAAAAAACCTCAAAAATGAGGAAAATTTGGCTGAAAACTTGCAAGTTTCAGCAGAAAATTGGCAGAAAAAACACAAAAATGGGCAGAAAAACCCCAAAAATTAAGAGAAAAACCCCAAAATTTTGTCATCAACCCCAAAAACTTGTAACCCAAATACCCCAAATGGATCCCAAATTGCTGCTAAATCCCCCAAAATTGGGTTTTTTACCTGAAATTCCCCATTTCCTGCTCCCTTCGCAAGGTGTACGGCAGAGCCGCAGTGAGCCTTGCCGAGCTCCGGGATTTTGCTAATTTTGGGGAATTTTCACCCCAAATTTTGGGAATTTTGGGGTCAAACGCACCGGATGTGGCGCTGGCGGATCAGCACTCGGGCGTGGTGGATGGATTTGGCCAAAATTTGGGGAAAAAACCTCAAAATTTGGGAAAATTTGGCTCAAAATTTTTAAGTTTCAGGAGAAAATTGGTGGGAAAATCACAAAAATTGGCAGAAAAACCCCAAAAATTGGGGAAAAAACCCAAAATTTTGTGACTCAAATCTCCCAAATCATCCCAAACTGACCCCAAACTGCTGCTAAATCCCCCAAGATTGGGTTTTTTACCTGAAATTCCCCATTTCCTGCTCCCTTCGCAAGGTGTACGGCAGAGCCGCAGTGAGCCTTGCCGAGTCCCACATTTTGCTAATTTTGGGGAATTTTCACCCCAAAAATTTGGGAATTTTGGGGTCAAACCCACCGGATGTGGCGCTGGCGGATCAGCACTCGGGCGTGGTGGATGGATTTGGCCAAAATTTGGGGGAAAAACCTCAAAATTTGGGAAAATTTTGCTCCAAACTTGGAACTTTTGAGAAAAAATTGGTGGGAAAATCACAAAAATTAGGAGAAAAACCCCAAAAATTAGGGGAAAAAACCCAAAATTTTTTATTTAAATCCCACAAATCATCCCAAACGGATCCCAAATTGCTGCTAAATCCCCCAAAATTGGGTTTTTTACCTGAAATTCCCCATTTCCTGCTCCCTTCGCAAGGTGTACGGCAGAGCCGCAGTGAGCCTTGCCGAGTCCCACATTTTGGGAATTTTGGGGAATTTTAACCCCAAATTTTGGGGATTTTGGCTCAGAACCCACCGGATGTGGCGCTGGCGGATCAGCACTCGGGCGTGGTGGATGGATTTGGCCAAAATTTGGGGGAAAAAACCTCAAAATTTGGGAAAATTTGGCTCAAAATTTGCAAGTTTTGGGAGAAAATTGGCAGAAAAAACCCAAAAATTGTGGAAAAACCCCAAAAATTAGGGGAAAAAACCCAAAATTTTTTTGTTTAAATCCCCCAAATCATCCCAAATTGATCCCAAACTGATCCCAAATTGCTGATAAATCCCCCAAAATTGGTTTTTTTACCTGAAATTCCCCATTTCCTGCTCCCTTCGCAAGGTGTACGGCAGAGCCGCAGTGAGCCTTGCCGAGTCCCACATTTTGGGAATTTTGGGGAATTTTCACCCCAAATTTTGGGGATTTTGGCTCAGAACCCACCGGATGTGGCGCTGGCGGATCAGCACTCGGGCGTGGTGGATGGATTTGGCCAAAATTTGGGGAAAAAACCTCAAAATTTGGGAAAATTTGGCTCAAAATTTTTAAGTTTCAGGAGAAAATTGGTGGGAAAATCACAAAAATTGGCAGAAAAACCCCAAAAATTGGGGAAAAAACCCAAAATTTTGTGACTCAAATCTCCCAAATCATCCCAAACTGACCCCAAACTGCTGCTAAATCCCCCAAGATTGGGTTTTTTACCTGAAATTCCCCATTTCCTGCTCCCTTCGCAAGGTGTACGGCAGAGCCGCAGTGAGCCTTGCCGAGTCCCAAATTTTGGGAATTTTCACCCCAAAAATTTGGGAATTTTGGGGTCAAACGCACCGGATGTGGCGCTGGCAGATCAGCACTCGGGCGTGGTGGATGGATTTGGCCAAAATTTGGGGGAAAAACCTCAAAATTTGGGATAATTTGGCTAAAAACTTTTAAGTTTCATGGAAAAAATTAGCAGAAAAACCACAAAAATTGTGGGAAAAACCACAAAAATTGGGGAAAAAAATCAAAATTTTGTGACTCAAATCCCCCAAATCATCCCAAATTGATCCCAAACTGATCATAAATCCCCCAAAATTGGGTTTTTTACCTGAAATTCCCCATTTCCTGCTCCCTTCGCAAGGTGTACGGCAGAGCCGCAGTGAGCCTTGCCGAATCCCAAATTTTGGGAATTTTCACCCCAAAAATTTGGGAATTTTGGGGTCAAACGCACTGGATGTGGCGCTGGCAGATCAGCACTCGGGCGTGGTGGATGGATTTGGCCAAAATTTGGGGAAAAAACCTCAAAATTTGGGAAAATTTGGCTCAAAATTTGCAAGTTTTGAGGGAAAATTGGCAGAAAAAACACAAAAATTGGCAGAAAAACCCCAAAAATTAGGGAAAAAACCCAAAAATTAGGGGAAAAAACCCAAAATTTTTAATTTAAATCCCACAAATCATCCCAAACTGATCCCAAATTGCTGCTAAATCCCCCAAGATTGGGTTTTTTACCTGAAATTCCCCATTTCCTGCTCCCTTCGCAAGGTGTACGGCAGAGCCGCAGTGAGCCTTGCCGAGTCCCAAACTTTTTGGGAATTTTGGGGAATTTTCACCCCAAATTTTGGGGATTTTGGCTCAGAACCCACCGGATGTGGCGCTGGCGGATCAGCACTCGGGCGTGGTGGATGGATTTGGCCAAACCCAGTTTGAAAACCTGAGTTTGGAGTCTCCTTTCGAGGAAATCTTCGATTTTTAGCCCCAAAATGTAGTCGAGTTTCATCTTCCCTTCGTCCAGAACTCCAATCCGCACCAGGCGGCGCAGGAGGGCGTTGCCTGAAATTGGGGAAAAAAAATGGGGTTTTGGGGATTATTTGGGGATTTTGGGGGAATTTTTGGGGATTTTGGGGAAATTTGGGGGAATTGGGGGATTTTGGGGAAAAATTGGAGGAATTTGGGGAAAATTGGGGGAAAATGGGATTTTGGGGAATTAATTTGGGGATTTTGGGGAATTAATTTGGGGATTTTGGGGAATTAATTTGGGGATTTTGGGGGTTTTGGGGAATTTGGGGGAAAGGAGAGAATTGGGGGGAAAAAGAGAAAAGAAGAGAAAAGAAAAAGAGAAAAAAAAAGAGAAAAGAAAGAGAAAAGAAAGAGAAAAGAAAGAGAAAAGAAAGAGAAAAGAAAGAGAAAAGAAAGAGAAAAGAAAGAGAAAAGAAAGAGAAAAGAAAGAGAAAAGAAAGAGAAAAGAAAGAGAAAAGAAAGAGAAAAGAAAGAGAAAAGAAAGAGAAAAGAGAAAAGAAAGAGAAAAGAAAGAGAAAAGAAAGAGAAAAGAAAGAGAAAAGAAAGAGAAAAGAAAGAGAAAAGAAAGAGGAAAAAAAGTGAAAAAAAGGAGAAAAAGAGGAAAACAAAGAGGAAAAAAAGACGAAAAAGAGAAAAAAAAGAAGAAAAAAAAGGAAAAAAGAGAAGAAAAAAGGGAAAAAAAAGAGGGAAAAAAAGAGGAAAAAAGAGGAAAAAATTGAGAAAGAGAAAAAAATTGAGAAAAATCAGAAAACAATCAGAAAAAAAAATCAGAAAAAAATGAGAAAAAAATGAGAAAAAAATGAGAAAAAAATGAGAAAAAAATGAGGAAAAATGAGAAAAAAATGAGAAAAAATGAGAAAAAATGAGAAAAAAAATGAGAAAAAAATGAGAAAAAAATGAGGAAAAAAATGAGAAAAAAAAGGAGAAAAATCAGAAAAAAATCGGAAAAAATCAGAAAAAAAATCAGAAAAAATCGGGAAAAATTGGGAAAATTTGGGAGCAAAAGGGGAATGAGAAAGGGACAACAAGAAGGTATTTTTTGGGTTTTTTCTATCCCACTGACCCTCGAAGAGGCGGCGCGGGTCCTTCTCGTCCAGCGTCAGCAGCTCTCGAGCAGCTTTGCGGATTTTGGCCAAAGTGAACTTCACTCGCCACACCTCCCGCTTGTTCCGCAGCCCATACTCACCTGGAAACGGAATTTGGGGATTTTTAGGGGATTTTTGGGGATTTTTTGGGGATTTTTTAGGGATTTTTAGGGGATTTTTCAGGGATTTTTAGCTATTTTTAGGGATTTTTTAGGGATTTTAGGGGATTTTTTAGGGATTTTAGGGGATTTTTAGGAATTTTTGGATTTTTTAAGATTTTTTAGGATTTTTTGGGGATTTTTAGGGGATTTTGAACTATTTTTAGGGATTTTTTAGGGATTTTTAGAGTATTTTCAGGGGATTTCTTAGGGATTTTTTAGGGATTTTTAGGGGATTTTTTTAGGATTTTTAGAGTATTTTCAGGGGATTTCTTAGGGATTTTTTAGGGATTTTTTGGAATTTTTCAGGGATTTTTAACAGATTTTTTAGGGATTTTTAGGGGATTTCTTAGGGATTTTTTAGGGGATTTTTTAGGGATTTTTTAGGGATTTTTAGAGTATTTTTAGGGGATTTCTTAAGGATTTTTTACGGATTTTTGGGATTTTTTTAGGGATTTTTAAAGGATTTTTTCGGGATTTTTTGGGATTTTTTTTTTTTTTAGGAATTTTTTAGGATTTTTAGGGATTTTTCAGGATTTTTTCAGGGATTTTAGGGGATTTTTTAGGAATTTTTTGGGATTTTTAGGGGATTTTTAGGATTTTTTGGAATTTTTAGGGATTTTTGAGGACTTTTAGGGACTTTGAGGGGATTTTTAGCTATTTTTAGGGATCTTTTAGGGATTTTTAGGGGATTTTTCAGGAATTTTTGGGGATATTTTTGGGATTTTTTGGGGATTTAAAAGGGATTTTTAGGGATTTTCTAGGAATTTTAGGGGATTTTTAGGGATTTTTTAGGGATTTTTTGGGGATTTTTAGGGAATTTTTTAGCAATTTTTAAGCACTATTTACTTTTGAACTTTTGAGGAGATTTTAGACTTTTTAGGGAATTCTTGAAGAATATTTGAAAAAATTGTAACAATTTTTAGGCTTTTCTTAGGGATTTTTTTATTAATTTTTGGGGATTTTTAGGGAATTTTTTAGGGATTTTTTTAGGCAATTTTCAGGGATTTTTTGGGGATTTTTAGAAAATTTTTGGGGATTTTTAGGGATATTTTGGGGAATTTAAGGGATTTTTAAGGGGAAGTTTAGGGAATTTTTAGGAAATTTCTAAGGGGTTTTATTGACAGTTTTTAGAGGAGTTTTAGGGAATTTTCAAAGAACTTTTAGAGATTTTTAGGAAATTTTTCAGGATTTTTAAGGCAATTTTAAAGATTTTTTAGGGAATTTTTAGGGAATCTTTTATCATTTCTAGGGAAGTTTTTAGGGAATATTTTAGTAGTTTTCAGGAATTTTTCGAAAGAATTTTTAAGGAATTTTTAGGGGATTTTAAAGGGGTTTTTTTTAAGAATTTTTTTGGATTTTTTAGGAATTTTTCGGGGATTTTTCCTCCCGGAAATGTGAAAATTTTGGGATTTTTTTTTTTCTCTTTTACCGATGAGTTTGAGCTCCTGGTCGAGTCGCGACTTCTCGAAGGGTCGCCGCGGAGTGACGTAAGTCTTGCGACACACCCAGCTGCGGGCGACCGGCATGGCGACTGCGATTGGGGGAGAATATCGCGATATGAGAGCCATGTCGCGATATAACAGCGATCTCGCGACACCAGGAGGGGTCTGACCCTCCCTCAGAACACCCAAATCACCCCAAAATCCACTTAAAACCAACCCAGCCCTACAGAATGCCCTTAAATATATCGCGAGGGGGGTTATATCGCGACATGCCCCGCGACAAAACCCACCCCGAGCGCCTCCCCACGCCAACAGCCACCCCGCAACGCTTCAGTCACCCCAACCCCAACTCGGCGCATTCCCAGAATCCCAAAAACTCCCAAAATTTCCCTAAAAATCCCCAAATTTCCCCCAAAATCGAAGCCACGTGCAGCTCCCGCCGCGCTCTGCGCATGCGCAGCCTCCCCGCCCGCCAGGGGGCGCCAAGCGCGGCGCGTGCGCCCTCAGAGCTCCGCGCAGGCCGCAGAGCCTCGCCGAGGCCTCAGCAGCGCCGCCGCTGCCGGTAAAGCGCCGCGAGGCACCGCGAGGAACCGGAGAGCGGCGGGAAAGCTGCGGGAGAGCTCCGGGCAAGGCGAGGGGAAGGCCGGAAGGAATTTCAGCCGGTAGCGGCAGCAGCCTCACCTCAGCTCCGCCGCGCTCGCCGGCAGCGAGAGGAAGCGGCCGCCCTCAGCGCGGCTTTATATAACCCCGCCGGGGAGGCCACGCCTCCTGGGGGCTCGGCAGCCAATGGGAGAGCGAGGTGAGGGCGGTGCCGGCCAATGGGAGCGCTGGGCGGGGGGAGCATAGAGATGAGGAGAGGCAGTGCTGGGCGCCGCCATGTTTTCCTGAGGGTGGGGGGAGCGCGGGGTCCTCCAAGGGGATTTGGGGGATTTTTGGGGGAATTTGGGGGATTTTTGGGGGAATTTGGGGGATTTTTAGGGGTCGCGCGAATGTCCAGGGGTGTCACCAGTGTCCAGCGAGCGGCTGGGACACGCGAGGAAGGGTGGGGTGGCTCTGTGTCACCACAATGTCCTCCGAAATCCCCAATTAGCCCCAAAAAATCCCCAAAAATCATCACAATTATCCCAAAAAATTCCCAAAATCATCACAATTATCACCCAAAATTCATCCAAATCACCCCAACGTCCCCGAAAATTGCCCCAAAATATCTCCAGATCTCCAAATGTCCCCTGAAATTCACCAAAATCATCCCCAAACCTCCCGAAATTCCACCCCAAAACCCCCTAAATTCCCCCAAATCCCTCCAAATGCCCCAATGTCCCCTGAATGTGCCAAATATCCCCGAAAACTCCCCAAAATCCGCCCAAAGCTCCCCAAAATCATCTTCAAAAGCCCCTAAAATCCCCAAATATCCCCAAAATCATCCCCAAATCCAAATAAATACCAAAAAAAACCCCAAAATCCACCCAAATCCCCCAAAATCGTCTTCAAAAGCCCCTAAAATCCCCAAATATCCCCAATATCATCCCCAAATCCAACTAAATCCCCCCAAAAAACCCAAAATCACCCTAAACTCCTCAAAATCATCCCCAAAGCCCCCCAAATATCCCCAAATTTCCCCAAAACTCCCAAAATCTTCCCCAAATCCCCCAAAATCATGACCAAAACCCCCTAAAATCCCCCCAAATATCCCCAAGTGTCCCCAAATATCCCCAAAATCCACTCAAAAATCCCCTAAAATCCCCAAAACCCCAAAATCCACCCAAAATTCCCCAAAATTCACCCAAAAAATCCCCTAAATCATCCCGAAATCCCCAAAATACATCCAAAACTCCCATAATCATCCCCAAATCCCCAAAAATCCCCCCAAAATCCCAAAAATATCCCCAAAAACCCCCAACATCCCCCAAAATCCCCCAAACCCCCAAAATCCACCCCAGACCCCCAAAACCCGCCCAAAAATCCCAAAATCCCAAAAATCCCCAAAATCATCCCCAAATCCCCAAAATCATCCAAAAAAACCCCAAAAAATCCCCAAAACCTCCCAAATCCACCCAAAATCCCCCAAATCATCCCCAAACCCCAAAATCCCCAAAATCCACTCCATAGTCCTCAAATCATCCCCAAACCCCAAAAAACCCCAAATATCCCTAAATGCCCCAAACTCCCCAAAATCCCAAACCCCCAAAATCACCCCAAATATCCCCTAAAATCCCCAAAATCTCCCCAAAATCCACCCCAAAATCCCCAAAATCCCCAAAATTCCCCAAAATCCCCCAAAATCCACCCAAAATCCCCCAAAACCCCCCCAAATCCCCCAAAATCCCCAAAATCCCCCAAAATCCACCCAAAATCCCCCAAAATTCCCCAAAATCCCAAAATCCCCAAAATTCCCCAAAATCCCCAAATTCCAAAATCTCCCCAAAATCCCCAAAATCCACCAAAAACCCCCCAAAATCCCCCAAAATCCCCCAAAATTCCCCAAAACCCCTCCATCCCCATCCCCGTTGCCATGCCAACGCCCCTCCCCTCCCCGTTTGACTGACACTCCTCTCAGCCAATCAGCGGCCGCTCTGCTGGGCGGAACCATTCCCTCCCCCGGGGGGGGTCCGGGGGGTGTCGCCGCCTGTCCCGACCGGTCGCGACAGAGGCGCTTCGCCTCCTCCGCCCGCGGCGACATCCCGGCGCTCCCCGCTGCCCCCGGGGGGCTCCGCGCCGCCCCTCCCCCCCTCCGCCCCACCCCCCCTTTGTCCCCCCCGCCCCCAATCCCCTTTATTCCTCCCGAAATTCCCTTTTTTTCCCCGAAATTCCCTCGGTTTTTTCCCGAATTTCCTTGGTTTTTTCCCATTTTTCCTTGGTTTTTCCCATTTTTCCTTGGTTTTCCCCCGAAATTCCCTGGTTTTTCCCCGTTATTCCTGGTTTTTTCCCCATTTTTCCGTATTTTTTCCCTCCCTTTTTCCCGGTTTTCCCTGTTTTTCCCTGTTTTTCCCCATTATTCCTTGTTTTTTCCCCATTTTTCCTTGTTTTTTCCCCATTTTTCCTTGTTTTTTCCCATCTTTCCTTGGTTTTTCCCTCCCTTTCTCCCGGTTTTTCCCTGTTTTTCCCTGTTTTTCCCACATTATTCCTTGTTTTTTCCCCATTTTTCCTTATTTTTTCCCTCTTTTTCCCCCATTTTCCCTGGTTTTCCCTCCCATTTTCCCCTTTTTCCTTGTTTTCCCCTCCGTTTTTCCCTATTTTCCCCCATTTTTCCTTGTTTTTTCCCTCCTTTTTCCCTCATTTCCCCGTTCTTCCCTCCCTTTTCCCCATTTTCCCTGTTTTTCCCTCTTTTATCCCCATTTTCACTCCTTTTATTCCCATTTTTTCTTGTTTTTCCTCCCTTTTCCCTCCGTTTTTCCCATTTTTCCCTCCCTTTTCCCGTTTTTCTCTCCTTTTTTCCCATTTTTTCCCTCAAATCCTCCCCAATTTTCTTTTCCCCTCCCTCCAAATCCCCTTTTTTCCCTTTTTCCCCCATTTCTCTCCATTTCCCGCATTTTCCCTCCTTAAATTCCCATTTTTCCCCCCATTTTTCCCACCCTAAATTCCCCATTTTTCTCCCCATTTTCCCCCTTAATTTCCCATTTCTTCCCCCATTTCTCCCCCTTAAATTCCCGGTTTTCCTCCCTATTTTCCCTCCTCAAATTCCCATTTCTCCCCCATTTCCCCTCCCCATTTTCCCACCCTAAATTCCCATTTTTCCCTTAAATTCCCGTTTTCCCCCATTTTTCCCCATTTCCCCATTTTTCCCCATTTTTCCCCCTTAAATTCCCATTTCGCCCCATTTTTTCCCATTTTCCCTTAAATTCCCATTTTCTCCCTATTTTTCCCCCTTGAATTCCCATTTTCGCCCCATTTTCTCCCCAAATTCCCATTTTTCCCCATTTTCCCCCAAATCCCCATTTTCTCCCCACCATGTCCCCCCGCCCAGGCTGACCCCTCCCCCAAAGGGCGGGGGGGGGTTGGGGATGCTCAGGGCGGTCCTGCCCCTCCCCCACCCCAATCTGCCCCTCCCCCTCCCCCGCTGCCCCTCCCCCTCCCCCGCTGCCCCTCCCCTCCCCAAACTGCCCCTCCCCTCCCCAAACTGCCCCTCCCCTCCCCCGCTGCCCCTCCCCTCCCCCCGCTGCCCCTCCCCCCGCTGCTGCTGGCCGCCATGGCCTCGCTCGGAGCCCCGGGGGCGATGGGCGCTCCGCCGGGCCGCGGTGAGTCACCGAGAGGGCATCTGTCCGGCTGTCCATCTGTCCATCTGTCCGAGTGTCCATTTGTCCGTCTGTCTGTCCATCCCGCTGTCCGTCTGTCCGAATGTCCATTTGTGCATCTGTCCATCGGTCCGACTGTCCGTCTGTCCATCTCTCCATCTCTCCATCTCTCCATCTGTCCGAGTGTCCGTCTGTCTGTCCATCCCGGTGTCCGTCGGTCCGAGTGTCCATTTGTCCGTCTGTTTGTCCATCCCGGTGTCCGTCGGTCCATTTGTCCATCTGTCCATCTGTCCGAGTGTCCGTCTGTCCGTCTGTCCATCTCTGTGTCCATTGGTCTGTTTGTCCACTTGTCCGTCTGTCCATCTCTGTCCATCTCTGTCCATCATCTCTGTGACCGTTTGTCCATCTGTCCGAATGTCCGTCTGTCTGTCCATCCCGGTGTCCGTTTGTCTGTTTGTCCATTTGTCCATCTGTCCATTTGTCCGAGTGTCCGTCTGTCGATCTCTGTCCATCCCTGTGGCTGTGTGTCCGTCTGTCCGTTTGTGCATTTGTCCATCTGTCCGAGTGTCCGTCTGTCTGTCCATCTCTGTGTCCGTTTGTCCAAGTGTCCATCTGTCCATCTCCGTCCATCTGTCCATCTCTATCCATCTCTGTCCATCCGTCCATCTCCCCATCTGGCCGAGTGTCCGTCCGTCTGTCCATCCCTGTGACCGTTTGTCTGTTTGTCCATTTGTCCAGCTGTCCATCTGTCCGAGTGTCCATCTGTCCGTCTGTCTGAGTGTCCATCTGTCTGTCCATCCCTGTGTCCGTTTGTTTGTTTGTCCATCTGTCTGTCTGTCCATCTCTGTGTCCATTTGTCCGTCTGTCCATTTGTCCAAGTGTCCATCTGTCCATCTATCCATCTCTGTCCATCCTGTGGCTGTTTGTCCCTCTGTCCGAGTGTCTGTTTGTCTGTCCATCCCGGTGTCCGTCTGTCTGTTTGTCCATTTGTCCGTCTGTCCGAATGTCCATCTCTGTGCATCCCTGTGGCTATGTGTCCGTCTGTCCGAGTGTCCATCTGTCCATTTGTGCATTTGTCCATCTGTCCGAGTGTCCGTCCATCCGTGTGTCCATCTGTCCATCTGTCCGAGTGTCCGAGTGTCCGTCTGTCCGTCCATCCCTTTGTCCATCTGTCCGAGTGTCCGTCTGTCTGTCCATTTCAGTGTCCATCTGTCCATTTGTCTGAGTGTCCATCTGTCTGTCCATCCCTGTGTCCATTTGGCTATGTGTCCATCTGTCCGAATGTCCGAGTGTCTGTCTGTCTGTCCATCCCTGTGACCGTTTGTCCAAGTGTCCATCTGTCCGAGTGTCCGTCTGTCCGTCCATCCCTGTGTCCATTGGTCTGTTTGTCCATCTGTCCATCTGTCCATCTGTCCGAGTGTCCATTTGTCCGTTTGTCTGAGTGTCCATTTGTCCGTCTGTCCATCTGTCTGTCCACCTCTGTCCATCTCTGTGACCGTTTGTTTGTTTGTCCATCTGTCCATCTGTCCGTCTGTCGATCTCTGTCCATCCCTGTGGCTGTGTGTCCCTCTGTCCGAGTGTCCGTCTGTCCGTCTGTGCATTTGTCCATTTGTCCATCTGTCCGAGTGTCCGTCTGTCTGTCCATCTCTGTGACCGTGTGTCCGTCTGTCTGTGTGTCCGTCTGTCTGTGTGTCCATTTGTCCGAGTGTCCATTTGCCCATCTGTCCATCTGTCTGTGTGGCCACTTGTCCATTGGTCTGTCTGTCCATCTCTGTGTCCATTGGTCCGTTTGTCCGTCTGTCCCTCTGTCCGTCTGTCCATCTCTGTCCATCCCTGTGGCTGTTTGTTTGTCCATCTGCCTGTTTGTCCATCTGTCCGTCTGTCCGTCCCTGTGGCTGTGTGTGTGTCCGCTTGTCTGTTTGTCCGTCTGCCTGTTTGTCCCTCTGTCCGTCTGTCCCTCTGGCCGAGTGTCCATTTGTCCGTGTGTCCATCTGTCTGACTGTCCATCTGTCCACCTGTCCGTGTGTCTGTTTGTCCGTTAGTCTGTCTGTCCACCCCTGTGTCCGTTTGTCCATTCGTGCATTTGTCTGTCCATCTGTCCATCTGCCTGTCCGCGTGTCCATCTGTCCGTCTGTCCGAGTGTCCGTGTGTCGGTTTGTCCATCTGTCCGCCTGTCCGTGTGTCCGTCCGGTGTCCATCTCTCCCTGTGTGTCCGTCTGTCCGTTTGGCCGTTGGTCCGTCCCTCTGTCCGCCTGTCCGCCTGTCCGTCTGTCCGTCTGTCCGTCTGTCCGGCCCTTATCTCTCATCTCTTACCTGTCCGTCGGTCATTCCGACAATTGGTCACTCTGTCCATCCCCGCGTCCGTCTGTCCGTCTGTCCGTCATCCCAGTGTCCGGCTGTCTGTCCATCCCCGTGTCCATCCCTGTCTGTCCGTCTGTCCGTCTGTCCATCCCCGTGTCCATCCCTGTCTGTCCGTCTGTCCGTCCCCTCCATCCCCGCGTCCGTCTGTCCGGCCGTCCCGGAGTTCCTCCATTCCCGTGTCCGTCCGTCTGTCTGTCCGTTCCCCGCCGCTCCGGCCCCGCGCCCGGCCCGTGTCCGTCTGTCCGTCTGTCTGTCCGTCCGTCCCCCGTGTCCGGCCGCTCTCGTGTCCGCCTGTCCATCCCTGTCTGTCCGTCTGTCCGTCCGTCTGTCCGTCTGTCTGCGTCCCTTATCCGCGCGTCCGTCTGTCCCGCAATTCTTCCGCTCCCGCGTCCGTCTGTCCGTCCCACTCATCCCCGTGTCCGTCTGTCCGTCTGTCCCTCCCTGTCTCCATCCCCTTGTCCGCCTGTCCGTCTGTCCCCCGTCCGTCCGTCCATCCCTCCCTGTGTCCAGCCCGGTGTCCGTCTGTCCGTCCAGCCCGCAATTCCTCCATCCCCGTGTCCGTCTGTCCTGTCCATCTCCGTGTCTGTCCCTCTGTCCCTCTGTCCATCTCTCTCTCTGTCCATCTGTCCATCCCTCCCTGTGTCCATCTCCGTGTCTGTCCATCCCTCTGTCCGTCTGTCTCTCTGTCCGTCTGTCCCTCTGTCCGTCTGTCCATCCCTCTGTCCCTCTGTCCGTCTGTCCGGTTCCGGCCGCGGTGGGGGAGGGGCGGCGATCGGTACCTGCGGGCCGTGAGGGGCGATGGAGGGCGATGGGGGAGGGGCAGACTGAGCTGAGCTGGAAATCCCAAATTTCCCCATTTTTACCCCAAACCCAAATTTCCCCATTTTTACCCCAAAATCCCAATTTTACCCCCAAAATCCCAATTTTTCCCCCAAAATCTTCATTTCCCCCCCAAAATCTCAATTTTTGCTCCCAAATTCCTAATTTTCCCCCAAATTCCCATTTTCCACCCAAATCCCATTTTCCCTCTCCAAATTCCAATTTTTCCCCAAATCCCATTTCCAAATCCCATTTTTCCCCCCAAAATCCCATTTTCCCTTTTCCCTCCCAAAATCTTTTTTTCTCCTTTTTCTCCTTTTTCCCCCCATTTTTCCAAATTCCCATTATTTCCCCCCAAAATCCCATTTTCCCCAAATAAATTCCCATTTTTCCCAAAATCCCCAGAATTCACCCCATTTTCTCTCCCCAGGCTCTCCCCCAAAATCCCATTTTTTCCCCAAAAATCCCATTTTTTCCTCCCAAAAATCCCATTTTTTCCCCCCAAAAATCCCATTTTTTCCCCCAAAAATCCCATTTTTCCTCCAAAAAACCCAATTTTTCCCCCGAAAATCCCATTTTTTCCCCAAAAATCCCATTTTTTCCCCCAAATTCCATTTTTCCCAAAAAAATCCCATTTTCCCCTTTTTCCCCTTAAAAATCATTTTTTCCCCCAAATTCCACTTTTTCCCCCCAAAATTCCATTTTTTTCCCCCTAAAATCCCATTTTCCCCAAATAAATTCCCATTTTTCCCAAAATCCCCCAAATTCACCCCAATTTCTCTCCCCAGGCTCTCCCCCTCCCGGCCGCGGTTTCCTCCCTCCTCCCTCGGCGGTTTTGCTCCTTTCCTGCTCAGGAATTGTGGCTTTTGTGCTCCTCGTGCTCACCTGCCTCTGCTGCAAGAGGGGAGATCTCGGGTTCAAGGTGAGAATCCCAAAAATTCCCAAAAATTCCCGAAATTTGGAAATTCCCAAAAAAAACCCAAAAAAAATCCACCCAGAAATGCCAAAAAAACCTCAAAAAAACCTCAAAAAAACCTCAAAATCTGCTTTAAAAACCCAAAATTGTGCTCCTCGTGCTCACCTGCCTGTGCTGCAAGAGGGGAGATCTTGGGTTCAAGGTGAGAATCCCAAAAATTCCCAAAAATTCCCAAAATTCGGAAACTCCCAAAAAAACCCCCAAAAAAATCCACCCAGAAATGCCAAAAAAACCTCAAAAAAACCTCAAAATCTGCTTTAAAAACCCAAAATTGTGCTCCTCGTGCTCACCTGCCTCTGCTGCAAGAGAGGTGATCTCGGATTCAAGGTGAGAATCCCAAAAATTCCCAAAATTTGGAAATTCCCAAAAAAAACCCCAAAAAAATCAGCCCAGAAATGCCAAAAACACCTCAAAAAAACCTCCAAAAACCCCAAAAATCCTCTTTAAAAACCCAAAATTTGTCATTTTCCTGCTGCTCACCTGCCTCTGCTGCAAGAGAGGTGATCTCGGGTTCAAGGTGAGAATCCCAAAAATTCCCAAAATTCGGAAACTCCCAAAAAAAACCCCAAAAAAATCCACCCAGAAATGCCCCAAAAAACTAAAAAAAAAACTCAAAAAAACCCCAAAATTGTGCTCCTCGTGCTCACCTGTCTGTGCTGCAAGAGAGGAGACCTGGGATTCAAGGTGAGAATCCCAAAAATTGCCGAAAAATCCCAAAATTTGGAAATTCCCAAAAAAAACCCCAAAAAAATCCGCCCAGAAATGCCCAAAAAACCTCAAAAAACCTCAAAAAACACCCAAATCTGCTTTAAAAACCCCAAAATCCTCCTCATCCTCACCTGTCTGTGCTGCAAGAGAGGTGATCTCGATTTCAAGGTGAGAATCCCAAAAAAATCCCCAAAAATTCCCAAAATTTGGAAATTCCCAAAAAAAACCCCCAAAAAATCCACCCAGAAATGCCAAAAAAACCTCAAAAAAACCTCAAAAAACCTCAAAAAACCCCAAAATTCACCCCAAAATCCTCCTCCTGCTGCTCACCTGCCTGTGCTGCAAGAGGGGAGATCTCGGGTTCAAGGTGAGAATCCCAAAAAATCCCAAAAAATCCCGAAATTCGGAAATTCCCAGAAAAAACCCCCAAAAAATCCACCCAGAAATGCCAAAAAAACCTCAAAAAACCCCAAAAAAACCCCAAAATCTGCTTTAAAAACCCAAAATTTGTCATTTTCCTGCTGCTCACCTGTCTGTGCTGCAAGAGGGGAGACCTGGGATTCAAGGTGAGAATCCCAAAAAATCCCAAAAATTCCCAAAATTCGGAAATTCCCAAAAAAAACCCCAAAAAAATCCACCCAGAAATGCCAAAAAAACCTCAAAAAAACCTCAAAAAAACCTCAAAATCTGCTTTAAAAACCCAAAATTGTGCTCCTCGTGCTCACCTGCCTGTGCTGCAAGAGAGGAGACCTGGAGTTCAAGGGGAGAATCCCAAAAATCCCCAAAAAATCCCAAAATTTGGAAATTCCCAAAAAAACCCCAAAAAAATCTGACTCAAAACACCTTAAATTGACCTAAAAAAAACCCAAAAATCCACTTTAAAAACCCAAAATTTGTCATTTTCCTGCTGCTCACCTGCCTGTGCTGCAAGAGGGGAGATCTGGGATTCAAGGTGAGAATCCCAAAAATTGCCGAAAAATCCCAAAATTCGGAAATTCCCAAAAAAAACCCCAAAAAAATCCGCCCAGAAATGCCCAAAAAAACCTTCAAAAAACCTCCAAAAAACCCCAAAAATCCTCTTTAAAAACCCAAAAATTGTCATTTTCCTGCTGCTCACCTGCCTCTGCTGCAAGAGGGGAGACCTGGGATTCAAGGTGAGAATCCCAAAAAATCCCAAAATTTGGAAATTCCCAAAAAAACCCCCAAAAAAATCCGCCCAGAAATGCCAAAAAAACCTCCAAAAAACCTCAAAAAACCTCAAAAAACCCCAAAATTCACCCCAAAATCCTCCTCCTGCTGCTCACCTGCCTGTGCTGCAAGAGAGGTGATCTGGGATTCAAGGTGAGAATCCCAAAAAATCCCAAAAAATCCCAAAATTCGGAAATTCCAAAAAAAAACCCCAAAAAAATCCGCCCAGAAATGCCCAAAAAACCTCCAAAAAACCTCAAAAAAACCTCAAAAAACCCCAAAATTCACCCCAAAACCCCCCCACCACCCCCCCAAAAACCACAAAAACACAAAAAAAACCCAAAACAACCCAAAAAAAACCCCAAAAAAACCCCCAAAACCCCAAAAAACCAAAAAAACCCAAAAAAAACCCAAAACCCCCCACCCCCCCAAAAAACCACAAAAATCCCAAAAATCCCCAAAAAATCCCAAAATTTGGAAATTCCCAAAAAACCCCAAAAAAAATCCACCCAGAAATGCCAAAAAAACCTCAAAAAACCTCCAAAAAACCTCAAAAAACCCCAAAAATCCTCTTTAAAAACCCAAAATTTGTCATTTTCCTGCTGCTCACCTGCCTGTGCTGCAAGAGGGGAGATCTGGGATTCAAGGTGAGAATCCCAAAAAAAATCCCAAAATTTGGAAATTCCCAAAAACAACCCCAAAAAATCCGCCCAGAAATGCAAAAAAAACCTCAAAAAAACCTCAAAAAAACCTCAAAAAAACCTCAAAAAAACCCCAAAATTTGCCCCACCACCCCGAAATCCCAAAAAATCCCAAAAAATCCCAAAATTTGGAAATTCCCAAAAAAAACCCCCAAAAAAACCACCCAGAAATGCCAAAAAAAACCTCAAAAATCCCTCAAAATCTGCTTTAAAAACCCAAAAATCCTCCTCATCCTCACCTGTCTGTGCTGCGAGAGAGGTGATCTCGATTTCAAGGTGAGAATCCCAAAAAAATCCCAAAATTTGGAAATTCCCACCCAAAATCAAAATTTTAAAAAACCCAAAATTCCCCCAAAAATTAAAAAAAATAAAATCAAAAATTTGCAAAAATCCCCAAAAATCTCCAAAAAATCAAAAAATTCCCAAAAATCACAAAAAATCCCAAAAATCCAAAATTCCCAAATTTCCCCAGGAGTTCAAGAATGCCGAGGGGGATGAAGATTCGGGGTTTTCACCAAACTCCCAAAAAATTCTTTAAAAAATCAGAAAAAAATCAGAAAAAATTCAAAAAAAATCAGAAAAAAATCAGAAAAAATCAGAAATAATTCCCAAAAATCCCCAAAATCCCCAAATTTTCCCAATTTTCCCCCAGGAGTTGGAGAATGCGGAGGGTGATGAGGATTCCGGGGATTTCTCACCCAAAATTCCCCCCAAAAATAAAAAAATTCCAAAAAATCACAAAAAATCTCCAAAAAATTAAAAAAAAAAAAAAAAAAAATCTCAAAAAAATTCCCAAAAATTCCCCAAAATTCCCAAAAATCCCAAAATTCCCGAATTTTCCCCCAGGAGTTCAAGAATGCGGAGGGGGATGAAGATTCCGGGGATTTGTCACCCAAAATTCCCCCAAAAATTGAAAAAAATTCCAAAAAATCCACAAAAAAATCTCAAAAAAATCCAAAAAATTCCAAAAAAAATCTGAAAAAATTCCAAAAAATTCCCCAAAATCCCCAAAAATCCCAAAATTCCCGGATTTTCCCCCAGGAGTTGGAGAACGCCGAGGGCGATGAGGATTCCGGGGATTTCTCCCCCAAAATTCCCCCAAAAATTGAAAAAAATCAGAAAAAAATAAAAAAAAAATCACAAAAAATCCCCAAAAAATCTGAAAAAATTCCCAAAAATTCCCAAAATTTCCCAAATTTCCCCAAATTCCCGGATTTTCCCCCAGGAGTTGGAGAACGCGGAGGGCGATGAGGATTCCGGGGATTTCTCCCCCAAAAAATCCAAAAAAAAAGGAAAAATTCTCAAAAAAAATCAGAAAAAAATCAGAAAAAATCAGAAAAAACCCAAAAAATTCCCAAAAAATCCCCAAATTTCCCCAAATTCCCCAAATTTCCCCAAATTCCCGGATTTTCCCCCAGGAGTTGGAGAACGCGGAGGGCGATGAGGATTCCGGGGGTTTCTCCCCCAAAAAATCAAAAAAAAAAGGAAAAATTCTCCAAAAAATTCAGAAAAAATCAGAAAAAAACAGAAAAAATTCCCAAAAATTCCCCAAAATCCCCAAAAATCCCCAAATTTTCCCAAATTTTCCCAGGAGTTGGAGAACGCTGAGGGCGATGAGGATTCCGGGGATTTCTCCCCTCCCCCCGAGGAGTCCCCGGGCTGCCCCTCCCCCACCCCCGAGGTGTTCTTCGTCCCGCTGGAGATTCGAGCGGAAAACAGGAAATTGGGTGAGAATTGGGGAATTTGGGAAAATTGGGGAAAATGGGGAAAACAGGAAATTGGGTGAGAAATTGGGGAATTTGGGAAAATTGGGGAAAATGGGGAAAACAGGAAATTGGGTGAGAATTGGGGAAAAAAACGGGGAAATTGGGGAATTGGGTGAGAAATTGGGGAATTGGGGAAATGGGGAGAAAAATGGGAAAATGGGGAAATTGGGGAAAACAGGAAATTGGGTGAGAAATTGGGGAATTTGGGAAAATTGGGGAAAATTGGGGAAACAGGAAATTGGGGAATTTGGGAAAATGGGAAAACAGGAAATTGGGTGAGAAATTGGGGGAAAAATGGGGAAATTGGGAAAATTGGGGAAAATTGGGAAATTGGGGAAAATGGGAAAACAGGAAATTGGGTGAGAAATTGGGGAATTTGGGAAAATTGGGGAATTGGGTGAGAAATTGGGGGGAAAAATGGGGAAATTGGGGAAAATTGGGGAATTGGGGAAAATGGGAAAAACAGGGAAAACAGGAAATTGGGGAATTTGGGAAAATTGGGGAATTGGGTGAGAAATTGGGGAAAAATGGGGAAATTGGGTGAGAATTGAGGAATTTGGGAAAATTGGGAAATTGGGGAAAACAGGAAATTGGGTGAGAATTTGGGGGAAAAATGGGGAAATTGGGAAAATTGGGGAAAATTGGGGAATTGGGGAAATGGGGAGGAAAATTGGGGAATTGGGGAAAATGGGAAAACAGGAAATTGGGTGAGAATTGGGGAATTTGGGAAAATTGGGAAAAATGGGGAAAATTGGGAAAATTGGGAAAACAGGAAATTGGGTGAGAAATTGGGGAGAAAAATGGGGAAATTGGGGAATTGGGAAAATTGGGGAAAATTGGGGAAAATGGGGAAAACAGGAAATTGGGTGAGAATTGGGGAATTTGGGAAAATTGGGGAAAAATGGGGAAAACAGGAAATTGGGTGAGAATTGGGGGGAAAAATGGGGAAATTGGGAAAATTGGGGAAAACAGGAAAATGGGTGAGAAATTGGGGGAAAAATGGGGAAATTGGGAAAATTGGGAAAACAGGAAATTGGGTGAGAATTGGGGAATTTGGGAAAAACGGGGAGAAAAACGGGAAATTGGGGAAAATGGGAAATTGGGGAAAATGGGGAAAACAGGAAATTGGGTGAGAATTGGGGAAAAAATGGGGAAATTGGGAAAATTGGGGAATTGGGAAAATGGGGAAAATGGGAAAAACAGGGAAAACAGGGAAATGGGTGAGAAATTGGGGAGAAAAATGGGGAAAATTGGGAAATTAGGGAAAATGGGAAAATGGGAAAAATGGGGAAAACAGGAAATTGGGTGAGGATTTGGGGAGAAAAATGGGGAAATTGGGGAAAAATGGGGAATTGGGAAAAATGGGAAAATGGGAAAATGGGTGAGAAATTGGGGGAAAAATGGGGAAAATGGGGAGAAAAACGGGAAATTGGGGAAAATGTGGAAAACAGGAGAATGGTTAGGAAATTGGGGGAAAAAATGGGAAAAATGGAGAAAAACTGGGAAAATGGGGAAAGGGGAAATTGGGGGGAAAAAATGGAAAAATGGGAAAAACGGGAAAATGGGGAATTGGGGGGAAAAACTGGGAAATTGGGAAAAATGGGCAATTCCCGAGTTTCTCGGATTTTGTCGAATTTGGGGTTCTGAACCCCAAAAACTTTGGGATTTTTGGGAATTGTGCAGCTCCCTGTGCTCCCCCCGGGCTGCAGCTCAGCTTCCTGCAGGAGATCGGCAGCGGCTGGTTCGGCAAGGTGGGAGAATCCCCAATTTTGGGAATTTTGGGGATTATTTGGGGATTTTGGAGAATTTTGGGGAATTTTTGGGGAATTTTGGGGGAGTTTTTGGGAAATTTTGGGGAATTTTTGGGGAATTTTTGGGGATTTTGGGGGATTTTTTTTTAATTTTGGGGAACTTTTGGGGAATTTTTGGGAATTTTGGGCAATTTTTTTTAATTTTTGGGGAATTTTGGGCAATTTTTGGGAATTTTGAATTTGGGGAATTTTGGGGGAATTTTGGGGGATGGAATTTTGGGGGGATTTTGGGGCTTGGGGAATTTTGGGGAATTTTTTGGAATTTTCAGGAATTTTGGGGAATTTCTGGGGATTGTTTTGGAATTTTTTGGGGAATTTTTGGGAATTTTTGGGGGGAATTTTGGGGGGATTTTGGAGAATATTTGGGAATTTTTTTTTTTTTAATTTTTGGAGATTTTGGGGGAATTTTGGGAATTTTGGGAATTTTGGGAATTTTGGGAATTTTGGGGAAATTTGGGGAATTTTTTTGGAATTTTTTAGAATTTTGGGGATTTTTTTTTAATTTTGGGGAATTTTTGGAGATTTTGGGGGGAATTTTTTTTAATTTTTGGGAATTTTCAGGAATTTTTGGGGAGCTTTTTGGAGGTTTTTGGGAATTTTTGGGGACGTTTTTGGAAGTTTTGGGAATTTTGGGTAATTTTGGGAAATTTTCGGGAATTTTTTTATATTTTTTGCATTTTTAACAGGATTTTTTTGGGGATTTGGGATTTTTGGGATTTTCCCTCCTCAGGTGATTTTGGGATGGATTTTTGTGGGATTTTAATGGGTTTTTTTATTGCTTTTGTGTTTTTAACTGGATTTTTGGGGTTTTTAATGGGATTTTTGTATTTTTAATGGGATTTTTTTATTTTAATGGGATTTTTGGGGAAATTTTTGAGATTTTTATTTTGGGATTTTCCCTCCCAGGTGATTCTGGGGGAGCTGCGAGGAGGTTTTAATGGGATTTTTGGGTTTTTTAATGGGATTTTTTACATTTTTAATGGAATTTTTTTGGGATTTTTTTGGGGGAATTTTTGTTATTTTTGGGATTTTCCCTGCCAGGTGATTTTGGGGGAGCTGCGGGGAGGTTTTAATGGGATTTTTGGGGGTTTTTAATGGGATTTTTTGCATTTTTAACGGGATTTTGGGGTTTTTTTAATGGGATTTTTTGCATTTTTAATGGGATTTTTTGGGGGATTTTTGGGGAATTTTTGGGAATTTTTGTTATTTTTGGGATTTTCCCACCCAAGTGATTTTGGGGGAGCTGCAGGGTTTATAATGGTTATTTTTTATCATTTTAATGTGTTTTTTTGTGTTTTTAACTGGATTTTTTTTATTTTTTTCATTTTTAATGGGACTTTTTTTGGGTTTTAATGGGATTTTTGGGATTTTCTCCCCCAGGTGATCCTGGGGGAGCTGTGGGGAGGTTTTAATGGGACTTTTTATTATTTTAATGGGATTTTTTTTGGTTTTTAACAGGATTTTTGGGTTTTTTTGATGAGATTTTTTACATTTTTAATGGGATTTTTTGGGGATTTTTTTGGGGAATTTTTGTTATTTTTGGGATTTTCCCCCCCAGGTGATCCTGGGGGAGCTGTGGGGAGGTTTTAATGGGATTTTTTTATTATTTTAATGAGGTTTTTTGTGTTTTTAATGGGATTTTTTGGGGATTTTTTGCATTTTTAATGGGTTTTTTGTGTTTTTAATGGGATTTTTTTGGGTTTTAATGGGATTTTTGGGATTTTCCCCCCCAGGTGATTTTGGGGGAGCTGCGGGGAGGTTTTAATGGGATTTTTTGCATTTTTAATGGGATTTTTTTTTGGTTTTTAACGGGATTTTTTGCATTTTTAATGGAATTGTTTTGGGATTTTTTTTGGGATTTGTTATTTTTGGGATTTTCCCCCCCAGGTGATCCTGGGGGAGCTGTGGGAGGTTTTAATGGGATTTTTATTATTTTAATGGTTTTTGTGTTTTTAATGGGATTTTTTGGGGATTTTTGCATTTTTAATATTGTTTTTAATGGATTTTTTTGGATTTTAATGGGATTTTGGGTTTCCCAGGGTGATTTTGGGAGCTGCGGGGAGGTTTTAATGGGATTTTTTTATTATTTTAATGGGATTTTTTGTGTTTTTAATGGGATTTTTTGGGGATTTTTTGCATTTTTAATGGGATTTTTTGCGTTTTTAATGGGATTTTTTTGGGTTTTTTTGGGATTTGTTATTTTTGGGATTTTCTCCCCCCAGGTGATTTTGGGGGAGCTGCGGGGAGGTTTTAATGGGATTTTTTTATTATTTTTAATGGGATTTTTTCACTATTTTTAATGGGATTTTTGGGGGATTTTTTTCATTTTTAATGGGATTTTTTTGGGGGATTTCAATGGGATTTTTTGGATTTTTGTTATTTTTGGGATTTTCCCCCCCAGGTGATTTTGGGGGAGCTGCGGGGAGGTTTTAATGGGATTTTTTTATTATTTTAATGAGGTTTTTTGTGTTTTTAATGGGATTTTTTGGGGATTTTTTGCATTTTTAATGTTTTTTTTGCATTTTTAATGGAATTTTTTTGGGATTTGTTATTTTTGGGATTTTCTCCCCCCAGGTGATTCTGGGGGAGCTGCGGGGAGGTTTTAATGGGATTTTTAATGTGGTTTTTTGTGGTTTTAATGTGATTTTTTTGTGTTTTTAACCAGATTTTTTTGGGATTTCAATGGGATTTTTTTGGGATTTGTTATTTTTGGGATTTTCCCTGCCAGGTGATCCTGGGGGAGCTGCGGGGAGGTTCAGCTCCTGCCCAGGTGGTGGTGAAAGAGCTGAGAGGAGAAGCTGAGAGTCCTGAGAGGAGGAGATTCCTGGCTGAGGCTGAACCCTACAGGTGGGAAACCCCAAAAGTCACCCCGAAATCCCAAAATTCACCCCAAAAATCTACCCTGAGACCAAAAATTCACCCTGAAATCCCAAAATTCACCCCAAAATTCACCCTGAAAACCAAAAATTCATCCTGAAAACCAAAAATTCATCCAAAAATCCACCCAAAACCCCAAAATTCACCCCAAAATTCACCCCAAAACCCCAAAATTCGTCCCAAAATCCCAAAATTCATCCAAAAATCCACCTTGAAACCCCAAAATTCACCCCAAACCCCAAAATTCACCCCAAAATTCATCTCAAAACCCAAAAATTCACCTTGAAACCCCAAAATTCACTCCGAAATTCACCCTGAAATCCCAAAAATTCATCCCAAAACCCCAAAATTCATCCAAAAATCCACCCAAAATCCCAAAATTCACCCCAGAATCCCGAAATTCATCCCGAAATCCCAAAGATCCACCCAGAAATCCACCCTGAAAACCAAAATTCACCCAAAAATCCACCCAAAACCCCAAAATCCACCTCAAAATTTACCTCAAAATTCATCCCAAATCCCCAAAATTTATCCCAAACCCCCAAAATCCACCTGGAATCCCCAAAATTCACCCCAAAACACACAAATTCACCCCAAAATTCACCCCAAAACCCCAAAATCCACCCCAAAATCTCAAAATCCACCCCAAAATCCACCCCAAACCCTCCCAAATTTCACCCTAAACTCCCCCAAATTTCCCCCACAGACCCCAAACCCCCCCAGGGTCTCATTTTTGGGGTGAATTTCCCCATTTTTGGGGCGAATTTCCCCAATTTTTTGTCCCCAACAAGGACTTTGCGTCACCCGAATGTCCTGCGGTGCCTCGGGGGGTGCCGGGAGCGCCCCCTGCTGCTCGTCATGGAGTACTGCCAGATGGTGGGAATTTGGGGGAAATTTTGGGAATTTTGGGGATTTTTTGGGATTTGGGGAATTTTTGGGGATGTTCTGGAGGGGTTTGGGGGGATTTGAGGGGATTTTGGGGGGATTTTCGGGGGATTTTCGGGGGAATTTTGGGGATTTTCGGGGAAATTGGGAGAGTTTGGGGTGTCCTGGAAGGGTTTGGGAACCAATATTTTGGGGATTTTGAGGATTTTTGGGGAATTTGGGAAATTTTGGGAAATTTTGGGGATGTCCTGGAGGAGGTTTGGGATGATTTAGGGGGATTTTGGGTGAATTTTGGGGAGTTTTGGGGATTTGGGGATGCCGGGAGCGCCCCCTGCTGCTCGTCATGGAGTACTGCCAGATGGTGGGAATTTGGGGAAATTTGGGGAAAATTTTGGGAATTTTGGTGAAATTTGGGAATTTTGGGGATTTGGAGGATGTCCCGAGGGGTCCTGGAGGAGATTTTGGGAGGATTTAGGGAGGATTTGAGGGGATCTGGGGAGGATTTTTGGGGAGAAATTGGGAGAGTTTGGGGTGTCCTGAAAGGGTTTGGGAATCAATAATTTGGGGATTTTGAGGATTTTGGGAAATTTGGGGAATTTTAGGGAACTTTGGGAAATATTGGGGATGTTCTGGAGGAGGTTTGGAAGGATTTTGGGGGGATTTTTGGGGTGCAGAGAGCGCCCCCTGCTGCTCGTCATGGAGTACTGCCAGATGGTGGGAATTTGGGGGAAATTTTGGGAAAATTTTGGGAATTTGGAAATTTTGGGAATTTTTAGAGATGTCCTGGGGAGGTTTTGGGATGATTTTGGGAGGATTTTCGGGGGAATTTTGGGGGATTTGGGGGAAAATTTGGGAGATTTCGAGGTGTCCTGGAAGGGTTTGGGAATCACCAAATTTTGGGAATTTGGGGATTTTGGGGAATTTTGGGAATTTTTGGGGATTTGGGAAATATTGGGGATGTCCTGGAGGAGGTTTTGGGAGGATTTGAGGGGATTTTTGGGGGAATTTTGGGGGATTTGGGGGAAAAATTGGGAGGTTTTGGGGTGTCCTGGAAGGGTTTGGGAATCACCAAATTTTGGGAATTTGGGGAAATTTGGGCATTTTGGGAATTTGGGGATTTTTGGGAATTTTGGGGATATTCTGGAGGAGTTTGGGAGGATTTGGGGGGAATTTTTGGGCTTTTTTTTTTGAGGGATTTTTAATTTGGATGTTTTGGGGTTGAATTTTTGGGATTTTTTTGGGAATTTTTGGGCTTCCAGGGAGACCTTTTGGGTGGGAATTTTGGGGATTTTTTTGGGGATTTTTGGGATTTTTTTGGGATTGTTTTGGGGCGTTTTGGGGATGAATTTTCGGGCATTTTTTGGGAATTTTTTGGGATTCTTTTGGGGTGTTTTGGGGTTTAATTTTTGGGATTTTTTTTTTTTAATTTTCCGGGAAATTTCGGGAATTTTTTTGGGTTTTTTCTGGGAAACTTTAGGAATTTTTTGGGCTTTTGGGTGGGAATTTTGGGGTTTTTTGGGGGGATTTTTTTGGGATTGTTTTGGGGTGTTTTGGGAGTGAATTTTTGGGAATATTTTTGGGGGAATTTTTTGAGAATTTTCGGGAATTTTTTGGGATTGTTTTGGGGTGTTTTGGGGATGAATTTTCGGGAATTTTTCGGCAATATTTTGGAGAATTTTCAGGAATTTTTGGGAATTTTTTGGGAATTTTCAGGAATTTTTTGGGGATTTTTTTTGTGAATTTTTTGGGATCGTTTTGGGCTGTTTTGGGGATGAATTTTCGGGATTTTTTTTGGAGAAATTTTGGGATTTTTTGGGTTTCCAGGGTGACCTGAAGCGTTACCTGGGGAGCTTCAGGGGATGAATTTTCGGGGATTGTTTTGGGATTTTTTTGGGATTGAATTTTTAGGAATTTTTGGGAACTTTTCGTGAATTTTCAGGAATTTTTTGGGGAATTTTTTGGGAATTTTTTGGGAAGTTGTTTTTGGGAATTTTTTGGGATCATTTTGGGATCATTTTGGGCTGTTTTGGGGTTGAATTTTTGGAAAATTTCGGGAATTTTAAAAAAAAAAAAACAAAAAACTATTTTGGGGATGAATTTTTGGGATTTTTTGGGGGAAATTTTGGGATTTTTTGGGTTTCCAGGGGGACCTGAAGCGTTACCTGGGGAGCTTTTGGGTGGGAATTTTTTGGGATTGTTTTGGGATTGAATTTTTAGGAATTTTTGGGAACTTTTCCTGAATTTTCAGGAATTTTTTGGGGAATTTTTTGGGAATTTTTTGGGATCATTTTGGGATCATTTTGGGCTCTTTTGGGGATGAATTTTCGGAAAATTTCGGCAATTTTTTGGGAATTTTCAGGAATTTTTTGGGGGAATTTTTTGGGATCGTTTTGGGGTATTTGGGGGATGAATTTTTGGGAATTTTTGGGGAAATTTTGGATTTTTTGGGTTTCCAGGGTGACCTGAAGCGTTACCTGCGCGCCCAGCGGGGGGAGGGGGGAGGGGCGCAGGGGGCGTGGCCTCGGCCGCCCCTCCCCCCCCGCGACTTGGGGACTCTGCAGCGATTGGCTCTCGAGGTCACCAGGGGGCTGCGACATCTGCACCGCCACGGCTTCGTCCACAGGTGACCAAAATCCCCAAATTCCACCCCAAAAATTGGGATTGATTAAAAAAAATACAAAAATTGGGGAAAAAATCCCAAAATCCTACAAAAATCCCATTAAAAATGGCATTAAAACCCCAAAAATTGGCCCCAAAAACATCTGCACTTCATCCACAGGTAGCCAAAATCCCCAAATTCCACCCCAAAAATTGGGATTGGCCAAAAAAATTACAAAAATAGGGGAAAAATCTGAAAATCCTACAAAAATCCCATTAAAAATGGCATTAAAATCCCATAAAAATGGCATTAAAACCCCAAAAATTGACCCTAAAAACATCTGCACTTCATCCACAGGTAGCCAAAATCCCCAAATTTCACCCCAAAAATTGGGATTGATAAAAAAAACCCAAAAAAATCCGAAAATCCTACCAAAATCCCCAAAAAAATCGCATAAAAATGGCATTAAAACCCCAAAAATTGACCCCAAAAAATCTGCATTTCATCCACAGGTAGCCAAAACCCCCAAATTTCACCCCAAAATCCCAAAAATTCACCCCAAAAATTGGGATTGAGTTAAAAAAAAAAAACGAAAAAATGGAAAAAATCCGAAAATCCCAAAAATCCAAGGAAAAAAAATCTCAGGATTTTCCCCCAAATTTTGTGATTTTCCCCCCAAATTTCAGATTTTTCTCCAAACATTTCCCAGTTTTCCCCCAAAATTTTGGGATTTTCTCCCCAAATTTTGTATTTTCCCCAAAATTTTTATGTTTTTTCCCCGAATTTTTGGATTTTCCCCCTAAATTTTCGGATTTTCTCCCCAAATTTTGTATTTTCCCCAAAATTTTTATGTTTTTTCCCCAAATTTTGGGATTTTCCCCCCAAAACTTTGGGTTTTTCCCAAAATTTCATTATTTCTCCCCAAATTTCAGGATTTTCTCCCCAAATTTTGGGATCTTTTTCCCCAAATTTCAGGATTTCCCCCCAAATTTTTATGGTTTTTCCCCAAATTTTTATGGGTTTTCCCCAAATTTTTGGATTTTCCTCCAAATTTTGTATTTTCCCAAAAGAAACTTTGGGTTTTTTCCCAAAATTTTGGGATTTTCCCCCCAAATTTCAGGATTTCCACCCAAATTTTGGGATTTTTTTCCCCCCAAATTTTGTGATTTTCTCTCCAAATTTCGGGATTTTTCCCCCCAAATTTTTATGGTTTTTTCCCAAAATTTTGGGATTTTTCCCCCAAATTTCAGGATTTCCACACAAATTTTGGGGTTTTCCCCAAATTTCATTATTTCCCCCAAATTTCAGGATTTTTCCCCCCAAATTTTGGGATTTTCTCCCTGAATTTTTGGATTTCCCCCAAATTTTGGGTTTTTCCCAAAATTTCTTTATTTCCCCCAAATTTTGGAATTTTTTCCCCCAAATTTCAGGATTTTCTCCCCAAATTTTTATGTTTTTTTCCCCAAACTTTGGGATTTCCCCCAAATTTTGGGATTTTTCTCCCCAAATTTTTATGGTTTTTCCCCAAATTTTTGGATTTTCCTCCAAATTTTGGGATTTTCTCCCCGAATTTTGTATTTTCCCGAAAGAAACTTTGGGTTTTTCCCAAAATTTTGGGATTTTTCCCCCCAAATTTCAGGATTTCCACCCAAATTTTGGGATTTTTTTCCCCCCAAATTTTGGAATTTTCTCCCCAAATTTCGGGATTTTCCCCCCCAAATTTTTATGGTTTTTCCCCCAAATTTTGGGATTTTTCCCCCCCAAATTTCAGGATTTTCTCCCAAATTTCAGGATTTCCAACCAAATTTTTATGGTTTTTCCACGAATTTTTGGATTTTCCCCCAAAATCTTTGGGTTTTTCCCAAACTTTTGGGATTTTTTCCACAAATTCCAGGATTTCCACCCAAATTTTGGGATCTTTTCCCCCCAAACTTTGGGATTTTCCCCAAACTTTGGGATTTTCCCCAAATTTGGGATTTTTCCCAAAATTTTGTTATTTCTCCCCAAATCAGTGACCTGGCCCTGCACAATGTCCTGCTGACCTCAGAGTTGGGATTTCCCCCAAATTTTGGGATTTTTTTCCCCCAAATTTCAGGATTTTGTCCCAAATTTCAGGATTTCCAACCAAATTTTTATGTTTTCTCCCCGAATTTTTGGATTTTCCCCCAAAATCTTTGGGTTTTTCCCAAACTTCTGGGATTTTTTCCCCTAAATTTCAGGATTTTCCCCCAAATTTCAGGATTTTCTCCCCAAATTTTTATGGTTTTTTCCCCAAACTTTGGGATTTCCCCCAAAATCTTTGGATTTTTCCCAAAACTTTGGGATTTCTCCCCAAATCAGTGACCTGGCTCTGCGCAATGTCCTGCTGACCTCAGAGTTGGGATTTCCCCCAAATTTTGGGATTTTCTCCCCGAATTTTGTATTTTCCCAAAAGAAACTTTGGGTTTTTCCCAAAATTTTGGGATTTTTCCCCCCAAATTTCAGGATTTCCAGCCAAATTTTGGGATTTTTTCCCCCCAAATTTTGGGATTTTCTCCCCAAATTTCGGGATTTTCCCCCCCAAATTTTTATGGTTTTTTCCCAAAATTTTGGGATTTTTCCCCCCCAAATTTCAGGATTTTCTCCCAAATTTCAGGATTTCCAACCAAATTTTTATGTTTTTTCCACGAATTTTTCGATTTTCCCCCAAAATCTTTGGGTTTTTCCCAAACTTTTGGGATTTTTTCCACAAATTCCAGGATTTCCACCCAAATTTTGGGATTTTCCCCCCAAATTTTTATGTTTTTTTCCCCAAACTTTGGGATTTCCCCCAAATTTTTGGATTTTTCCCAAAATTTTGGGATTTCTCCCCAAATCAGTGACCTGGCCCTGCGCAATGTCCTGCTGACCTCAGAGCTCACCGTGCGGCTCGGCGACTACGGCCTGGGGCCGTCCAACTACAGGGTGACACTGGGGACAGCGGGGACATTGAGGGGATTTGGGGACATTGAGGGGATTTGGGACATTTGGGGACATTGGGGATGTTGGGGACACTGAGGGATTTGGGGACATTTGGGGACATTCAAGGCATTGAGGGGATTTGGGGACATTGGGGACATTGAGGGGATTTGGGGATTTGGGAACATTGGGGATGTTGGGGACATTTGGGGACATCTGGGGACATTGGGGACATTGGGGATGTTGGGGACATTGGGGACATTGGGGACATTGGGGACATTGGGGGGATTGGGGACATTTGGGGACATTGAGGGGATTGGGGACATTGGGGATGTTGGGGACATTAACGGGGACATCATGGGGACATTTGGGGATGTTGGGGATATTGAGGGGATTTGGGGACATTTGGGGACTTTGGGGACACTGGGGACATTTGGGGACATTGAGCACATTTGGGGATATTTGGCAATTTGGGGACATTGGGGACATTTGGGGATTTGGAGGAATTTTGGGGCATTTGGGGACATTGAGGATGTTTGGGGACATTTGGGGACATTGGGGACATTTGGGGACATTGAGGGGATTTGGGGACATTGGGGGATGTTGAGGATTTTGGGGACATTGGGGGATTTGGGGACATTGGGGGACAATGGGAACTTTAATGGGATTTGGGGACATTTGGGGACGTCAGGGGGATTCGGGATGACCCTGGGTGACCCAGGGTGACCCCTGGTGACCCCTGGTGACCCAAAGTGACCCAGGTGGCACCTGCTGTCCCCAGGAGGATTACTTTGTCACCGCCGAGGGTGGCCTTGTCCCCCTGCGCTGGCTGGCTCCGGAGCTGGTGACATCGGGACCTGAGGGGACACTGCGGGTGGCAGCGCAGAGCCCCGAGAGCAACGTCTGGTCAGCTTGGGGACATCGTGGGGACATTGGGGACATCATGGGGACATTGTGGGGACATTGGGGACATTGAGGACATTGGGGACATCATTGGGGACACTGAGGGGACACTGCGGGTGGCAGCGCAGAGCCCCGAGAGCAACGTCTGGTCAGCCTGGGGACATCATGGGGACATCATTGGGGACATCATTGGGGACATCATTGGGGACATCATTGGGGACATCATTGGGGACATCATTGGGGACATCATTGGGGACACTGAGGGGACACTGCGGGTGGCAGCGCAGAGCCCCGAGAGCAACGTCTGGTCAGCCTGGGGACATTGGGGACATTGGGGACACTGGGGACACTGGGGACATCATGGGGACATCATGGGGACATCATTGGGGACATTGGGGACATCGTGGGGACATTGGGATATTGGGGACATTGGGGACATTGAGCACATCTTTGGGGACATCACTGGGTCACCCCAAGGCTCCCGGGGTGACCCTGTGGGAGCTGCTGGCCTGGGGGGAGGTGACACTGATGGTGACAATGATGGTGACAATGACATTAACGGGGTTATGGTGACACTGATGGTGTTATGATGACAATGACACACTGATGGTGACACTGATGTCCCCTCAGGGCCCTGGGGGTGACCCTCTGGGAGCTGCTGGCCTGGGGGGAGGTGACACTGCTGGTGACACTGATGGTGACACTGATGGTGACAATGACATTAACGGGGTTATGATGACATTAATGGGGTTATGGTGACACTGATGGTGACACTGACAATGTCCCCAATGTCCCCTCAGGGCGCTGGGGGTGACACTCTGGGAGCTGCTGGCCTGGGGGAAGGTGACACTGATGGTGACAATGACAATGAGGGTGTTATGATGACACTGATGGTGACATTAATGGGGTTATGGTGACATTAACGGGGTTATGGTGACACTGATGATGACAATGACACACTGATGGTGACAATGACACTGACAATGTCCCCAGTGTCCCCTAGGGCTCTCGGGGTGACACTCTGGGAGCTGCTGGCCTGGGGGGAGGTGACACTGATGGTGACAATGACATTAACGGGGTTATGATGACATTGATGGGGTTATGATGACATTGATGGTGACAATGACACACTGATGGTGACACTGATGGTGACACTGATGGTGACAATGACAATGAATGTGTTATGATGACACTAACAAGGTTATGATGACAATGACACTGAGGATGTCACATTGGTGACACTGATGTCCCCAATGTCCCCTCAGGGCCCTGGGGGTGACCCTGTGGGAGCTGCTGGCCTGGGGGGAGGTGACACTGATGGTGACAATGACATTAACAGGGTTATGGTGACACTGAGGGTGTTATGATGACATTAGTGGGGTTATGATGACACTGATGGTGACACTGATGTCCCCACTGTCCCCTCAGGGCCCTGGGGGTGACCCTCTGGGAGCTGCTGGCCTGCGGCGCTCAGCCCCTCCCCCACCTGTCGGACGCGGAGCTTTTGGGAAAACTGCAGAGTCAGCAAGTGCCACCAATGTCACCTCCCCGGGTGGCACTGCCGGCCACGTGGTGAGGGGTGGGGACACTGCGGGGACATCGGGGGGATTGGGGACGTTGGGGACAGTTGGGGACATTGGGGACATTGAGGGGATTTGGGGATTTGGGGGATTTGGGGATGTTGGGGATGTTGGGGATACTGGGGATAGTGGGGACATTTGGGGACATTGGGGACATTGGAAATTGGTGTTTGGGCACATTGGGGACATTGGGGATATTGGGGACACTGGGGACACTGGGGGGACATTGGGAACATTGGGGACATTGGGGACAGTTGGGGACATTGGGGATATTGGGGGGATTGGGGACGTTGGGGAGACATTAGGGACATTTGGGGACATTGGGGACATTAAGGGGGACATTGGGGATATTGGGGACGCTGGCGATTATGGGGACATTTGGGGACATTGGGGGGATTGGGGACATTGGGGACATTTGGGGACATGGGGGAGAATTTGGGGACATTAGGCACATTGGGGACTTTGGGGACTTTGGGGCAAATTGAGGGAATTTGGGACATTTTTCCCCCTGATGTCCCCAATGTCCCCAATATCCTCAACGTCCCCAATGTCCCCAAATGTCCCCAATGTCCCCAAATGTCCCCAATGTCCCCAATTCTCCCCAATGTCCCCAATGTCCCCAATGTCCCCAATGTCCCCAACACCCCGATGTCCCTATTGTCCCTAATTCCCTCAATTCCCCCAACTGTCCCCAATGTCCCCAATGTCCCCAATGTCCCCAATGTCCCCAACACCCCAATGTCCCCAATGTCCCCAACTGTCCCCACCTGTCCCCAGGTCCGAGCTGCTGCAGTCCTGCCGCCGCCCCTCCCCCCGGCGCCGCCCCACCCTGGATCAGCTGCACGACGTCCTGCTGTCCCTGCCGGGATGTCCCCAAGTGTCCCCGAGCCCCTCCCCCTCCCCCTTCCCCCTGCTGGACGCCTGCGCTGACCCCGAGGACGTCCTGACGGTCACTCAGGGCCGCGGCGGCGGCCTGGCGCTCGAGTGCCGCTGGCGCTGTCCCCAGCGGGGTGACGGTGACGTCATCGGTGTCCCCAAGGTGTCACAAGGGTCACGGTGTCCCCAGCGGGGTGACAGTGACGTCATCGGTGTCCCCAAGGCGTCCCAGGGGCCATGGAGTCACCAACGGGGTGACAGTGACGTCATCAATGTCCCCAAGGTGTCCCAAGGGCCGCGGTGTCCCCAATGGGGTGACAATGACGTCATCGGTGTCCCCAAGGCGTCACAAGGCCCGCGGTGTCCCCAAAGGGGTGACAATGACATCATCAGTGTCCCCAAGGCGTCCCAGGGGTCATGGAGTCCCCAAAGAGGTGACAATGACGTCATCAATGTCCCCAAGGCGTCCCAGGGGTCGCGGTGTCCCCAGCGGGGTGACAGTGACGTCATCAGTGTCCCCAAGGCGTCCCAAGGGTCACGGTGTCCCCGAGGGGGTGACAGTGACGTCATCAGTGTCCCCAAGGCGTCCCAGGGGTCGCGATGTCCCCAAAGGGGTGACAGTGACGTCATCAGTGTTCCCAAGGCGTCCCAGGGGTCGCGGTGTCCCCAAAGGGGTGACGATGACGTCATCAATGTCCCCAAAGTGTCCCAAGGGCCGCGATGTCCCCAACGAGGTGACAATGACATCATCAGTGTCCCCAAAGCGTCCCCAAGCTTCGCGCAGCTGGAGGTGACGTCACCGGTGACGTCGTCGGCGCGGTCCGAGGTGCCGCGCAGGGACAGTCCGGCCCCGCGGTGTCCCCACAGCGGTGGCTCTCAGGACAGCGCTGGGGACACTTCGTCCCTCCGGGCGCAGCGGGGGTCGCCGGCCGGGGGTGGCCTTGGGGACATCGGGGACATCGGGGGGCAAAGGTCACAGGGGGTTTTGTCACCTTGGGGACAGCAGGGGTCATCGGTGGGTCAGGAGGGGTCATTGTCACCTCTGTCCCTGGAGATGACCTCGTGGGGACAAAGCCGGACATTGACCCCGGAGAGGTCAGCGTTGGGTCAAGAGAGGTCATTGTCACCTGTGTCACCCGAAGTGGCACCTTGGGGTCAGCAGAGGTCAGCGTTGGGTCAAGACTGGACATTGGGTCAAGAAAGGTCATCGTCGGGTCAGGACAGGTCAGCGGCCCAAGTGACGTCACCGTTGTCCCTTGAGATGACCTCGTGGGGACAAAGCCGGACATTGACCCAGGAGGGGTCAGCGTTGGCTCAACAGAGGTCATCGTTGGGTCACAATGGGTCATCGTTGGGTCAAGAGTGGCCATTGACCCAGGAGAGGTCATTGTTGGGTCAGGAGAGGTCATTGTCACCTCTGTCCCTGGAGATGACCTCGTGGGGACAAAGCCGGACATTGACCCCAGAGGGGTCATCAGTGACCCAAAATGGGTCAGCGTTGGGTCAAGAGAGGTCAGCGTTGGGTCAGGAGTGGACATTGACCCAAGATGGGTCAGCATTGGGTCAGGAAAGGTCATCGTTGGGTCACCACCGGACATTGTCGGGTCAGGACAGGTCAGCGGCCCAAGTGACGTCACCTCTGTCCCTTGAGATGACCTCGTGGGGACAAAGCCGGACATTGACCCAGGAGGGGTCAGCGTTGGGTCAGCAGAGGTCATCATTGGGTCAGGACTGGACGTTGACCCACGAGGGGTCATCATGGACTCGAGATCGGACATTGACCCAAGATCGGTCATCGTTGACCCAAGAAAGGTCATCCTTGGGTCAAAGCCGGACATTGACCGAAGATCGGTCATCGTTGGCCCAAGATGGGTCATTGCTGGGTCAAGAGGGGTCAGGATTGGGTCAAGAGAGGTCATTGACCCAAGATGGGTCATCGTTGGGTCAACAGAGGTCATCGTTGGGTCAGGAGTGGACATTGACCGAAGATCGGTCATCGCTGGGTCACGACCGGCCATTGACCCATGAGGGGTCATCGTCGGCCCAAGAGAGGTCATCGTCGGCCCAAGACTGGACACTGGCCCAGGATCAGTCAGCGTTGGCCCAAGATCGGACATTGACCCAGGAGAGGTCATCGTTGGCCCAAGATTGGTCATCGTTGGCTCAAGAGAGGTCATCCTTGGGTCAGGAGTGGACATTGACTGAAGATCGGTCACCGCTGGCCCAAGACCGGACACTGGCCCAAGAGGGGTCATCATTGGCTCAACAGAGGTCATCGTTGGGTCAGGACCGGCCACTGGCCCAGGATCGGTCATTGTTGGGTCAAGAAAGGTCATCGTTGGGTCAGGAGTGGCCACTGGCCCAAGATGGGTCATCGTTGGCCCAAAATCGGACACTGGCCCAGGATTGGTCATCACTGGCCCAAGAGAGGTCATCGTCGGCCCAAGATGGGTCGCCATTGGCCCAAGACCGGCCACTGGCCCAGGATGGGTCATTGTTAGGTCAAGACCGGACACTGGCCGAAGAGAGGTCATCGCTGGCCCAGGATGGGTCATCGTTGGCTCAACAGAGGTCATCGTTGGCTCAAGAGAGGTCATCGTTGGCCCAAGAGAGGTCATCCTTGGGTCAGGACTGGCCACTGGCCCAAGATGGGTCACCGTTGGCCCAAGATGGGTCATCGTTGGGTCAAGAGAGGTCATCCTTGGGTCAGGAGTGGCCACTGGCCCAAGACTGGACACTGGCCCAAGATGGGTCACCATTGCGTCAAGAAAGGCCATCACTGGCCCAAGACTGGCCACTGGCCCAGGATGGGTCATCGTTGGCCCAAAACCAGACACTGGCCGAAGCTCGGTCACCACTGGCCCAGGATGGGTCATCCTTGGGTCAGGACTGGCCACTGGCCCAGGATGGGTCATCACTGGCCCAAGGTCAGACACTGGCCGAAGCTCGGTCACCACTGGCCCAGGATCGGTCATCGTTGGCTCAGGACTGGTCATCGCTGGCCGAAGCTCGGTCATCGCTGGCCCAGGCCTGGCCCCTCCCCCCCGCCAGGCCACCCCCAGTGCCACCCCGAGTGTCCCTGATGTCCCCTGGGGTGACACCGTGGGGACAGCGGCCACTGCCCCGGCCGGAGCCGGACGTGGCACCGGAGAGGTCACCGGAGAGGTCACCGGAAAGGTCACCGGAAAGGTCACCAGTGAGGTCACCCGACATGTCACCGAGGCCACCAGAGATGTCACCGGCGATGTCACCGAGGCCACCGGATCTGTCCCCAACCCCCCAGGCGATGTCCCCAACCCCACAATTGATGTCCCCAACCCAGCTGATGTCCCCAAGGCCACCAGAGGTGCCACCGAGGCCACCAGAGATGTCCCCAACCCCCCAAACCATGTCCCCAAGGCCACCCCAGGTGTCCCCAACCCCACCAGAAATGTCCCCAGCCCCCCAAACAATGTCCCCAACCCCACAATTGATGTCCCCAAGGCCACCAGAGATGTCCCCAAGGCCACCCCAGGTGTCCCCAACCCCACCAGAAATGTCCCCAACCCAGATGATGTCCCCAAGGCCACCAGAGGTGCCACCGAGGCCACCAGTGATGTCCCCAACCCCCCAAACCATGTCCCCGAGGCCACCCCAGGTGTCCCCAAGCCCCCCAGAAATGTCCCCAAGGCCACTGGTGATGTCCCCAACCTCCCAAACGATGTCCCCAACCCCACAATTGATGTCCCCGAGGCCACCAGAGGTGCCACCGAGGCCACCAGATTTGTCCCCAACCCCCCAGGCGATGTCCCCAAGGCCACCAGCGATGTCCCCAAGGCCACCCCAGGTGTCCCCAACCCCCCCAGCGATGTCCCCGCGGTGTCCCCAGCCAGCCCCTCCCCCCCCCCGGGTGGCCCTGGGTGGCCTTGGGGACACTGCTGGGGGGGGGGAGGGGCTGGCTGGGGACATCCCTGGGGACATCATTGGGGACATCACTGGGGACATCGCTGGGGACAGCGAGGGTGGCACTGCACGGGGGGGGAGGGGATGTCCCCAAGGGTCCCCAAATGGGTCTCCAGTGTCCCAAATGTCCCCAAAAGTGTCACCAATGTCCCCAAAAGAATCCCCAAATGGGTCACCAATGTCCCAAATGTCCCCAGAAGTGTCCCCGAGGGAATCTCAAGTGTCCCAAATGTCCCCAAAGGGATCCCAGATGTCCCCAAAAGTGTCCCCAATGTCCCCAAAGGTGTCACCGATGTCCCCAAGGGAATCCCAGATGTCCCCAGAGGAGTTCCTGACGTCCCAAATGTCCCCAAAAGTGTCCCCAAAGGTGTCACCGATGTCCCCAAGGGACTCTCCGATGTCCCCGATGTCCCCAAAAGTGTCACCAATGGGGTCTCAAATGTCCCCAAGGGAATCCCAAATGTCCCCAAAAGTGTCACCAGTGTCCCCAGTGGTGTCCCCAAGGTCCCCAAGGGAATCCCAAATGTCCCAAATGTCCCCAAAGGGGTCCCCAATGTCCCCAGTGGTGTCACCGATGTCCTCAAGGGAAACTCCAATGTCCCAAATGTCCCCAAAAGTGTCACCAGTGTCACTAAGGGAATCCCAGATGTCCCCAGAGGAGTTCCCGACGTCCCAAATGTCCCCAAAAGTGTCACCAGTGTCCCCAAAGGTGTCATCAATGTCCCCAAGGGAATCCCTGATGTCCCCAATGGTGTCCCCAAGGGAATCCCAGATGTCCCCAGAGGAGTTCCCGACGTCCCAAATGTCCCCAAGGGAATCCCAGATGTCCCCAATGTCCCCAGAAGTGTCCCCAATGTCCCCAGAAGGCTCCCCGAGGAGGAGCCCCAGGTCCCCAAAAAGGTCCCCAAAAAGGTCCCCAAAAAGGTCCCCAAAGGGGCTCAGAGGGTCGCCGAGGAAACGCCGCGAGGTGACCCCGAAAGTGTCCCCAAAGGTGTCCCCAAAGGTGTCCCCAAAGGTGTCCCCAAGGCACCCCGAGGGCTCCCCGAAAACGTCCCCAAAAAAGTCCCCAAAGCACCTGGAGATGTCCCCAAAAAGGTCCCCAAAACGCCAAGAAACGTCCCCAAAAATGTCCCCAAAGCATCTCGAGGTGTCCCCGAGAATGTCCCCAAGAATGTCCCCAAAAGACATCGAAACGTCCCCAAAACGGCAAGAAACGTCCCTAAAAATGTCCCCAAAACGCCTCGAGATGTCCCCGAGAATGTCCCCAAAAATGTCCCCAAAAAAAGTCAAAATGTCCCCGAAACATCTCAAAACGTCCCCAAAAACGTCCCCAGAAATGTCCCCAAAAGACATCGAAATGTCCCAAGAAACGTCCCCAAAAATGTCCCCAAACCACCTGGAGATGTCCCCAAAAGGCCTCCAAATGTCCCCAAAAGGCCTCCAAATGTCCCCAAAATGCTCCAAAATGTCCCCAAATGTCCCCAGAATGTCCCCAAAGGTCCCCGGCATGTCCCCAGCGATGTCCCCCAGGCCGCCCCTCCCCCCCGCGGGGCGTGGCGCGGTGCCGGGTGGGGGAGGGGCGGGGGTGGGGGAGGGGCAGGTTTGGCGGGAAAAGCTGCAGGTGCAGCTGCGGGAAGGAGGAGCCAATCAGCTGCTGGGAGCGCCAAGGGGGTGGGGAGGGCGGGGAGGGGGAGGGCGCCGCGGGGGGTGGGGAGGGGCGGTGGGGGGAGGGGGGGGAGGAGGAGGAGGAGGAAGAGGAGGAGGAGAGGGAAGCCCCTCCCCACCGCCCCTCCCCCACCCGGCACAGCCCCTCCCCCACTCGGAAAATCCCCTCCCCCATCAATGGCTCCTCCCCCACTCACAGCCCCTCCCCCACTCAGAAATGCCCCCCCCACCCGGCACAGCCCCTCCCCCACTCAGACAGCCCCTCCCCCATCAATGGCTCCTCCCCCACCCAGCAAGCCCTCCCCCCACCCGGAAAATCCCCTCCCCCACCCGCGTCAGCCCCTCCCCACTCACAGCCCCTCCCCCACTCAGCCCCTCCCCCACGCGGAAAATCCCCTCCCCCACCCGGAGCAGCCCCTCCCCCATCAATGGCTCCTCCCCCACCCGCCCCTCCCCCACGGCCGGAGCTCCGCCTCTCCGCAGCAGCGCCGAGATCAGAGGTGGGGGAGGGGAGAAGGGGGGTGGGGGAGGGGAAACGTTGGGGATGTTGGGGGAAAATTTGGCATTTTGGGGGGAATTTGGGGATTTTGAGGAAATTTGGGATTTGCGAAATTTGGGGAAAATTGGGGATTTGGGGGAAAATTGGGGATTTGGGGAAAATTTTGGGGGAAAATTTAGGATTTGGGAAAATTTGGGGAAATTGGGATTTGGGGAAAATTGGGATTTGGTGGGAAAATTTGGATAATTGGGGGAAAATTGGGGAAATTTGGAGGAAATTTGGGAGATTTTGGGAAAAATTTTGGGGAAAATTGGGAATTTGGGGGGAATTGGGAGGGAATTTTGGGGAAAATTTGAGGGAAAATGTGGAGTTTGGGGTGAAAATTTGGGGGAAATTTGGGGATTTTGGGGCGATTTTGAGGGGAGAAATTGGAAGATTTTTTGGGAAATTCGGTGAGGTTTGGGGCGAAATTTTGGGGGAAAACTTGGGGGAAATTTGGGGAGAAATTGGGGAAAATTTGAGCAAAATTTGGGGGGAAATGTGAGGAAAATTTGGGGATTTTGAGGGAAAAATTTGCGGTTTTTTGGGGGAATTTCGGGAGGTTTGATGAGAAGAATTTGGGGAAGTTTTGGGAGAAATTTTGGGAAATTTGGGATGTTTAAATTGGCAAAATTTTGAGGTTTTGGGTCAGAAATTTGGGGGATTTTGGGTGGAAATTTCTGGATTTGGAACTTCTTTGATTCATTTGGTTTTCCTTTGATTTATTTCGTGTTTTTTTGGGTCACATTTTGACTTTCTGGAGATTCACACTCTATTCTCCTTTTTCCCCATTTTCCCCTTTTTTCCCCTTTTTTCCTCATTTTCCCTTTTTTCCTCATTTTTCCCCTTTTTTCCCCATTTTCCCTCCTTTTTCCCCATTTCCCTTTTCCCCTTTCTTCCCCCATTTTTCCCATTTCCCTTTTCATTCCCAATTTCCCTTTTTCCCCATTTCCTCCCTTTTTGTTCCAAATTTCCCCATTTTCCCTTCCTTTCCCTATTTCCCCTTTTTTTCTCGTTTTCCCTTTTTTCCATTTCCCCCTTTTTTATTCCCAATTCCCCCTTTTTGCACCCCATTTTCCCCCATTTTCCCTTTTCCCCCCAATTTTTCCCATATTTCCCCATTTTATTCCCCATTTCCCCCCAATTTCCACTTTTCTTCCCCCATTTATTCCAATTTTCCTCCATATTTTGCCCCCAATTTCCCCTTTATTTCCCAATTCCCCCTTTCTCCCAATTTCCCCTTTTTTCTCCATTTCCCCCCTTTTTATTCCCAATTGCCTCCCTTTTTCCCCTTTCTTCCCCCATTTTATCCCAATTTCCCCCTTTTTTATCCCAATTTTCCCCTTTTCTCCCTATT
>NW_028147440.1:520446-611376 GCF_008360975.1 Lichenostomus cassidix
CCCTCCCCCACCCGGAGCAGCCCCTCCCCCATCAATGGCTCCTCCCCCACCCGCCCCTCCCCCACGGCCGGAGCTCCGCCTCTCCGCAGCAGCGCCGAGATCAGAGGTGGGGGAGGGGAGAAGGGGGGTGGGGGAGGGGAAACGTTGGGGATGTTGGGGGAAAATTTGGCATTTTGGGGGGAATTTGGGGATTTTGGGGGGAAATTTGGGATTTGGCGGGAAATTTGGGGAAAATTGGGGATTTGGAAAATTGAGGGATTTGGGGGAAAATTTTGGAAAATTTGGATAATTGGGGGAAAATTGGGGAAATTTGGAGGAAATTTGGGAGATTTTGGGAAAAATTTTGGGGAAAATTGGGAATTTGGGGGGAATTGGGAGGGAATTTTGGGGAAAATTTGAGGGAAAATGTGGAGTTTGGGGTGAAAATTTGGGGGAAATTTGGGGATTTTGGGGCGATTTTGAGGGGAGAAATTGGAATGTTTTTTGGGAAATTCGGTGAGGTTTGGGGCGAAATTTTGGGGGAAATTTGGGGAGAAATTGGGGAAAATTTGAGCAAAATTTGGGGGGAAATGTGAGGAAAATTTGGGGATTTTGAGGGAGAAATTTGGGGATTTTTGGGGGAATTTCGGGAGGTTTGATGAGAATAATTTGGGGAAGTTTTGGGAGAAATTTCGGGAAATTTGGGATGTTTAAAGTGGCAAAATTTTGGGGTTTTGGGTCAGAAATTTGGGCGATTTTGGGGTGGAAATTTCTGGATTTGGAACTTCTTTGATTCATTTGGTTTTCCTTTGATTTATTTTGTGGTTTTTTGGGTCACATTTTGACTTTCTGGAGATTCACACTCTATTCTCCTTTTTCCCCATTTTCCCCTTTTTTCCCCTTTTTTCCTCATTTTCCCTTTTTTCCTCATTTTTCCCCTTTTTTCCCCATTTTCCCTCCTTTTTCCCCATTTCCCTTTTCCCCTTTCTTCCCCCATTTTTCCCATTTCCCTTTTCATTCCCAATTTCCCTTTTTCCCCATTTCCTCCCTTTTTGTTCCAAATTTCCCCATTTTCCCTTCCTTTCCCTATTTCCCCTTTTTTTCTCGTTTTCCCTTTTTTCCATTTCCCCCTTTTTTATTCCCAATTCCCCCTTTTTGCACCCCATTTTCCCCCATTTTCCCTTTTCCCCCCAATTTTTCCCATATTTCCCCATTTTATTCCCCATTTCCCCCCAATTTCCACTTTTCTTCCCCCATTTATTCAATTTTCCTCCATATTTTGCCCCCAATTTCCCTTGTTTGGTCCCCTTTCTCCAATTCCCCTTTTTCTCCATTTCCCCCTTACAAACCCAATTGCCTCCCTTTTTTCCCCTTTCTTCCCCATTTTATCAATTTCCCCTTTTATATCCAATTTTCCTTACTTTACTCCCTATTTCCCCCAATTTATTCCCCATTTTCCCCATTTTCCTCATTATTTTCCCATTTTCCCCCATTTTCCCCCATTTTCCCCCAATTTTCCCATTTTCCTCATTTTCCCAATTTCCCTGTTTTTCCCACTTTTTTCCCAATTTCCCCAATTTTCCCCATTTTTTCCCCATTTTCCCCAATTTCCCCCATTTTCCACAATTATACCCATTTGTCCCCAATTTCCCCATTTTTTCCCCATTTCCCCCATTTTCCCCAATTTCCCCATTTTTCCCCAATTATCCCCATTTTCCCCCAATTTCCTCATTTTCCCCACTATTTCCATTTTCCCCAATTTTCCCAATTTTCCCATCTTTCCCATTTTTCCCCATTTTCCCCAATTTCCCCAATTTCCCCCTTTTTTCCCCAATTTTCCCCAATTTTCCCATTTTCCTCATTTTCCCAATTTCCCCCATTTTTTCCCAATTCCCCCATTTCCCCCTTTTCTCCCCCAATTTTCCCAATTTCCCCTTTTCTGCCCCATTTCCCCATTTTATTCCTCAATTTCCCCTTTTATTCCTATTCCCCCTTTTCCCCCATATTTCCCCCAATTTCCCTTTTTTTCCCCCAATTCCCTTTATTCCCCATTTTATTCCCCAATTTTCCCCTTTTTCCCCCAATCTCCCTTTTTCCCCAATTTCCCCTTTTCTCCCCATTTCTCCCCCATTTCCCCATTTTCTCCCCTTTTTTTCTCCCAATTCCCCATTTCCCCCATTTTTCCCATTTTATTCCCATTTCTCCCCATTTTATTCCCATTTTATCCCCATTTCTCCCCCAATTTCCCCATTTCTCCCCATTTTATTCCCATTTCTCCCCCAATTTCCCCATTTTATTCCCATTTTATCCCCATTTTTCCCCATTTTATCCCCATTTCTCCCCCTCTCTCTCTCTCTCTCTCCCTCTCCCAGCCAAGGCCTCTCGCCTCTCTCTCTCCCTGCCGCCTCTCTCCCTCCATCCGCTCCCTCCCCGCTGGCTCCGCGCCGATCTCTCCCGCGCTTCCCCCGAGGACGATCCGGACGATCCGGAGCTCCCCGCGGCTCCTCCCGCCGCCGCTCCGGTTCCGCTTCCGGCGGCTCCGGTTCCGGTTCCGGTTCCGCTGGTGGTTTCGCGCTGGGAGCAGCGCGCGCTCCGCGGCCTGCTGAAGCCGCCGCGCCAGCCGCCGGAAGCGACACTGAGCGCCGACCGGAAGCGCAAGGCGGTTTCGTTCTTCGATGACGTCACGGTGCACCTGTTCGACCAGGTGATTGGCTGGTGGAGCATCGCTTTCTGATTGGCCGAAAGTTGGCCAATCGGAGTGGGGTTTAATGGGCGCCGCCATTTTGAACAGGAAACGCCGACCAACGAGCTGATTGGGCAGAGCGGCGCGGAGGAAGCGGAGGAGAGCTTGGCGCCCCCTGGCGGGCTGGGTGGGTTGGAGGAGCTGAGTTTGGGGAATTTTGGGGAATTTTTGGGGCAATTTGGGGGTTTTGGCGGGAAATTGGTGTTTTTTGGGAAGGGATTGGATGGGATTTTGGAATTTTGGGGATTTTTGGGTGAATTTGAGGGAATTTGGGGATTTTTGGGTGGAAATTTGGGAATTTTGGGGATTTTGGGGTGAAAATTTGGGAATTTCAGGGTTAGAAATTTGGGAATTTTGGGGTGGAAATTTTGGATTTTCGGGGATTTTTGGATGTGAAAATTTGGGGATTTTGGAGATTTTTGAGGGTGGAAAACTGGGGATTTTGGGGGTGGAAATTTGGGAATTTCAGGGATTATTGGTGTGGAAATTTGGGAATTTTGGGGATTTTTTGGGTGAAAATTTGGGAATTTCAGGGTTAGAAATTTGGGAATTTTCGGGGATTTTAGGGTGAAAAATTCAGGAAATTTTGGGGATTTTGGATGTGAAAATTTGGGGAATTTTTGGATTTTTGAGGTTGGAAAACGGAATTTTGGGGTTAGAAATGTGGAAATTCAGGGGATTTTGGGGCTGGGAGTTTTGGATTTTCAGGGAATTTTGGGTATGAAAATTTGGGAATTTCGGGAAATTCGGATATGAAAATTAGGAAATTTCAGATATAAAAATCTGAGAATTTTGGGAATGTTGGGAATCTCAGATATGAAAATTTGGGAATTTTGGGAATTTTGGGAATTTCGGGTTTGAAATTTTGGGAATTTGGGGAATTCTGGATATGAAAATTTAGGAAATTTGGGAATTTTGGATATGAAAATTTGGGAATTTCGGGTATGAAATTCGGGAATTTTTGGGAATTTCAGGAATTTTGGGAATTTTGGGTATGAAAATCTGGGAATTTGGGGAATTTCGGGAATTTCGGGAATTTTGGATATGAAAATTTGGGAATTTTGCAACTCTCAGGTAGGAAAATCTAGGAATTTTGGGTATTTGGGGTATAAAAATTTGAGAATTTTGGGAATTTCAGATATGAAAATTTGGGAATTTGGGGAATTTTGGGTATAAAAATCTGAGAATTTTGGGAATTTTGGACATGAAAATCTGAGAATTTTGGGAATTTCGGGTATGAAAATTTGGGAATTTGGGGAATTTTGGGTGTGAAAATCTGAGAATTTTGGGAATTTCAGATATGAAAATTTGGGAATTTCAGGGATTTTGGGTCTAAAAATCTGAGAATTTTTGGAATTTTGGACATGAAAATTTGGGAATTTCGGGAATTTTGGGTGTGAAAATTTAGGAATTACGGGTATTTTGGGTATCAAAATTTGGGAATTTTGGGAATTTTGAGTATGAAAATTTGGGAATTTTGGGAAATTCGGGTGTGAAAATTTGGGAATTTGGGGAATTCTGGATATGAAAATTTGGGAATTTTGGGAATTTCGGGTGTGAAAATTTGGGAATTTGGGGAATTCTGGATATGAAAATTTAGGAATTTCGGGAATTTCGGGGATGAAAATTTGGGAATTTTGGGAAATTTGGGCATCAAAATTTGGGAATTTGGGAATTTTGGGAATTTTGGGTATCAAAATTTGGGAATTTTGGTAAATTTGGGTATCAAAATTTGGGATTTTGAGAATTTCGGATATGAAAATTTGGGAATTTTGGGAAATTTGGGAATTTGGGAATTCCATCACACCCCTCCCCCTCTCTCTCTTGCAGCCATCGAGAACTGAGGGGGGAGGGGCGGCAGTGGGGGAGGGGAAAGGGGCGTGGCCAAAGCCCTCCCCGCCCCTCCCCCACCCCCAAATTTTTGGGGATTTTTTTCGCCAATTTTTTTCTACTTCCGGTCGTTCCCGCGCCCCTCCCCCACCCGGTGCCAAAAGGGGGCGTGGCCTCCGCCGCCCCTCCCCCACCCCGCGGGGGGAGGGGAAATAAAACTTCCAGTTCTGGATTTGACTGGGAATTGGAGAGTCGAACTGGTTTGGACTGGTTTATACTGGTTTGGACTGGTTTGGACTGGTTTGGACTGGTTTATACTGGGAGGAACTGGTTTGGACTGGTTTGGACTGGGAGGGACTGGTTTGGACTGGTTTGGATTGGTTTGGACTGGTTTGGACTGGTTTATACTGGGAGGAACTGGTTTGGACTGGTTTATACTGGTTTGGACTGGTTTGGATTGGTTTGGACTGGGAGGAACTGGTTTGGACTGGTTTGGATTGGGATAAATTGGTTTGGACTGGGAGGAACTGGTTTGGACTGGTTTAGACTGGGAGGGACTGGAAGGGACTGGTTTGGACTGGTTTATACTGGGAGGAACTGGTTTGGACTGGTTTGAACTGGGATAAACTGGTTTGGACTGGGAGGAACTGGTTTATACTGGGGGAACTGGTTTGGACTGGGAGGAACTGGAGCCCCAAACTGGGAGCTCAGAGACCCCAGACTGGTTTATACTGGGAGCTCAGAGACCCAAAACTGGTTTATACTGGGAGCCCCAAACTGGTCTGAACTGGTCTGAACTGGGAACTCCAAACTGGCTTATACTGGGAATCCCAAACTGGTTTGAACTGGTCTGAACTGGTGTGAACTGGTCTGAATTGGGAACCCTGAACTGGTTTATACTGGGAGCTCAGAGACCCCAAACTGGTTTATACTGGGAGCCCCGAACTGGTCTGAACTGGTTTGAACTGGGAGCTCCAAACTGGTTTATACTGGGAGCTGAGAGACTCCCAAACTGGTCTGAACTGGTTGGAACTGGGAACCCCAAACTGGTCTGAGCTGGTCTGAAGTGGGAATTCCAAACTGGTTTATACTGGGAGCTCAGAGACCTGAAACTGGTCCGAACTGGGAGCCCCGAACTGGTTTATACTGGGAGCTCAGAGACTCCAAACTGGTTTATACTGGTCAGCACTGGCCAGCGCCGCTCAGCGCCGCCCCTCCCCCACCCAGCCCCGCCCCTCCCCCTCCTGATCCGGCTGATCCCCTCCCCCCCCCGCCCCTCCCCCCCGCCCAGTAAATCCCAGTAAGAACCAGTAGGAGCTCCGGGCGGCAGCAGCGGCGGAGGGGAGGGGGCGACAGGTGAGGGGGGAGGGGCGACAGGTGAGGGGGGAGGGGCGGGAGGGGTGGGGGAGGGGCGGGAGGGGTGGGGAGAGCGGGAGGGTGGGGGGGGGAAATGGTGGGTGGGGAGGGGAGATGTTGGGGTGGGGAGGGGAAATGGGGAAAATGGGGGTGGGAGGAAACAGGGGTGGGAGGGGCGGGAGAACCCCAGGTGAGGGGGGAGGGGAGAAAAGGGGGTGTGGGGAGGGGCAGGGGGTGGGGGAGGGGCTCCGGAAGTGGGGGGAGGGGTGCCCGGGGTGGGGGAGGGGCTCTCTGTCCCCACACTCACCCCTCCCCCACCCTCCTTTCCCCCCCTCCGCAGCCAGCCGGACGCCGCCCCTCCCCCACCCGCGCTCATCAACCGCTAATTAACTGATTAATTAGCTAATTAACTAACCCAATTCACCACCCCCCGGCCATGCCACGCCCCCCGCCCCTCCCCCTCCTCCTCCTCGCCCTCCTGGCCGCCGCCGCCCCTCCCCCACCGCCCCGCCCCTCCCCCCTGCGCTTCCTCTGCACGCCCCTCCCCCCCCCGGCCGAGGGGGGCGTGGCCTGGGCGGCGGAGGGGGGAGGGGCCTGGCTGGGGGGGCGGTGCGGGGGGGAGGGGGAGGGGCACGAGGAGGGGGAGGAGGTGGGGGAGGGGCAGGTGGGGGAGGGGCAGGTGGGGGAGGGGCAGGTGGGGGAAGGGGCTGAGAGCTCTGCAGGCTGCGGGAGAGACTGCAGGAGCTGCAGGTGAGGGGGAGGCTAGGGGAGGGGGAGGGGCTTAGAGGGGGAGGGGCTAGGGGAGGGGGCGGGGCTAATGGGGTGGGGAGGGGCTGATGGGGTGGGGGGCTAATGGGGAGGAGCTAAAGGGGAGGAGGGATGGAGGGAAAGGGAGGGGCTAAGATGGTGTGTGGGGGAGGGGCTAAAGGGGTGGGGAGGGGCTAAGGAGGGGGCAGTGGCTGATGGAGAGGGGAGGGGCTAAAGGGAGGAGGGGCTAAAGGGGAGGGGGAGGGGCTAAAGGGGTGGGGGAGGGCTAAAGGCGGAGAGGATGCCAGAGAGGGGAGGGGTTAATGGAGAGGGGGAGGGCTAAGGGGTGGGGTGAGAAGAGGGGGAGGGCTAAAAGGTGTTTGGGAAGGGATTGCAGAAGGGGAGGGGCTGATGGAGAGGGGGAGGGGCAAAGGGAGGGGGAGGGGCTGATGGAGAGGGGAGGGGCTAAGGGGGAGAGGAGCTAATGGGGTGGGGCTAGAAGAGGGGGAGGGGCTGATGGAGAAGGGGAGGGGCTAAAGGGTGGGCGAAGGGAGGGGCTAAAAGGTGCTTGGGAGGCTAATGGGGGAGGGATGCCAGAAAGGGGGAGGGAGGGGCTAAAGGGGAGGGGGCTGGAGGAGGAAGTGGGAGGAGCTAAAGGGGGGAGGGGCTAAAGGGGTGAAGGGGGAGGGGCTGAAGGGGAGGGGGAGGGGATTGCAGAAAGGGGGAGGGGCTAGTGGAGAGGGGGAGGGGCTAAAGGGGAGGGGCTAAAGGAGGGTCACTCATTTTTGGGTCACTCAGGGGTCACTTTGGGGTGAATTTTTTTGGGTCATTTCTGGGTCACTCAGAGGTCACTCCGGGGTCATTTCTGGGTCAGTTTTTGGCTCTTTTTGGCTCAATTTCTGGTTATTTTTGGGTCATTTCTGGGTCACTCTGAGGTCACTCTGAGGTCACTTGGGAGTAATTTTTGGATCAATTTTTGGGGTTTTTTGGGTGAATTTTTGGGTGAATTTTTGGGTCACTCAGGGGTCAATTTCTGGGTCAATTTTTGGTCATTTTTGTGTGAATTTTGGGGTAATTTCTGGGTCACTCAGGGGTCACTCGGGGGTCATTTTTGGGTCAGTTTTTGGGTAATTTTTGGGTCACTCAGGCATCACTCGGGGTAATTTTTTTTGGTCAATTTCTGGTCACTTTTGGGTCACTCAGGGGTCATTTTTTGGGTCAATTTCTGGGTCAATTTTTGGTTATTTTTGGGTGAATTTTTGGGTAATTTCGGGGTCACTCAGAGGTCACTCGGGGGTCATTTTTGGGTGAATTTTTGGGTCAATTTGGGGTCAATTTTTGGTCATTTTTGAGTCAATTTTTGGGTCACTTCAGGGTCACTTTGGGGTCAATTTCTGGTAATTTTTGGGTTACTCAGGGGTCACTCAGAGGTCATTTTTTGATCAATTTTGGGGTGATTTTTGGGTAATTTCTGGGTCACTCTGGGGTCACTCTGGGGCAATTTTTTGGGTCAATTTCTGGTCACTTTTGGGTCACTCAGGGGTCATTTTTTGGGGTCAATTTCTGGTTATTTTTGGGTCACTCTGGGGTCACTCAGAGGTCACTCAGGGGTCACTCAGAGGTCACTCTGGGGTCATTTTTGGGGTCAATTTCTGGTCACTTTTGGGTCACTCTGGGGTCACTCGGAGGTCACTCTGGGGTCATTTTTTGGGTCAATTTGGGGTCACTCAGGGGTCACTCCGGGGTCACTCCCCACGCCGCCCCTCCCTCCCCAGAGCCAGAACATTTCGGGGATCCGCGAAGCTCTGCAGAGGAAAATCAGCGCCTTGGAGCTCCAGCTGCGTCTCCATGGCAACGCCTCCCATCACCATGGCAACCACCATCACCACGGCGACCACCACCACGGTCACCACGGCAACCACCACGGCGACCACGGCGACCAGCATCCCCACGGTTTCCATGGCAACCACCACCAGCACCACCACCAGCACGGTTTCCATGGCAACCAGCAGCACGGCGACCACCTGGCCGGTCACCATGGCAACCACCACGGCGATCACCACGGGGACAAGCATCCCCACGGTTTCCATGGCAACCACCAGCAGGAGAAGCACGGCGAGCACCACGGTTACCATGGCAACCACCACCAGGAGAAGCATCCCCACGGTCTCCATGGCAACGGCGACCACCAGCATCACCACCACCACGACGGTCGCCATGGCGACCACCACGAGGGGCATCACCACGGTCACCATGGCAACCACGAGAAACACGGCGACCACCATGGGGACCACCACGGTCTCCATGGCAACCACCACGAGAAACACGGCGACCATCATGGTGACCACCACAGTGACCACCACAGTCTCCATGGCAACCACGAAAAGCACAGTGACCACCATGGTCTCCATGGCAACCATGAGAAGCATGGGGACCACCATGGTGACCACCACGGTAACCATGGCAACCACCATGACAAGCATCCCCACGGTCTCCATGGCAACCATGAGAAGCACAGTGACCACCATGGCGACCACCACGGTCTCCATGGCAACCATGACAAGCATGGCGACCACCACGAGAAGCATCCCCATGGTTTCCATGGCAACCTGCACCCCCACGGTCTCCATGGCAACCACGAGAAGCACGGCGACCACCACGGCGACCACCACGGTCTCCATGGCGACCACGAGAAGCATCCCCACGGTCTCCATGGCAACCACGGTCACCACGGCGACCACCCCGACGGTTTCCACGGCAACCAGCCCCACCACGGCGGTTACCATGGCAACCTGGCCAAGGCCGCCGACCCCTCCCAGCCCCACGGGCTGCTGCTGGCCAACCGCGGTTACCATGGCAACCACAGCAAGCCCCTCCTTAGCAACCACCCCGCCGGTCTCCACGGCAACGGTTTCCACGGCGACGGCAAGCCCGGCAACCGGCTGGATGGTAACCATGGCAACCGGCGGCCGCCGCTCGGCAACCACTACGGTAACCATGGCAACCACCACGGCGAGGCGCCGCCCAAGGCCGCCCGTCTCCATGGCAACGCCGCCGAGCATCCCTGGGCTGGTCGCCATGGCAACGGCGGGGAGGAGGAGGAGGAGGAGGAGGAGGAGGAGGAGGAAGAGCATGAGGAGCATCCGGGTGAGGGGGAGGGGAATTTGGGGGATTTTGGGGGTTTTTGGGGTTTTTGGGATTTTTGGGATTTTTTGGGATTTTTGGGATTTTTTGGGATTTTTTTTGATTTTTGGGATCTTCAGGGATTGGGATTTTTGGGGGGATTTTGGGGATTTTGGGGGTTTTATGGGATTTTTTGGGATTTTTTGAGATTTTTGGGATTTTTTGGGATTTTTTTTTGGATTTTTGGGATTTTCAGGGATTGGGATTTTTGGGGGGATTTTGGGGATTTTGGGGATTTTTGGGATTTTTTGGGATTTTTTGGGATTCTCAATGATTGGGATTTTTGAGGGAATTTGAGGATTTTTTGGGATTTTTGGAATTTTTTTTATTTTTGGGATTTTTTTGGATTCTCAGGGATTGGGATTTTTGGGGGAAATTTGGGATTTTTGGGATTTTTTGGGATTTTTGGGAATTTTTGGGATTCTCAGGGATTGGGATTTTTGGGGGGATTTTGGGGATTTTTTGGGATTTTTTTTAAATTTTCACAGATTTCAGGGGATTTGGGGATTTCTTGGGATTTTTCAGGGATTGGGAATTTTGGGGGGCAATTTGAGGATTTTTGAGGATTTTTTTGATTTTTTGGGATTTTTTTTGATTTTTGGGATTTTTTGGGATTCTCGGGGTTTGGGATTTTTGGGGGGATTTTGGGGATTTTTGGGATTTTTTGGGATTTTTTGGGATTCTCACAGATTGGGATTTTTGGGGGGCAATTTGGGATTTTTTTTTTATTTTTTTGATTTTTTGGGATTTTTTTTTATTTTTGGGATTTTTTGGGATTCTCAGGGTTTGGGGTTTTTGAGGGATTTTTTTTTATTTTTGGGGTGATTTTTACGGGGATTTTAAAGGGATTTTTGTGGGGATTCGAGATTTTTCTGGGGACATTAATGGCAATTTTTGGGGTGATTTTTATGGCGATTTTTTGGGTGATATAGTGATTTTTTACAGGAAGTTTTTTTAGCTTTTGTTGTGATTTTAATGAGTTTTTTTGCAGGATTTAATGGCGATTTTTATGGTATTTTAATGGGAATTTTAATGGGATTTTAATGGGAATTTTTGGGATTTTTTTTGGATTTTTAGGCTCCCGAGGAGGATTCCAAGTCACATTTCTCCTCCTCACCAACCACACATTCACTCGGGATTTGGGATATTAATGGCAATTTTAATGACCATTTTAATGACAATTTTTATGACAATTTTTATGGCAATTTTGGGGCGATTTTAACGGGATTTTTTGGGGATTTTTTTTTTTATTTTTCCACCAATTTTAACCGGATTTTTTCTGGGATTTTTTCTGGGATTCCCAGCTTCCCGAGGAGGATTCCGAGTTGCCTTCCCTCTCCTCACCAACTCCATATTCACCTGGGATTTGGGATATTTCTGTGGATTTTAATGTGATTTTTTTCTGGGATTTTTTTGGGATTTTTAGGGCGATTTTGGGTCAATTTTAACCGGATTTTTTTTGGGATTTTTTTGGGATTCCCAGCTTCCCGAGGAGGATTCCGGGTCGCCTTTCCCCTCCTCACCAACTACATATTCGCTCAGAATTGTGATTTTTATAGGGATTTTAATGACCATTTTAATGCCAATTTTAATTATGATTTTCGGGTATTTTAACGGCAATTTTCATAGGATGTTTTGACCATTTTTCCACCAATTTTAATGGGATTTTTTTGGGATTTTTAGGCTCCCGAGGAGGATTCCGAGTCGCATTTCCCCTCCACATCAATTCCATGTTGTCATTGGCTTTGGGATATTAATGGCAATTTTAATGACAATTATTAGGGAATTTTTTGGCAATTTTGGGGCAATTTTAACCGGATTTTTTCTGGGATTTTTTTTGGGATTCCCAGCTTCCCGAGGAGGATTCCGGGTCGCCTTTCCTCTCCTCACCAACTCCATATTCACCTGGGATTTGGGACATTAATGGCAATTTTAATGCCCATTTTAATGATGATTTTGGGGTGATTTTTCCATCAATTTTAACCGGATTTTTTCTGGGATTTTTTTGGGATTCCCAGCTTCCCGAGGAGGATTCCGGGTCGCCTTCCCTCTCCTCACCAACTCCATATTCACCTGGGATTTGGGATATTTCTGTGGATTTTAATGTGAATTTTTTCTGGGATTTTTTTTGGGATTCCCAGCTTCCCGAGGAGGATTCCGAGTCGCCTTTCCTCTCCAGACCAACAACATGTTCTCATTGGATTTTAATGGGATTTTAATGGGAATTTTTACAGGATTTTCATGGGATTTAAAGGCGATTTAAATAGCGATTTTTTCACCAATTTTAACCGGATTTTTTCTGGGATTTTTTTTGGGATTTCCAGCTTCCCGAGGAGGATTCCAAGTCACCTTTCCCCTCCTCACCAACTACATGTTCTCATTGAATTGTGATTTTTATAGGGATTTTAATGCCCATTTTAATGATGATTTTGGGGCGATTTTTCCACCAATTTTAACCGGATTTTTTTGGGATTTTTTTTGGGATCCCCAGCTTCCCGAGGAGGATTCCGGGTCGCCTTTCCTCTCCGCACCAACTACATGTTCGCTCGGGTTCGCGGCCCTCTGCGCCGCCCGCTGCTGGCGCTGTCCGCCTGCCTGTGGCTGCGGCCGGGAGGAGCTCCAGCCTTGGGAACTCCTTTTTCCTACGCGGCGCCAGGGCAGCCCAACGAGCTGGTGCTGCTGGCCTGGGGCGGCCGGCCCATGGAGCTGCTCGTCGACGACCAGGTGAGGAAATTTTGGGAATTTTGGGGTTTTTGGGATTTTTTTTGGATTTTTTTTGGATTTTTTTGGATTTTTTTTGGATTTTTTTGGATTTTTTGGGGGATTTTTGGTGATTTTTTAAAAAATTTTTGGGTTTTTTTTCGGATTTTTTGGAGATTTTTATTTTAAATTTTTTTAGGATTTTTTCGGATTTTTTCGGATTTTTTAAAATTTTTTGGGGGATTTTTTGCGTATTTTTTCCGAGTTTTTTTGATTTTTTTTCAAATTTTTTGGGGGATTTTTTGCAGTTTTTTCAGGATTTTTTTCGGAATTTTTTTTGCAGTTTTTTTCAGGTTTTCTTGCAGATTTATTTGGGTTTTATTTCGCTTTTTTCGGGTGTTTTCTTGGGGTTTAAAGGGGATTTTATGGGGATTTGGGAATTTTCCTACGCAGCGCCAGAGCAGCACAACGAGCTGGTGCTGCTGGCCTGGGGCGGCCGGCCCATGGAGCTGCTCGTCGATGACCAGGTGAGGAAATTTTGGGAATTTTTGGGGGGGTTTGGGATTTTTTTTTTTATTTTTTTCTGATTTTTTTCTGATTTTTTCTGAATTTTTAGGATTTTTGGGGGATTTTTTGTGATTTTTTTGTGATTTTTTTGTGATTTTTTATAAAAAAAAATTGGGATTTTTTTCGGATTTTTTGGAGATTTTTATTTTAATTTTTTTTAGGATTTTTTAGGATTTTTTTCGGATTTTTTCGGATTTTTTTCGGATGTTTTGCGGATTTTTTGCGGATTTTTTGGAGATTTTTTGTGGCTTTTTAAAATTTTATCAGGATTTTTTTTAAGGATTTTTTTCCACTTTTTTGGGATTTTTTTTGCATTTTTCCGGATTTTTTTCTGATTTTGTCTGATTTTTTTCGAGGTTTTTTTTGATTTTTTAAAAAAATTCTTCCTGATTTTTTTGCGTATTTTTTTCAGGGTTTTTTTTTTTTTTCAGATTTTTTGGGAATTTTGGGGGATTTTTTTCGAGATTTTTCAGGTTTTCCTGCAGATTTATTTGAGCTTTATTTAGGTTCTTTCAGGTGTTTATTTGGGGTTTTTTTGGTGGGTTTTGGGTGAATTTGGTGGGTTTTGGGTGGGATTTGGGGTTCTCCCCAACGAGCTGGTGCTGCTGGCCTGGGGCGGCCGGCCCATGGAGCTGCTCGTCGATGACCAGGTGAGGAAATTTTGGGAATTTTTGGGGGTTTTGGGATTTTTTTTGGATTTTTTTCTGATTTTTTTCTGATTTTTTCTGAATTTTTAGGATTTTTGGGGGATTTTTTGTGATTTTTTTGTGATTTTTTTGTGATTTTTTTGTGATTTTTTGGGGGATTTTTTGTGATTTTTTAAAAAGATTTTTTGGGGTTTTTTCGGATTTTTCGGAGATTTTTATTTTAAATTTTTTTAGGATTTTTTCGGATTTTTTCGGATTTTTTCGGATTTTTTCCGATTTTTTTCGGATTTTTTTCGGATTTGTTTTGGATTTTAATGAGGTTTTTTTTATTTTTTAAAAAATTTTTTCCGATCTTTTGCATATTTTTTCAGGGATTTTTTTTTGCAGTTTTTTCAGGTGTTCCTACAGATTTATTTGAGCTTTATTTAGGTTTTTTCCAGGTGTTTATTTGGGGTTTTTTTGGTGGGTTTTGGGTGGGATTTGGGGTTCTCCCCAACGAGCTGGTGCTGCTGGCCTGGGGCGGCCAAACCATGGAGCTGCTCGTCGATGACCAGGTGAGGAAATTTGGGGAATTTTTGGGGATTTTTTTGTGATTTTTTAAAAAATTTTTGGGGATTTTTTGGGATTTTTTTTAGGATTTTTTTGGGATTTTTTTCAGATTTTTTTCAGATTTTTTTCAGATTTTTTTTCGGATTTTTTTGGTGGGATATTGTGTTATTTTTTATATTTTTTTAGGATTTTTTTGCATTTTTTTGGATTTTTTTCTGATTTTTTTCGAGGTTTTTTGGGGATTTTTTTTAGAATTTTTTACTGATTTTTTGCGTATTTTTCAGGGATTTTTTGTGATTTTTTGGGGATTTTTCGGATTTTTTTTGGATTTTTTTAGGATTTTTTTTCGGATTTTTTTCGGATTTGTATGGGATTTTTTGTGATTTTTTAAAAATTTTTTTTTTTTTTTTGGCATTTTTGTTAGAATTTTTTACTGATTTTTTGCGTATTTTTTCAGGTTTTTTAAAAATGTTTTTTCAGATTTTTTTGGATTTTGTTTGTGGTGTTTTTTTCAGGTTTTCCTGCAGATTTATTTGAGCTTTATTTAGGTTCTTTCAGGTGTTTATTTGGGGTTTTTTGGGTGGGTTTTGGGTGGGATTTGGGGTTCTCCCCAACGAGCTGGTGCTGCTGGCCTGGGGAGGCCAAACCATGGAGCTGCTCGTCGATGACCAGGTGAGGAAATTTGGGAATTTTTGGGGGTTTAAAAAAATTTTTTTTAGATTTTTTTTGGATTTTTGGGGGGATTTTTGGTGATTTTTTAAAAAGATTTTTTGGGTTTTTTTCGGATTTTTTGGAGATTTTTATTTTAAATTTTTTTTAGGATTTTTAAAGATTTTTTCGGATTTTTTTTGGAATTTTTATGAGTTTTATTTTTATTTTTTAATTTTTTTTTCCAATTTTTTGCGTATTTTTTCAGGATTTTTGGGGGGGTTTTTTTGCAGTTTTTCAGGTGTTCCTGCAGATTTATTTGAGCTTTATTTAGGTTCTTTCAGGTGTTTATTTTGGGTTTTTTTGGTGGGTTTTGGGTGGGATTTGGGGTTTTCCTGCGCGGCGCCAGGGCAGCCCAACGAGCCCCATGGAGCTGCTCGGCGATGACCAGGTGAGAAGGATTTTAGGGGATTTTTGGGACTTTTTTTGAATTTAAAAAAAAAGAATCGGATTTTTTTGTGATGTTTTTAAAATTTTTTTCGGATTTTTTCGGATTTTTTTTCGGATTTTTTGTGATTTTTTAATTTTTTTTTTTAGCATTTTTTGGGGTTTTTTTCTGATTTTTTTCGAGTTTTTTTCAGATTTTTTTTAGAATTTTTTAGTGATTTTTTGCGTATTTTTTCCGGTTTTTTTTTTTTTTCAGATTTTTTGGGGATTTTCGGATTTTCGGATTTAAAATTTTTGGTTTTTCGGATTTTTTTAAAATTCTTTTTCTGATTTTGGGGAGATTTTTTGGGGACTTTTTTCGAGTTCTTTTGGGTTTTTAAATTTTTTTTTTCCTGACTTTTTGCGTATTTTTTCAGGGTTTTTTTGCATTTTTTTTCAGGGTTTTTTTAATTTTTTTAAATTTTTCTGACTTTTTGGGGATTTTTTTTAGGTTTTTTTTTATTTTTTAAAAATTTTTTTCCTGATTTTTTTGCGTATTTTTTCAGGGTTTTTAAAGGAATTTTTACAGATTTTTTGGAGATTTTTTTAACTTTTTTTTATTCTATTGGGATTATTGTTTTTTTCAGATTTATTTCGGGGTTTGGTTGAAATTTTTGGTGGCTTTTTTGGATTTATTTGGGTATTTCACGGCAATTTGCCATTTTTGTGGAATTTTTGGATATTTTGGTGCTATTTTTTGGACTTTTGGACTTTTGGACATTTTGATGCTATTTTTTGCTATTTTGATGCCATTTTTTGCAGAATTTCAGGATTTTTTGGGCTAATTTTGGGATATTTTTTGCCGAATTTGGGGATTTTTTGGGCTAATTTTGGGATTTTTTTTTGTTAATTTTGGGATTTTTTTGCCGAATTTCAGGATTTTTTTTTTTTGCTAATTTTGAGATTTTTTTTTTGCTAATTTCGGGATTTTTTGGGCTAATTTTGGGATACTTTTTGCCGAATTTGGGGATTTTTTAGGTTAATTTCGGGATTTTTTTGGCTAATTATTTTGGGATTTTTTTGCTAATTTCAGGATTTTTTTTTGCTAATTTTGGGATTTTTTTTGGCTAATTTTGGGATTTTTTTGCCGAATTTCAGGATTTTTTTTTTGGCTAATTTTGGGATTTTTTGGGCTAATTTCGGGATTTTTTTTCCAAATTTCAGGATTTTTTTGCCGAATTTTGGGATTTTTTTGCCGAATTTTGGGATCTTTTTGCCGAATTTGGGGATTTTTTGGGCTAATTTCGGGATTTTTTGGGCTAATTTTGGGATATTTTTTGCCGAATTTGGGGATTTTGGGCTAATTTTGGGATTTTTTTGGCTAAGTTTGGGATTTTTTTGCCGAATTTCAGGATTTTTTTTTGCTAATTTTGGGATTTTTTTGGCTAATTTTGGGATTTTTTGGGCTAATTTTGGGATTTTTTTTGCCGAATTTGGGGATTTTTTTTGCCAAATTTTGGGATTTTTTGTGCCGAATTTGGGGATTTTTTTTGCCGAATTTCAGGATTTTTTGCCGAATTTCGGGATTTTTTTGCCGAATTTGGGTATTTTTTCGCTAATTCTAGAATTTTCCCCCCAGGCGGTGGCGCTGTCGCTGTCCCCAGCCCCGGGCAGGTGGCAGCACCTGTGTGTCACCTGGGCAGCCTCGGGAGGCACCTGGCGAAGCTTCCAGGACGGAGTGCCCCGCGGCAGGGGGGAGGGGCTGGCGGTGGGACACCCCCTGAGACCCCACGGGGTGCTGGTGCTGGGGCAGGAACAGGTGAGTCACCAGGTGTGTCACAGGTGTGACTGTGTGAGTGACCAGGTGTGTCACAGGTGTGTCACAGGTGTGTCACAGGTGTGTCACAGGTCACCCCCTGAGACCCCACGGGGTGCTGGTGCTCGGCCAGGAACAGGTGAGTCACAGGTGTGCTCAGGTGTGCTCAGGTGAGTGACAGGTGTGACTTGTATGAGTGACCAGGTGTGTCACAGGTGTGCCCAGGTGTGTCACAGGTCACCCCCTGAGACCCCACAGGGTGCTGGTGCTCAGCCAGGAACAGGTGAGTCACCAGGTGTGTCACAGGTGTGAGTGTGAGAGTCACCAGGTGTGTCACAGGTGTGCCCAGGTGAGTTCCCAGGTCACCCCCTGAGACCTCATGGGGTGCTGGTGCTGGGCCAGGAACAGGTGAGTGACAGGTGTGCTCAGGTGTGTCACAGGTGTGTCACAGGTGTGTCACAGGTGTGTCACAGGTCACCCCCTGAGACCCCACGGGGTGCTGGTGCTGGGGCAGGAACAGGTGAGTCACCAGGTGTGCTCAGGTGCGACTGTGAGAGTGCTCAGGTGTGTCACAGGTGTGTCACAGGTGTGCCCAGGTGTGCCCAGGTGAGCTCAGATGAGCTCAGGTGTGTCTGTATGAGTGCCCAGGTGTGCTCAGGTGTGCTCAGGTGTGTTACCTGTTCTCACCTGTGCTCACCTGTCCCACCTGTCCCCGCAGGATGCACTCGGCGGTCGCTTTGACACCACCCAGGTGTGATTGTGTCAGTTCAGGTGTGCTCAGGTGTGACTGTATGAGTGGCCAGGTGTGCTCAGGTGTGTCACCTGTGCTCACCTGTTCTCACCTGTCCCCGCAGGATGCGCTCGGCGGTCGCTTTGACGCCATCCAGGTGTGACTGTGTTAGTCCAGGTGTGACTGTATGAGTGCCCAGGTGTGCTCAGGTGTGCTCAGGTGTGCTCAGGTGTGTTAGTTACCTGTTCTCACCTGTCTCCCCCGCAGGACGCGCTCGGCGGTCGCTTTGACGCCAGCCAGGTGTGATTGTGTTAATTCAGGTGTGACTGTGTGAGTGCCCAGGTGTGTTACCTGTGCTCAGGTGTGTTAGTTACCTGTCTCACCTGTCTCACCTGTCTCTCCCCAGGACGCGCTCGGCGGTCGCTTTGACGCCACCCAGGTGTGATTGTGTTAGTTCAGGTGTGCTCAGGTGTGACTGTGTGATTGCCCAGGTGTGCTCAGGTGTGTTACCTGTGCCCAGGTGTGTTAATTACCTGTGCTCACCTGTTCTCACCTGTCTCACCTGCAGGACGCGCTCAGCGGTCGCTTTGACGCCACGCAGGTGTGATTATGTTAGTTCAGGTGTGACTGTATGAGTGCCCAGGTGTGCTCAGGTGTGTTACCTGTGCTCAGGTGTGTTAATTACCTGTCTCACCTGTCTCTCCCCAGGACGCGCTCGGCGGTCGCTTTGACGCCACGCAGGCCTTTGTCGGGGAGCTGGCCGAGCTGCACCTGTGGAGCAGAGCTTTGGCCCCACCTGAGGTAGCAGCTCTGGCCAGGTGCAGCTCACCTGCCCGGGGAGACCTGCTGGCCTGGGCCCAGGGGGGGCTGGAGCTGCACGGGGGGGTGACAACCCTGCCCTTCGACCCTTGCACCTGAGAGATACCTGAGATACACCTGGAGACACCTGAGAGATTCCAAAATTCACCTGGACACACCTGAGAGATCCCAAAATTCACCTGGACACACCTGAGAGACCCGAAAATACACCTGAGACACACCTGGACACACCTGAGATACACCTGAGACACACCTGAGATACACCTGGACACACCTGGACTCACCTGGAGACACCTGAGACACACCTGAGAGATCCCAAAATTCACCTGGACACACCTGGACACACCTGAGATACACCTGGATACACCTGGACACACCTGAGATACACCTGGACGCACCTGAGAATCATCTGGACACACCTGAGACACACCTGAGAGATCCCAAAATTCACCTGGACACACCTGAGAGATCCGAAAATACACCTGAGACACACCTGAGATACACCTGGGGACACCTGGAGACACCTGGATACACCTGAGAGACCTGAAAATACAACTGAGACACACCTGAGATACACCTGGAGACCCCAAAATTCACCTGAGATACACCTGAGACACACCTGGGGACACCTGGAGACACCTGAGAGATCCCAAAATTCACCTGGACACACCTGAGACACACCTGGATACACCTGAGAGACCTGAAATTCACCTGGATACACCTGGAGACACCTGAGACACACCTGAGACACACCTGGATACATCTGGGGACACCTGAGAGACACAAAAATACACCTGAACACACCTGGGGACACCTGGACACACCTGGACACACCTGAGAGACCCGAAAATTCACCTGGACACACCTGAGAGACACCTGGATACACCTGAGAGACCCAAAAATCCACCTGAGAGCCCCAAAACTTCACCTGGATACACCTGAGACTCACCTGGGATACACCTGAGAGACCCGAAAATACACCTGGATATACCTGAGACACACCTGAGACCCCAAAATTCACCTGGACACACCTGAGACACACCTGGACACACCTGAGAGACCCAAAAATACACCTGGAGATTACCTGAGACACCAAAAATCACCTGAGACTCACCTGAGAATCCCCAAAAATCACCTGAGAAACTCCCGAAAATCACCTGAGAAACACCTGGGAGCCCCAAAATCTCCAAAATTCCCACAAAATGTCCCCAAATTCCCCAAAAATGACCCCAAATTCCCCCAAAATGACCCCAAAATCAGCCCCGAACCCCAAAAAAGACCCAAAATTGTCCCAACCTCCCCAAAATTCCCAAAAAATTCCCCCAAATTCCCAAAAAATTCCCCAAAATTAAAAAAAAATTCCCCAAAAATTCATCAAAATTCCCAAAAAATTCATCAAAATTCCCTCAAAAAAATTCCCCAAAATTTCCCAAAAAAATTCCCCCAAAATTCCCAATTCCCAAAACTCCCAAATTCCAAAAAAAAAGTCCCAAAAAATTCCCCAAAATCCCCCAAACCAGCCCTGCCTCCCCAAATTCCCAAATTCCTCCCAAATTCCCCCAAAACCTCCCAAATTCTCCCCCAAAATAAATCCCAAATAAAAATTCCCGAATTCCTCTGGATTTATTTCGTTTTTATTTTGGAATCATAAATAAGGGAGGGGGAGGGGCAGAGACCCCCGGGAGCCCAAATTGGGGGATTTTGGGGAATTTTGGGATTCCCTGAAAGAATTTGGGGAATTTTGGGGAATTCTGGGGGAGATTTTGGGATTTCCAGGGGAAATTTTGGGATTTTTGGGATTCCCAAGTGGAATTTTGGGGATTTTGGGAAATTCCAGAGTGGAATTTTGGGATTTCCAGGGGAAATTTTGGGCATTTTTGGGATTCCCAGAGAGAATTTGGGATTCCCAGGGGAAATTTTGGGATTCCCTGCAAGAATTTGGGGGATTTTGGGGGGAATTTTGGGATTCCCAGGGTGGGAATGTGGGGATTTTTGGGATTCTCAGAGAGAATTTTGGGGAATTCTGGGATTTCCAGGGGAAATTTTGGGATTCCCAGGGGAAATTTTGGGAATTTTGGGATTTCCAGGGTGGAATTTTGGGGATTTTTGGGATTCCCAGAAAGAATTTGGGATTCCCAAGGGGAATTTTGGGACTTCCAGGAAGAATTTTAGGAATTTTGGGATTCCCAGAGAGAATTTTGGGAATTCTGAGACTCCCAAGGGGAATTTTGGGGGGAATTTGGGGGATTTTTGGGCTCCCAGGGGGGAATTTCGGGAGGAATTTTGGGGAATTTTGGGAATCTCCAAACCCATTCCCAAACCTCCTCGTCGTCCTTTCCGAGTCCAGAGGGAATTTTGGGGGAATTTCCCCGTTTTTTGGGAATTCCGGGGGTCCCGCCCCCTTTGCTGGGTTTGTTTTTGGGATTTTTTTTAGGGATTTTCTGGTTTTTTCTTCACCGAAATCCGTTTTTTCCGCGCCGCCAGCATCTCGTAGAAAGGATCCACGCTCACCGCCGCCCTAAAGGGAATTTGGGGGAAATTTTGGGGAATTTGGGGATTTTGGGGATCCCAGGGATCGCCTGGGAAAAAATCCCCGAAAAAATCCGTAAAAAAATGACCAAAATCCGTTAAAAAATGACCAAAATTCATGGAAAAATGACCAAAATCTATGGAAGAAGAGTTTAAAATGGTCCTTGAGAGTGGATTTTGGGGGAATTTTTGGGGATTTTGGGGGATTTTTTTGAATTTTGGGGATCCCAGGGATCTCCTGGGAAAAAAATCCCAAAAAAAATCCATGAAAAAATGACCAAAATCCGTTAAAAAATGACCAAAATCCATCAAAAAATGACCAAAATCTGTAAATAAATGACCAAAATCCATGGAAAAAGAGCCCAAAATGGTCCCTGAGGGTGGATTTTTAGGGATTTTTTTTGGACTTTGGGGGAATTTTGGGAGATTTTGGGGATCCCAGGGATCTCCTGGGAAAAAATCCCCAAAAAAATCCATGAAAAAATGACCAAAATCCATCCAAAAATGACCAAAATTCATGAAAAAATGACTAAAATCCATGGAAAAAGAGAAGAAAATTGTCCTTGAGGGTGGATTTTGGGGGAATTTGGGGGATTTTGGGGGATTTTTGGGAATTTTGGGGATCCCAGGGATCTCCTGGGAAAAAATCCCCAAAAAATTCCGTAAAAAAATGACCAAAATCTGTAAAAAAATGACCAAAATTCATGGAAAAATGACTAAAATCTATGGAAAAGAGCTCAAAGCTGTCCCTGAGAGTGGATTTTGGGGGAATTTTTGGGGATTTTTGCGAATTTTGGGGATCCCAGGGATCGCCTGGGAAAAATTCCCCAAAAAAATCTGTAAAAATGACCAAAATCCGTAAAAAAATGACCAAAATCCATAAAAAATGACCCAAAATCCATCCTGGGAATTCCCAAATTCCCATTTCACCATCCCCAACCCATTCCCAATTTTCCCAAATTTTTTTTGGAATTTTTCCCAGAATTTTTGGGATTCTCACTGTATGGATTTGATCCCAAAAACTCCCAAAAATTCCCCAAAAATCTCTCATTTTTTAACCCTTTAACTCCCCAAAACTCCTCCCAACCACCTCCCAGTTTTCCCAATTTTTGGGGGATTTTTTTAGGAATTTTTTTGGGGAATTTTTGGGATTTTTTTTAGGAATTTTTTGGGGGATTTTGGGGCTCTCACTGTATGAATTTGATCCCAAAATTCCCAAAAAATTCCCCCCAAAAAATCTCATTTTTTAACCCTTTAACTCCCCAAAACTCCTCCCAACCACCTCCCAGTTTTCCCATTTTTGGGGAATTTTTTTGGGAATTTTTTTGGGATTTTGGGACTCTCACTGTATGGATTTGATCCCAAAAACCCCCAAAAATTCCCCAAAAATCTCTCATTTTTTAACCCTTTAACTCCCCAAAACTCCTCCCAACAACCCCCAATTTTCCCAATTTTTTTAAAAATTTTGGGGGAATTTTTGGGAATTTTTTGGGGAATTTTTTGGGGGGATTTTGGGGCTCTCACTGTATGGATTTGATCCCCAAAATCCCCTCAAAAATCACTTAAAAAAACCCCAAAATTTTCATTTTTTAACCCTTTAACTCCCCAAAACTCCTCCCAACCACCCCCAATTTTCCCAATTTTTAAAAAATTTTTGGGGGGATTTTTTTAGGAAATTTTTTGGCAATTTTTGGGAATTTTTTGGGGAATTTTTTGGGGAATTTTTTGGGGAATTTTGGGGCTCTCACTGTATGGATTTGATCCCCAAAATCCCCTCAAAAATCACTTTAAAAACCCCCAAAATTTTCATTTTTTAACCCTTTAACTCCCCAAAACTCCTCCCAACCACCTCCAATTTTCCCAATTTTTGGGGGATTTTTTGGGGGAATTTTTGGGAATTTTTTGGGGAATTTTTGGGGGGATTTTTGGGGCTCTCACTGTATGGATTTGATCCAAAAAAATTCTGAAAATGAGATTAAAACACCAAAAAAAAAAAAAAAATCTCATTTTTTAACCCTTTAACTCCCTTAAAAAACCCCAAATCTCCTCCCAACCACCCCCAATTTTCCCCATTTTTTGGGAATTTTTTGGGGAATTTTTTTAGGAATTTTTGGGGGGATTTTGGGGCTCTCACTGTATGGATTTGATCCACTCCTCCTTCTGCTCCCTGGTGGGAGCAGAAATCCTGTAAACGACGTGATTTCCTTCCACGACTCTCCCGTCAGCCTCTGTCTTGCAGGCTTTGATCAGCTGCCCCTTGCTGTTGGGGATGTAGAGCTCGAAACAGTGCTGGGAAAATGGGAAAAAATGGGAAAAATTAGTGCAGAAAAAATTGGGGAAAATTTGGGATTTTTGGGAGTGAAAACAGGGCGAAAAAAGGGCAAAAAACGGGGAAAAAAATGGCAAAAAAATGGCAAAAAAATGGGAATTTCGGAGCCTTTTTAGTGGAGATTTGGAGCTGGAAAATGGGAAAAACCAGTATAGACCAGTAAGAACCAGTACAGACCAGTATAGACCAGTAAGAACCAGTTTGGGGCTCCTGGGTTGGGGAAATTTGGGGATTTTGGGGTTTTTGGGGTTTCTGTCTTGCAGGCTTTGATCAGCTGCCCCTTGCTGTTGGGGATGTACAGCTCGAAACAGTGCTGGAAAACCAGTAAAAACCAGTAAAAAACAGTTAAAATTAGTGCAGAAAAAATTGGGGAAAATTTGGGATTTTTGGGAGTGAAAACAGGGTGAAAAAAGGGCGAAAAAAGGGGAAAAAATGGCTAAAAATGGGGAAAAAATGAGAATTTCGGAGCCTTTTTGGTGGAGATTTGGAGATTTAAATTGGCAAAGAGGAAAGAGAAACCAGTAAAAACCAGTAAGAACCAGTTAGGGGAAATTGGGGAAAATTTGGGATTTTTGGGAGTGAAAAAGGGGCGAAAAAAGGGCAAAAAAGGGCGAAAAAAATGAGGATTTCGGAGCCTTTTTGGTGGAGATTTGGAGCTAAAAAGTGTTGAGAAGAGAGAAAAAACCAGTAAAAACCAGTAAGAACCAGTTAGGGGAAACTGGGGAAAAGTTGGGAATTCTCAGAAAAGAAACGGGGCGAAAAAAGGGGAAAAAACGGGGAAAAAATGGCTAAAAACAGGGAAAAAATGGCAAAAAAATGGGAATTTCGGAGCCTTTTTGGTGGAGATTTGGAGCTGGAAAATGGGAAAAACCAGTAAAAACCAGTAAGGAAAAATATGGGAAATTTTGGGATTTTTGGGAATGAAAACAGGGCGAAAAAAGGGGAAAAAACGGGGAAAAAATGGGGAAAAATGGGGAAAAAATGAGGATTTCGGAGCCTTTTTGGTGGAGATTTGGAACTAAAAAGTGTTGAGGAGAGAGAAAAAACCAGTAAAAACCAGTAAGAACCAGTTAGGGGAAATTCGGGAAAATTTGGGATTTTTGGGAGCAAAAATGGGGCAAAAAAAGGGGAAAAAAGGGCGAAAAAATGGGGATTTCGGAGCCTTTTCGGTGCAGATTTGGAAGTTAAAATTGTCTAGGAGAGAATAAAAACCAGTAAGAACCAGTAAAAACCAGTAAGGACCAGTTAGGGAAAATTCGGGGAAAATCTGGGATTTTTGGGAGTGAAAACGGGGTGAAAAAAGGGCAAAAAACGGCGAAAAAATGGCGAAAAAATGGGGAAAAAATGAGGATTTTGGAACCTGTTTGGTGGAGATTTGGAGCTAAAAAGTGTGGAAATTTTTGGGGAATTTTTTGGGATTTTCTGGGAATTTTGGGGATTTTTTTGGAGAATTTTTTGGGAATCTTTTGGGAATTTTTTTGGAATTTTTTGGGAAATTTTTGGGGAATTTTGGGGATTTTTTGGGGATTTTTTGGGAATTCCTCACCGGTTTTTGGGGATTCCAGGTGGATTTTGGAAGAATTTTTTTGGGATTTTTTGGATTTCTGGAAATTTTTGGGATCCCAGGGGAATTTTGGGTTTCCAGGGTGAATTTTTTAGGAATTTTTGGGGAATTTTTGGGAATTTTTTGGGGAATTTTTGGGATTTTTTTTCCGGAATTTTGGGAATTTTTGGGGAATTCTTGGGGAATTTTTTTGGAATTTTTTTTAAATTATTTTTGAATTTTCTAGGAATTTTTTGGGAATTTTGGGGAATTTTTTTGGAATTTTTTAAAATTATTTTTGAAATTTTTTTGAATTTTTGAGGAATTTTTGGGGAATTTTTGGGGAATTTTTTGGGAATTTTTTGGGAATTTTTTGGGAATTTTTTGGAATTTTTTGGGAATTTTTTGGGAATTTTTGGGAATTTTTTGGGAATTTTTTGGGAATTTTTTTGGAATTTTTTGGGAATTTTTTTGGGAATTTTTTGGAATTTTTTGAGAATTTTTTGGTGATTTTTTTTGGAATTTTTAAGGGAATTTTCGAGAATTTTTGAGAATTTTTTGTGGAATTTTTCGGTATTTGTGGGAGAATTTTTTGGGAATTTTTAGGAATTTTTTTGGAATTTTTTGGGGAATTTTTTGGATTTTTTGGGGAATTTTTTGGGGAATTTTTGGGGATTTTTTTGGGATTTTTTGGGGGAATTTTTTGGGAATATTTTGGGAATTTTTGGGGAATTTTTTTGGAATTTTTTTGGGAATTTTTTGGGAACTTCTCACCGGTTTTCGGGGATCTTCCACCTCCCGGATGCTCAGATTCTCCAAAGGGATGATTCCTCGAGGCTCCTTGTCCTGAAATTCGGGAATTTCGGGAAAATTTGGGGAATTTTGGGGAATTTGGGGGAAATTTGGGGTCCTGGGAGGGAAAATTTGGGGGATTTTGGGGGAATTTTGGGGAATTTTAAGGGGTTTTGGGGGATTTTGGGGTCATGGGAGGGAAATTTAGGGAATTTTGGGGGAAAATTTGGGGAATTTTGGGGGAAAATTTAGGGAATTTTGGAGTTTCTTAAAGGAATTTTTCTGGGATTTTGGTGAATTTTTTGGGATTTTTTGGGGATTTTTGGGGAATTTTTGGGGAATTTTTGGCTCCTGGGGGTTTTTTGGGTCCCTGAGTTAGAATTTGGGGTTCCCAGGATGGATTTTGGGGTGAATTTGGGGGATTTTGGGTGAATTTTTGGGTCTCTAAAGGGAAATTTTCTGGGATTTTGATGAATTTTTTAAGGATTTTTTTGGAATTTTGGGGAATTTTGGGCTCCTGGGGGTTTTTTGGGTCGCTGAATCCGAATTTGGGGTTCCCAGGGTGGGTTTTGGGGTGGATTTGGGGGATTTTGGGTGAATTTTTGGGTCTCTAAAGGGAAATTTTCTGGGATTTTGATGATTTTTTTAAGGATTTGTTGAAATTTTTTGGGATTTTTTGGTGAATTTTGGGGAATTTTTGGGAATTTTGGGCTCCTGGGGGTTTTTTGGGTCCCTGAATCCGAATTTTGGGGTCCCAGGGCGGATTTTGGGGTGAATTTGGGGGATTTTGGGTGAATTTTTGGGTCTCTAAAGGGAAATTTTCTGGGATTTTGATGAATTTTTGGCGAATTTTTGGTGAATTTATTGGGATTTTTGGGGAATTTTTGGGAATTTTGGGCTCCTGGGGGTTTTTTGGGTCGCTGAATCCGAATTTTGGGTCCCCAGGGTGGGTTTTGGGGTGGATTTGGGGGATTTTGGGGATTTCTCACCGTGGTGTACTCGAAGTAGTAAAGGCAGTTGTCAGTCAGGATGAACCAGCGGCGTTTCCACGTCTTCACCCTGCCGCCTGGATTTGGGGATTTTGGGGAATTTTGGGGAATTTTGGGGAATTTTGGGGAATTTTGGGATTTTTTTTGGAATTTGGGAGGTTTGGGAGGGAATTTGGAGGGATTTGGGGTGATTTTGGGGGATTTTGAGGGGATTTTTGGGGGATTTTGGGGAGGATTTGGGGAGAAATTCAAGGATTTCGAGGAGTGAAGGAGGAGATTTGGGGAAGTTTTGGGAGATTTTGGGAATTTTCTTTTAATTTTGGGGATTTTTTTGGGAATTGGGGAGGTCTGGGGTGGGATTTGGGGTGATTCTTGGGGGATTTGAGGGGAATTTGGGGGATTTTGGGGGGATTTTTGGGAGGATTTTGGGGAATTTCGCAGATTTTTGGGGAATTTTGGGAATTTTTGGGGAATTGGGGAGGTCTGGGAGGGAATTTGGGGGGACTTAGGGTGGATTTTTTGGGGATTTTTTGGGAATTTGAGGGGAATTTTGGGGATTTTTGGGGAATTTCAGAGATTTTTGGGGAATTTTGGAGCTTTTTGGGGAATTTTTGGGAATTGGGGATGTCTGGGAGGGAATTTGGAGAGATTTGGGGTGGATTTTTGGGGGATTTTGGGGAGGATTTGGGGGAAATTCAAGGGCTTTGGGGAGTTCAGAAGCAGATTTGGGGGAATTTTGGGAATTTTTGGGGAATTTAGAGAATTTTTTTTGGAATTTGGGAGGTCTGGGAGGGATTTTGGGGGGATTTTGGGGAGGATTTGGGGGAAATTCAAGGATTTTATGGAGTGCAGGAGAAGATTTTGGAAATTTTGGGGGAATTTTGGGAATTTTGGGGGAATTTGGGATGTTTGGGGTGGAATTTGGGGTGATTTTTGGGGGATTTTGGGGAATTTTGGGGGAAAATTCCAGGCTTTTGGGGAGTGGAGGAGGAGATTTGGGGGAATTTTTGGGAATTTTTTGGGAATTTTGGGAATTTTTTGGGAATTTGGGAGGTCTGGGGTGGAATTTGGGGGAAATTTGGGAACTTTGTGGGGTTTTTGAAGGAGGTTTGGAGTATTTTGGGGAATTTGGGGGAATTTTTGGGGTTTTTTGGGAGATTTTGGAAATTTTTTGGGATTTTTTTGGGTCCCAAGCTCTGCCCCTCCCCCACCCCAACACTCACCTCCTGGAAATTCCAATGGCAGCAGCGGGGGAGGGGAAATTTGGGAATTTTGGGAAATTTTGGGAGAATTTTGGGAGAAATTTGGTGAATTTCGGAAGTTTTTGGGAATTTTGAAGGAGTTATGGGAGAATTTTGGGGAATTTTGGGAAATTTTGGGAAATTTTGGGGAAATTTTGGGAGAATTTTGACAATTTTGGGGGAATTTTGAGGAATTTTGGGAGAATTTTGGGGGAATTTGGGAATTTTTGGGGAATTTTGGGAGAATATGGAGGAATTTTGGGGAATTTTGAGGGAAATTTGGGAGAATTTTGAGGAATTTGGGGAGAATTTTGGGGAAATTTGGAGGAAATTTGGGAAGATTTGGGAGAAATTTGGAGGAAATTTTGAGGGAATTTTTGGGATTTCAGGGAAAATCAGAGGAAATTTTAGGAGGAATTTTTAGGAGAAATTTTGGGGATTTCAGGAAAATTCGGGAGGAAATTTTGGAAGAATTTTTGAGAAGAATTTTTGGGATTTCAGGGAAAATCAGGAGGAAATTTCGGGAAGAATTTTTAGGGTTGGACAAACAAGAAAAAGAAAAAAATGAAACAAATTAAATTTCGGCAATGAAAAACCCCAAAATTTTGACCATTTTTCCCCAAATTTTTGGGGGATTTTTCCCGGGATTTTTGGGCGTGGCTCTCCCAGGTGAGGTGGGCGTGGCCAGGTGGGTGTGGTCAACCCAATTTTCCACCCCATTAAAGCCCCAAAACCACCCCAAAACCCCATTTTTTGGTGTATTTTCCCCAAATTTTTGGGGATTTTTGGGGGGATTTTTGGGCGTGGCTCCCCCAGGTGAGGTGGGCGTGGCCAGGTGCGGTGGGCGTGGCCTGGTGGGCGTGGCCAACCCAGTTTCAGCAGCCAAAATAGCCCTAAAATGGCCCCAAAACCCCTTTTTTTGGTGTATTTTCCCCAAATTTTTGGGGATTTTTTTTGGGATTTTGGGTGTGGCTCTCCCCAGGTGAGGTGGGCGTGGCCAGGTGAGGTGGGCGTGGCCCGGTGGGCGTGTCCAACCCAGTTTCAGCACCCAAAATAGCCCTAAAATGGCCCCAAAACCCCAATTTTTGGTGTATTTTCCCCAAATTTTTGGGGATTTTGCTTGGGATTTTGGGGTGTGGGTCTCCCAGGTGAGGTGGGCGTGGCCCGGGGGGGGTGGCTCACCCAGTTTGAGCAGCCAAAATGGCCCCAAAACCACCCAAACCCCCATTTTTTGGTGTATTTTCCCCAAATTTTTGGGGATTTTTTTGGGGATTTTGGGGTGTGGCTCCCCCAGGTGAGGTGGGTGTGGCCAGGTGAGGTGGGCGTGGCCCGGGGGGCGTGTCTCACCCAGTTTGAGCAGCCAGCCCTCGCGGTCGGGGTTGAAGAAGGTGTGGGTGAGATCGTTCCCGTCGTCCTCCGGGATCTTGAACGGCTCCGAGCGGATCGACTCGTACAGGTTCTGAAATTCGGGAAATTTGGGGGATTTTGGGGGATTTTGGGGACTTTGAGGGGATTTTGGGGGAAATTTGGGGGTTTTTGGGGGATTTTGAGAATTTTTTTGGGAATTTTTGGGAATTTCCAGGGATTTTCTAGGAATTTTTGGGGTTTTTGGGGGAATTTTGAGGGATTTTTGGGGGATTTTTGGGGAATTTTTGGGGATTTTTGGAGAATTTTGAGGGATTTTCCACAAATTTTTTAGGGTTTTTTGGGGGAATTTGAGGTTTTTTGAGGAATTGTTTGGGATTTTTGGGGAAATTTGGGAGATTTTTGGGGAATTTTGGATGATTTTTGGGGAAATTTGGGGGGATATTGAGGGAATTTTGGAGGATTTTGAGGGATTTTTGGGGGATTTTCTGGGAATTTTGGGGGGTTTTGGGAATTTTGGGGAAATTCTGAAAGAATTTTGGGGAAATTTGGGGGATTTGGAGAGATTTTTGGGGGATTTTCAGGGACTTTTGGAGGATTTGGGGAGTATTTGGGAGATTTTGAAGGAATTTTCAGAATTTCGCTCAAATTCCACCTCAACCCCCCCAAAAATGACCAAAAAAATTACCAAAAAATGCCCAAAAAATTCTGAAAAAATCTGAAAAAAATTCCAAAAAAATTCCCAAAAATTCCCAAAAATTCCCAAAATCCTGAATTACCCTGAGCAGCTCCTCAGGCAGATCTCCCCCGTCGTTGATCCCCAAAATTCCCCCAAAAACCCTTTAAAAATCTGAAAAAAAATCTGAAAAAAATCTGAAAAAAATCTGAAAAAAATATTAAAAAATGCCCAAAAAATAAAAAAAATCCTTAAAAAAATGCCCAAAAAATTCTGAAAAAATCTGGGAAAAAAATCCTAAAAATATCCCCAAAAATTAAAAAAAAATTCCCAAAAATCCCCAAAATTCCCAAATTTCCCAGAATTACCCTGAGCAGCTCCTCAGGTAGATCTCCCCCGTTGTTGATCCCCAAATTCCCCCAAAAAATCTTTAAAAATCTGAAAAAAATCTGAAAAAATTTTTGAAAAAACACCAAAAAAAAAATACAAAAAATCCTGAAAAATTGCCAAAAAAATGCTGTAAAAATCTGAAAAAAAATCCCCTAAAATTCCAAAAAAATTCCCAAAATTCCCAAAAAATCCTGAATTACCCTGAGCAGCTCCTCAGGTAGATCTCCCCTGTCGTTGATCCCCAAAAAACCCTTTAAAAATCTGAAAAAAAATCGGAAAAAATGCCAAAAAAAATCCAAAAATTTCTGAAAAAAATCTGAAAAAATGCCAAAAAAACGCCAAAAAAATTCTGAAAAAATCTGAAAAAAATTCCAAAAAAATCCCAAAAATTCCCCAAATTTCCCAAATTACCCTGAGCAGCTCCTCAGGTAGATCTCCCCGTCGTTGATGCCCCAAAACCTCTAAAAATCCCCCAAAAATTACTCCAAAATTCTGAAAAAATCTGAAAAAAATTCTAAAAAAAATCCCCAAAAAAATCCAAAAAATTCTGAAAAAAAAAAAATCCCAAAAAATTCCCAAAAAATTCCCAAAAAATTCCCAAATTTCCCAAAAATTCCCAATTACACTGAGGAGCTCCTCAGGTAGATCCCCACCGTCGTTGATCCCAAAAAAAAAAATTTAAAAATCTGAAAAAAAATCTGAAAAAAATCGAAAAAACTCTGAAAAAATGCCAAAAAAAATCCTAAAAATTCCCAAAAAAATCCCAAAACCCCTGGAATTACCCTGAGCAGCTCCTCAGGTAAATCTCCCCTGTCATTAATCCCCCAAAAAATCTTTAAAAATCTGAAAAAATGCCAAAAAAAATCAAAAAAATCCTTTAAAAATGCCCAAAAAATTCTGAAAAAATCTGAAAAAAACTCCAAAAAAAATCCCAAAAATTCCCAAAATTTCCCAAAACTCCCCAAAATTCCAGGATTACCCTGAGCAGCTCCTCAGGTAGATCTCCCCCATCGTTGATGCCCCAAATCCCCCCAGAAAATCTTTAAAAATTTGAAAAAATGCCAAAAAAACCCCAAAAAAATCCTGAAAAAATCCTAAAAAATAAAAAAAAAATCTGAAAAAATCTGAAAAAAATTCCCAAAAAATCCCAAAAATCCCCAAAATTCCCAAAAGTCCCAGGATTACCCTGAGCAGCTCCTCAGGTAAATCTCCCCCGTCGTTGATGCCCCAAAAAACCCTTTAAAAATCTGAAAAAAACCCCAAAAAATCCGAAAAATTTGGAAAAAATGCCAAAAAGATTAAAAAAAAATCTGAAAAAAATCCCAAAAAAATCCCAAAAATTCCCCAAAAATTCCCCAAAAATTCCCCAAAAATTCCCCAAATTTCCCCAAATTTCCCAAATTACCCTGAGCAGCTCCTCAGGTAGATCTCCCCCATCATTGATGCCGCGGTTCATCGCCACGAATCGCTCGGCTGAAGGTTTGTCTCGAACGTTGGGATTGTGCAAACTGGTGTTGAGCATGATCACCGCGAACGACAGCACGTAACAGGTGTCTGAAATACAGGTGAGACAGGTGAGAACAGGTGAGACAGGTGTGCAAACTGGTGTTGAGCATGATCACCGCGAACGAGAGAACATAACAGGTGTCTGCAGGTGAGAACAGGTGTGAACAGGTGAGACAGGTGAGATCAGGTGTGCACAGGTGTGCAAACTGGTGTTGAGCATGATCACCGCGAACGAGAGAACGTAACAGGTGTCTGCAGGTGAGAGAGACAGGTGAGATAGACAGGTGTCTGAAACAGGTGAGATCGACAGGTGTGAACAGATATGCAAACTGGTGTTGAGCATGATCACCGCGAAGGACAAAACGTAACAGGTATCTGCAGGTGAGAACAGGTGTGAACAGGTGAGAACAGGTGTGCAAACTGGTGTTGAGCATGATCACCGCGAAGGATAAAATGTAACAGGTGTCTGAAATACAGGTGAGAGAGACAGGTGAGATTGACAGGTGTGAACAGGTGAGACAGGTGTGAACAGGTGTGCAAACTGGTGTTGAGCATGATCACCGCGAACAAGAGAACGTAACAGGTGTCTGCAATACAGGTGAGAGAGACAGGTGTGTACAGGTGAGACTGACAGGTGAGATCAACAGGTGTGCAAACTGGTGTTGAGCATGATCACCGCGAACGACAGCACGTAACAGGTATCTGAAACAGGTGAGACAGGTGTGCACAGGTGAGATCAACATGTGAGAAATGTGTGAACAGGTGTGCAAACTGGTGTTGAGCATGATCACCGCGAAGGACAGCACGTAACAGGTATCTGCAGGTGAGAACAGGTGAGAGAGACAGGTGAGACAGGTGAGAACAGGTGTGAACAGGTGAGATCAACAGGTGTGCAAACTGGTGTTGAGCATGATCACCGCGAACGAGAGAACGTAACAGGTGTCTGCAGGTGAGAACAGGTGAGAGAGACAGGTGTGAACAGGTGTCTGAAACAGGTGAGATCGACAGGTGTGAACAGGTGTGCAGGCTGGTGTTGAGCATGATCACCGCGAAGGATAAAATGTAACAGGTGTCTGAAATACAGGTGTGAACAGGTGTGATCGACAGGTGAGATCGACAGGTGAGATCGACAGGTGTGCAAACTGGTGTTGAGCATGATCACCGCGAAGGACAGGACATAGCAGGTGTCTGAAATACAGGTGTGCACAGGTGAGACAGGTGTGAATAGGTGTGCACAGGTGTGAACAGGTGAGATCAGCAGGTGTGCAGGCTGGTGTTGAGCATGATCAGCGCAAAGGAGAGAACATAGCAGGTATCTGTGAGACAGGTGAGAACAGGTGTGAACAGGTGAGATAGACAGGTGAGATCAACAGGTGTGAACAGGTGAGACATGTGAGCCCCAGGTGTGTCTCAGGTGTATCCAGCTGTGCCCAGGTGTATCCCAGGTGTATCCCAGCTATTTCCAGATATATCCAGGTGTGTTCAGGTGTGTCCCAGGTGTGTTTGGAGTATCCCAGATATATCCAGGTGTATCCCAGGTGTATCCAGATCCCACCCAGGTGTGTCCAGGTGTGTCTCAGGTATATCCAGGTGTTCCCCAGCCATATCCAGGTGTGTCCAGGTGTGCTCAGGTGTTGTCCAGGTGTGCCCAGGTGTGTCCCAATCCCACCCAGCTGTGCCCAGGTGTGTCTCAGGTATATCCAGGTGTTCCCCAGGTGTGCCCAGGTGTGTTTCTATTCCCCCCAGGCATGTCCAGGTGTGTCTCAGGTGTATCCAGGTGTGCCCAGGTGTGTCCCAGGTGTTCCCTAGGTGTATCCAGGTGTGTCTCAGGTCAAGCCAGGTGTTCCCCAGGTGTGTCCCAGGTGTATCCAGGTGTGTTTCTATCCCCCCAGGTGTTCCCCAGCTGTTCCCCAGGTGTGTCCCTCACCTGTGCAGGTGAACACTCCCGGGTTGCACAGGCAGTAGCGCTGAGCGAAAGCTTCCATCATCCTGTCGATCTTCTGAGCCTCACCTGGCAGCCGGAAACTCCACAGGAACTGCCTGGAAAATCCCAAAAATCACCTGGAATTCCCAAAATTCCCAAAAATCACCTGGGAAATCCCAAAAAAATCACCTGGAATTCCCAAAAATCCCAAAAATCACCTGGGAAATCCCAAAAAAATCACCTGGAATTCCCAAAAAAATCACCTGGCAGCCGGAAACTCCACAGGAACTGCCTGGAAAATCCCAAAAATCCCAAAATATCACCTGGGAAATCCCAAAAAAATCACCTGGAATTCCCAAAAATCCCAAAAATCACCTGGGAAATCCCAAAAAAATCACCTGGAATTCCCAAAAAAATCACCTGGCAGCCGGAAACTCCACAGGAACTGCCTGGGGGGGAAATCCCAAAAATTCACCTGGAAATCCCAAAATTCACCTGGGAAATCCCAAAAATCACCTGGCAGCTGGAAACTCCACAGGAACTGCCTGGAAAATCCCAAAAAATCACCTGGGAAATCCCAAAATATCACCTGGAATGACCCAAAAATCATCTGGGAAATCCCAAAATCACCTGGGAAATCCCAAAATTCCCAAAAAATCACCTGGAATTCCCAAAATTCCCAAAAATCACCTGGCAGCTGGAAACTCCACAGGAACTGCCTGGAAAATCCCAAAAATCCCAAAATATCACCTGGAATTCCCAAAAATATCACCTGGCAGCTGGAAACTCCACAGGAACTGCCTGGAAAATCCCAAAAATCCCAAAATATCACCTGGAATTCCCAAAAATATCACCTGGCAGCTGGAAACTCCACAGGAACTGCCTGGAAAATCCCAAAAATCCCAAAATTCATCACCTGGAATGACCCAAAAATCACCTGGCAGCCGGAAACTCCACAGGAACTGCCTGGGGGAGAAATCCCAAAAATTCCCAAAATATCACCTGGAATTCCCAAAAATATCACCTGGCAGCTGGAAATTCCACAGGAACTGCCTGGAAAATCCCAAAATATCACCTGGAATTCCCAAAAAATCACCTGGAATTCCCAAAAATCCCAAAAATCACCTGGCAGCTGGAAACTCCACAGGAACTGCCTGGGGGGGAAATCCCAAAAAATTCCCAAAAAATCACCTGGAATTCCCAAAAATAAAAAAAAAAAAATTACCTGGAATTACCCAAAATCACCTGGGAAATCCCTAAAAACACCTGGGAATTCCCAAAATTCCAAAAAAAATCACCTGGGAATTCCCAAATCCCACCTGGCAGTCTCTAAGTTTTACCTCCCAGTTGCTCCCAGTCCCTCCCAGTATAACCCAGTTCATCCCAGTATAACCCAGTATAAACCAGTCCCTCCCAGTCCCATTTTCATCCCTAAAATCCCCATTTTTCACCATAAAAATCCCCATTTTTCACCCTAAAATCCCCATTTTTTGCCCCAAAACCACCAGGATTTTTCCTCCCAGTCCCTCCCAGTCCCTCCCAGTATAAACCAGTATAACCCAGTCCCATTTTTACCCTCTAAAACTCCAAATTTTGCCCCCAAAATCCCCATTTTTCACCCTAAAATCCCCATTTTTCGCCCCAAAACCGCCAGGATTTTCCCTCCCAGTCCAAACCAGTCCAAACCAGTCCCTCCCAGTCCAAACCAGTCCAAACCAGTATAAGCCAGCTGCCCACCTGAGCGCCTGCACCAGGTTCAGGTCGGTGAACTCGTGCAGATCCACGAAGGCGTGAAGAACTCCGATGTTGAACTCCTCCCTGCGGATTTTGGGGGAAAAAACGGGGATTTTGGGGGTGGAAAGGGAACTGGTTTGTACTGGGAGGGACTGGGATGGACTGGGAGGAAAAATCCTGGTGGTTTTGGGGTGAAAAATGGGGATTTTGGGGGAAAAATGGGGATTTAAGGAGGGAGAATGGGGATTTTAGGGATGAAAATGGGATTGGGAGGGACTGGGATGAACTGGGATGGACTGGGATGGACTGGGATAAACTGGGATAAACTGGGAGGGACTGGAAAGGGAAATTGGAGGCACTGGGATGAACTGGGAGAGACTGGGAGGAAAAATCCTGGAGATTTTGGGGTGAAAAATGGGGATTTTTGGGGGAAAAAATGGAGATTTAAGGAGGGAGAATGGGGATTTTAGGGATGAAAATGGGATTGGGAGGGACTGGGATGGACTGGGAGAAACTGGGATAAACTGGGATGGACTGGGAGGGGAAACTGGAGGCACTGGGATGAACTGGGAGGGACTGGGAGGAAAAATCGTGGAGGTTTTGGGGTGAAAAATGGGGATTTTAGGGTCAAAAATGGGGATTTTAGGAGTAAAAAGGGAACTGGTTTATACTGGGATGAACTGGCTTGTACTGGTTTGTACTGGGAGGGGATTGGGATTGACTGGGAGGGACTGGGAGGAAAAATCCCGGTGGTTTTGGGGTGAAAAATGGGGATTTTGGGGTGAAAAATGGGAGTTTTAGGGATAAAAAAGGGAACTGGTTTATACTGGGATGAACTGGTTTATACTGGGAGGGACTGGGAACAGCTGGGTGAGGGTGGAGCCGAGCTGTCAATCACCCACCAAGCCACGCCCACCCACAGCCACGCCCACCCGCTGTCAATCAAACCATTCCCTCACTGGTTCCAATGCATGGGGCAGCGCTGGCCACGCCCCCTTGTGAAGCCACGCCCATTAGCTGTCAATCAACCGCAAACCACGCCTCCTTGGCGAAGCCACGCCCCTTAGCTGTCAATCAATCCCAGGCCACGCCTCCTTGGCGAAGCCACGCCCCTTTCCCCTCCCATTGCCTCCCAGCGTCATTTTTAGCCCTAAAATTCCATTTTTCACCCCAAAATCCCCATTTTTGCCCACAAAATCCCCATTTTTCGTCCCAAAACAGCCGGGATTTTCCCTCCCAGTACAAACCAGAATAAACCAGTCCCTCCCAGTACAAACCAGTCTGTCCCAGTCCCACTTTTCACCCTAAAATCCCCAATTTTCACCCCAAAACCGCCGCGATTTTCCCTCCCAGTCCCTCCCAGTTCATCCCAGTTCCTCCCAGTCTCTTTTTCATCTATAAAACTCCCATTTTTCCCCCTTAAATCCCCATTTTTCACCCAAAAATCCCCATTTTTCACCCCAAATCTGCCGGGATTTTGGCTCCCAGTCCCTCCCAGTACAAACCAGTATAAACCAGTCCATTTTTCATCCCTAAAACTCCCATTTTTCACTCTAAAATCCCCATTTTTCCCTCTAAAATCCCCATTTTTCACCCCAAAATCCCCATTTTTCGCCCCAAAACCGCCGGGATTTTGGCTCCCAGTCCCTCCCAGTTTATCCCAGTATATCCCAGTCCATCCCAGTCCCCCACCTCTCGCCCAGGTAGTCTCCAATGGCAGTCTTGTTCAGCCCCTCGCCCTTGTAGAGGAACCTGGCGATGTCCTCAGCCGTGTGCCGCAGCAGCTCCTGCTCCACCAGGAACTGGATGCCCTGAAAAACCCAAATTTGGGAATTCTGAACCCAAAATTCGGGAATTCTGAACCCTCGGGGGGAGTGGGATTGAAAACATCCCGAAAATTGACAAAATTCCCCAAAATTTTGGTGCCCAGGAGCTCCAAAAAGGGGAAAAAATAGAGTTTTTGAGGGAAAAATTCCAACTTTTGATGCCCAAAAATGACAAAATTTGGGAATTCTGAATCCTCTGGAGAGAGTGGGAGTCACAGAATCCCAAAAATTGCCAAAATTCCCAAAAAAATCTGCACCCAGGAGGTCCGAAAAGGGGAAAAAATTGAGGTTTTGAGGGAAAAAATTGGAGTTTTGAGCTCCAAAAGAGGCAAAAATTGGACTTTTGAAGCCCAAAAAACCCAAAATTTGGGAATTCTGAATCCTCTGGAGAGAGTGGGAGTCACAGAATCCCAAAAATTGCCAAAATTCCCAAAAAAATCTGCGCCCAGGAGATCCAAAAAGGGGAAAAAATGGAGGTTTTGAGGTAAAAAATTGGAGTTTTTAAGCTCAAAATTCCGATTTTTCATTCCAAAAACCCCAAAATTTGGGAATTCTGAAACCTCAGGGGGAGTGGGATTGAAAAAATCCCGAAAATTGCCAAAATTCCCAAAAAAATCTGTGCCAAGGAGGTCTGAAAAGGGGAAAAATTGGAGGTTTTGAGCTCAAAATTATGATTTTTGATGCCCAAAAAAGCCAAAATTTGGGAATTCTGAACCCAAAATTCGGGAATTCTGAAACCTCAGGGGGAGTGGGATTGAAAAAATCCCGAAAATTGCCAAAATTCCCCAAAATTTTTGTGCCCAGGAGATCCAAAAAGGGGAAAAATTGGAGGTTTTGAGGGGAAAATTATGATTTTTGATGCACAAAAAAGCCAAAATTTGGGAATTCTGAACCCAAAATTCAGGAATTCTGAAACCTCGAGGGGAGTGGGATTGAAAAAATCCCGAAAATTGCCAAAATTCCCCAAAAAATCTGCGCCAAGGAGCTCCAAAAAGGGCAAAAAATAGAATTTTTGAGCTCAAAAAGAGGTAAAAATTGGAGTTTTGATGCCCAAAAACCCCAAAATTTGGGAATTTGAATCCCCAAAAGACAGGAATTCCCAAAAATTCTCCAAAAAATCCAAACCCAGGAGCCCCAAAAGAGGGAAAAATTTGTGGTTTTGACCTCAAAATTCACCTTGAGATCCCAAAATTCCCAAAATTTCCCCCAAAACTCCCAAAAATTTCCCCAAAATTCTCAAAAATTTCCCCAAAATTCTCAAAATTTCCCCCAAATCCCCAAAATTTCCCCCCAAATTTCCCCCCAAAATTCCCAATTTTCCCCCAAATTCTCAAAAATTTCCCCAAAAATTCCCAAATTTCCCCCAAATTCTCAAAAATTTCCCCCAAATCCCCAAATTTTCCACAAAAAATCCCAAATTTTCCCCAAAATTCCCAAATTTCCCCCAAAAATTCCCAAATTTCCCCCAAATTCTCAATTTTTTTCCCCTAAATCCCCAAAATTTCCCCCAAATCCCCCAAAAATTCCCTAATTTCCCAAAAATTCCCAATTTCCAAAATTCCCACATTTCCAAAATTCCCACCCCCAAATTCTCAAATTTTTTCCCAAATCCCCAAATTTCCCAAATCCCCAAAAAATCCCAAATTTCCCCCAAAAATCCCAAATTTCCCCAAAAAATTCCCAAATTTCCCCAAAAAATTCCCAAATTTCCCCAAAAAATTCCCAAATTTCCCAAAAAAATCCCCAAATTTCCCCAAAAAATTCCCAAATTTCCCAAAAAAATTCCCAAATTTCCCCCAAAAATTCCCAAATTTCCCTCCTCTCTCACCTTTTTGGGATCCATGTTGAATTTCTTCCTCCCCATTCCCATCTTCCGGTTCCTCTGCAGAGTCTTGCTGGAATTTTGGGGAAATTTCGGGAAATTTTTGGGAAATTTTTGGGCATTTGGGGGAAATTTTGGGGATTTGGGGGAAATTTTTGGGAATTTGGGGGAAATTTTGGGCATTTGGGGGAAATTTTTGGGAAATTTTTGGGGATTTGGGGGAAATTTTGGGGAATTTTTGGGAAATTTTTGAGAATTTGGGGGAAATTTTTGGGCATTTAGGGGAAATTTTGTGAGTTTTGGGGGATTTGGGAGCCCAAAGTGGGAATTTTTTGGGATTTTTTGGCTCCTAAATGGGAATTTTGGGGTTTTTGGGGTTCCCAGGTGAGAATTTTGGGAACAATTTTGGGGATTTGGGGGGAATTTTGGGGGATTTTGGGGCTCCCAGGTGGGAATTTTGTGGGTTTTTGGGGCTTCAAAATGGGAATTTTTGGCTTTTCAATGGGAATTTTTGGGATTTTCAGCTCCCCAGGTGTGTTTTTGGGGCTCCCAGGTATGAATTTTTGGGTTTTTTGGGCTCCTAGGTGTGTTTTTGGGGTTCTCAGGTATGAATTTTTGGGTTTTTGGGCCTCCCAAACGTGAATTTTGGGGTTTTTGGGGCTCCCAGGTATGAATTTTTGGGATTTTGGGCTCCCCAGGTGTGAGTTTGTGTGGTTTTGGGGTTTCTCCATGGGAATTTTTGGCTTTTCAATGGGAATTTTTTGGCTTTTCAATGGGAATTTTTGCCTCCCAGGTGTGAATTTTTGGGATTTTCAGCCCCCCAGGTGTGAGTTACCTGCCCTCGTTGGCCTCCAGCCCCTCCCAGGTGTGAATTTTTGAGTTTTTGGGGTTCCCAGGTATGAATTTTTGGGGTTTTTTTGCTCTCTCAGGTGTATTTTTGGGGTTTTTCTGGGTTCCCAGGTGTGAATTTTTTGGGTTTTTCGGCTCCCCAGGTGTGAGTTATCTGCCCTCGTTGGCCTCCAGCCCCTCCCAGGTGTGAATTTTTGGGTTTTTCTGGGTTCCCAGGTGTGAATTTTTGGGGTTTTTGGCTCTCCCAGGTGTATTTTTGGGGGTTTTTGGGCTCCCAGGTATGAATTTTTGGGGTTTTTGGCTCCCCAGGTGAGTTACCTGCCTTCATTGGCCTCCAGCCCCTCCCAGGTGTGAATTTTTGGGTTTTTGGGGTTCCCAGGTATGAATTTTTGGGGGTTTTTGCTCTCCCAGGTGTATTTTTGGGGGTTTTTTGGGTTCCCAGGTGTGAATTTTTGGGTTTTTGGGCTCCCCAGGTGTGATTTACCTGCCCTCATTGGCCTCCAGCCCCTCCACCTCGCTCATGGCCTCGCTCAGCTCCTCTTTTTGGGGTTCCCAGGTGTGTTTTTGGGGTTCCCAGGTGTATTTTTGGGGCTTTTTTGGGCTCCCAGGTATGAATTTTTGGGGTTTTTGGCTCTCCCAGGTGAGATTTACCTGCCCTCGTTGGCCTCCAGCCCCTCCCAGGTGTGAATTTTTGGGTTTTTGGGGTTCCCAGGTATGAATTTAGGGTTTTTTTGGGCTCCTAGGTGTGTTTTTGGGGTTTCTCCATGGGAAGGTTTTGCTTTTCAATGGGAATTTTTGCCTCCCAGGTGTGAATTTTTTGGGTTTTTGGGGCTCCCAGGTGTGAATTTTTGGGGTTTTTGGCTCTCCAGGTGTATTTTTCGGCTCCCCAGGTGAGTTACCTGCCCTCGTTGGCCTCCAGCCCCTCCCAGGTATGAATTTTTGGGTTTTTTGGGCTCCTAGGTGTGTTTTTGGGGTTCTCAGGTATGAATTTTTGGGTTTTTGGGCTCCCAAACGTGAATTTTGGGGTTTTTTGGGGCTCCCAGGTATGAATTTTTGGGATTTTGGGCTCCCCAGGTGTGAGTTTGTGTGGTTTTGGGGTTTCTACATGGGAATTTTTGGCTTTTCAATGGGAATTTTTGCCTCCCAGGTGTGAATTTTTGGGATTTTCGGCTCCCCAGGTGAGTTACCTGCCCTCGTTGGCCTCCAGCCCCTCCCAGGTGTGAATTTTTTGGGTTTTTGGCTCTCCCAGGTGTGAATTTTTTGGGTTTTTGGGGCTCCCAGGTGTGAATTTTGGGGTTTTTGGGGTTCCCAGGTGTGAATTTTGGGGTTTCTGGTTCTCCCAAGTCTGAATTTTTGTTGCTTCAGTGAGAATTTTGGGGTTTTTGGGGTTTCTGACTCTCCCAAATCTGAATTTTTGGGATTTTTTCGGCTCCCCAGGTGTGTTTTTGGCTCCCCAGGTGTGATTTACCTGCCCTTGTTGGCCTCCAGCCCCTCCCAGGTGTGAATTTTTGGGTTTTTGGGGTTCCCAGGTATGAATTTTTGGGGTTTTTGGCTCTCCCAGGTGTATTTTTGGGGTTTTTCTGGGTTCCCAGGTGTATTTTTGGGGGTTTTGGCTCCCCAGGTGTATTTTTCAGCCCCCCAGGTGAGATTTACCTGCCCTCATTGGCCTCCAGCCCCTCCCAGGTGTGAATTTTTGGGATTTTCAGCTCCCCAGGTGATTTACCTGCCCTCGTTGGCCTCCAGCCCCTCCACCTCGCTCATGGCCTCGCTCAGCTCCTCTTTTTGGGGTTCCCAGGTATGAATTTTTGGGGTTTTTTGCTCTCTCAGCTGTATTTTTGGGGTTTTTCTGGCTCCCCAGGTGTATTTTTTGGCTCCCCAGGTGTATTTTTTGGCTCCCCAGGTGTGTTTTTCGGCTCCCCAGGTGAGATTTACCTGCCCTCGTCGGCCTCCAGCCCCTCCCAGGTGCGAATTTTTGGGTTTTTGGGGTTCCCAGGTATGAATTTTTGGGTTTTTTGCTCTCCCAGGTGTATTTTTGGGGTTTTTCTGGGTTCCCAGGTATGAATTTTTAGGATTTTTGGCTCCCCAGGTGATTTACCTGCCCTTGTTGGCCTCCAGCCCCTCCACCTCGCTCATGGCCTCGCTCAGCTCCTCTTTTTGGGGTTCCCAGGTGTATTTTTGGGGCTTTTTTGGGCTCCCAGGTATGAATTTTTGGGGTTTTTGGCTCTCCCAGGTGAGATTTACCTGCCCTCGTTGGCCTCCAGCCCCTCCCAGGTGTGAATTTTTGGGTTTTTGGGGTTCCCAGGTATGAATTTAGGGTTTTTTTGGGCTCCTAGGTGTGTTTTTGGGGTTTCTCCATGGGAAGGTTTTGCTTTTCAATGGGAATTTTTGCCTCCCAGGTGTGAATTTTTTGGGTTTTTGGGGCTCCCAGGTGTGAATTTTTTGGGTTTTTGGGGCTCCCAGGTGTGAATTTTGGGGTTTCTGGTTCTCCCAAGTCTGAATTTTTGTTGCTTCAGTGAGAATTTTGGGGTTTTTGGGGTTTCTGGCTCTCCCAAATCTGAACTTTTGGGATTTTTTCGGCTCCCCAGGTGTGTTTTTTGGCTCCCCAGGTGTGATTTACCTGCCCTCGTTGGCCTCCAGCCCCTCCCAGGTATGAATTTTTGGTTTTTTGGGCTCCCCAGGTGTGAGTTTGTGTGGTTTTGGGGTTTCTACATGGGAATTTTTGGCTTTTCAATGGGAATTTTTGCCTGCCAGGTGTGAATTTTTGGGTTTTTCAGCCTCCCAGGTGATTTACCTGCCCTCGTTGGCCTCCAGCCCCTCCACCTCGCTCATGGCCTCGCTCAGCTCCTCCCTGAGCCGCTGGATCTCCCCCAGCAGCTCCTGCTTGCGCCGCCGGATGCTCTCCAGCTCCCGCCGCTCCTCCGCCGTCAGGTCTGCCGGGACTGGGGGACACACCTGGGTCACCTGGGGGACACCTGGGGACACCTGGGCATGGCCAGGGCTCACCTGGGCACACCTGGGGACAGCTGGATGCACCTGGGGACACGCCCAGGGCACACCTGAGCACACCTGGGTCACCTGGGGGACACCTGGGCATGGCCAGGGCTCACCTGGGGACACCTGGGAGTACCTAGGATACACCTAGGATACACCTAACCACACCCAGGACACACCTGGACACTCCCAGGACACACCTGGGCACACCTGGGCATGGCCAGGACACACCTGGACACTCCCAGGACACACCTGGGCACACCTGGGTGCACCTGGGCTCACCTGAACCTCTCCCAGGGCATACCTAACCACGCCCAGGACACACCTGGGGACACCTGGACACTCCCAGGACACACCTAGCGACAGCCAGGACACACCTGGACACTCTTGGGCACACCTGGATACACCTAACCACACCCAGGACACACCTGGGGACACCTAGGCACACCTGGGCACACCCAGGACACACCCAGAACACACCCAGGGCACACCTGGACACACCTTGGCTCACCTGGGTGCACCTGACCACACCCAGAACACAGCCAGGGCACACCTGGACACACCTGGGCACACCTAGCAACATCCAGAACACACCTGGACACAGCTAACCACGCCCAAGGCACACCTGGGCACACCTAGTGACACCCAGGGCACACCTGGGCACACCTGGGCACCGCTGGGATACACCTAGGATACACCTGGGTGAACCTGACCACACCCAGGGCTCACCTGGCCACACCCGGGACACATCTGGGTCACCTGGGTACACCTGGCCACATCCAGGACACACCTAGTGACATCCAGGACACACCTAACCACACCCAGGACACACCTGGGATACACCTGGGTGCACCTGGGTACACCTGGGCATGGCCAGGGCACACCTGGGCTCACCTGGACACTCCCAGGGCTCACCTGGACACTCCTGGGTGCACCTGGGATACACCTAGGATACACCTGGACACTCCCAGGGTACACCTAACCACACCCAGGCCACACCCAGGACACATCTGGGTCACCTGGGTACACCCAGGACACACCTGGGCACACCTGGGCACACCTGAGCATGCCCAGGACACACCTGGATACACCTGGATACACCTGGACAGACCCAGGACACACCTGGACACACCCAGGGCACACCTAGCGACATCCAGGACACATGCAGAACACACCTGGACACAGCTAACCACACCCAGGACACACCTGGACACACCCGGGTGCACCTCGGCTCGCCTGGGCACACCTAACCACACCCAGGTCACACCTGGATACACCTGGCCACACCCAGGACACGCCTAGCCATGCCCAGGACACACCTGGATACACTTGGACACACCTGGGCTCACCTGGAACATACCTGGGCTCACCTGGACACTCCCATGGCACACCTAACCACACCCAGGGCACACAGAGAACACGTCCAGGGCACACCTGGACATATCTAACCACACCCAGGACACACCTGGGCACACCTAGCAACATCCAGGACACACCTGGACATGCCCAGGGCACACCTGGACACACCTGGATGCACCTGGGACACACCTGGACACACCCAGGGCACACCTGGACACACCCACTGCCTGCCCAGCCACACCCCTTTATCATGGGATCTGCACTGGACACACCCAGGGCACACCTGGGCACACCTGGTCACACCTGGCCACGCCCACATCACACCTGGATGCTGCTAGGGCACACCTGAACACTCCCATGGCACACCTGACCACCCCAGGACACACCTGGACACACCCAGGGCACACCTGGCCACACCCACATCACACCTGACCACACCCAGGACACACCTGGACACACCTGACCACGCCCAGGCCACATCCACCCCAGACAGGCCACGCCCCCTTCCCACTGCCCTCCCCATTCCCACTGACCACGCCCCTTCCCCACCAAGCCACGCCCCTTCATTCAACCCTTTGGCACACCTGAAGCCCCGCCCTCCTCTGGCCACGCCCCTTTTTCCCATATATGGAAACAATGCAGCAAGGAGGGGCGTGGCTTGCCGGAAAGGGGCGTGGTCAGCCCAAAGGGGGCGTGGCCAACCAGAGGGGGCGTGGCCTCCCCAATGACCTCACCCTCCCCACCCTCCCGCCGATTGGCCCACACCCCTCACGTGACCCCTCCCTCCCCCCTTTCCCGCCGCGCCCATCACGTGACCTCTCCCCGCCCCGCCATTGGCTGCCGCCTCACGAAACCTTCCCCCCCCCCTTTCCCCTCACGGCTTTCCCGCCCTGCCGCCATTACTGCCGCTATGGCCGTATTGCCGCCGCTATTGCCGTATTACCGCCGCTATTGCCGTATTACCGCCGCTATTGCCGTATTACCGCCGCTATTGCCGCCCTGCCGCCGCCATTCCCGCCCTGCCGCCATTCCCAGCCCGCCGCCGCCATTCCCGGCCGCTCCCCTCAGCCGCCTCACCGTAAACTCCTTCCTCCATGGCGGGGCTGAGGCTGCTCCTCCCGGCTCGCTCCTCCCGGCTCGCTCCTCCCGGCTCTCCCCTCACGGTTCTCTCCGCTCGGTTCTCCCTGCTCGGCTCTCTCTCCCCTCACGCTTCTCTCTCTCCCCTCACGCTTCTCTCTCTCCCCTCCCGGTTCTCTCTCCCCTCCCGCCGCCCCGGGCCCGCTCCAGCTCCGCCGCCCGCCCGCCTCAGCCCCTCACGGCCGCTTCACCCAATCAGCGCCTCGCTGAGAATGACTGACACGCCACTCAACCAATGGGAGGCGGCGGTGGGCGGGAGTTTGGCTCTGACCAATGAGGATGGGAGGATTGGGATTGGCGGGAGCGCTGGCCAATCAGGAGGGTTTGAGGCGTGGCCGCGCGGGTTGGGATGATTGGCACTGGGATCAGCCAATGGGAAGCGGGGATTGGCTGTAGGGCGGGGCTTGGCGGTTTGATTGGCGTTTGGCGGCGTTGGGATGAATATTAATGAGGTAATTAATATTCATGAGGTTCCCTGGGGTGTGACGTCAGGCCTCGATGTCCCCAATGTCCCCAAATGTCCCCAAATCCCCTCAATGTCCCCAAATGTCCCCAAAATCCCAAATGTCCTCAATATTCCAATGATGTCCCCAATGTCCCAAAATGTCCCCAAATGTCCCCAAATCCCCATTAATGTCCCCAAATGTCCACAAAGTCCCCAATGTCCCCAGTGTCCCAAATCCCCTCAATGTCCCCAACTGTCCCCAATATCTCCAAATGTCCCCAAATCCCCTCAATGTCCCCAAATGTCCCAAAATGTCCCCAATGTCCCGAAATGTCCCGGAATTCCCTCAATGTCCCCAAATGTCCCCAATGTCCTGAAATGTCCACAATGTCCCTAATTTGTCCACAACGTCCCCAATGTCCCCAAATGTCCTGAAATGTCCCCGAATCCCCATTAATGTCCCCAATGTCCCCAAAGCCCCCAAAGCCCCAAATGTCCCCAATGTCCCAAAATGTCCCCATTATCCCCAATGTTCCCAAAATTCCAGTGATGTCCCCAAATCCCCTCAATGTCCCCAATGTACTCAGTTGTACCCAATGTTGTCAAATGTCCCCAATGTCCCTAATTTGTCCACAATGTCCCCAATGTCCCCCAATATCCCAAATATCCCAAAATGTCCCCAATGTCCCGAAATGTCCCCAGTGTCCCCAAAGTCCCCAAAATTCCTGAAATGTCCCCAAATCCCCCAATGTCCCCAAATGTCCCCAAATATCCCCAACGTCCCCAACATCCCCCAAAGTCCCAAATGTCCCCAAATTCCCAAAATGTCCTGTGTCCCAAATGTCCCCAATGTCCCCAAATGTCCCCAATGTCCCCAAATCCCCATGAATGTCCCCAATATCCCCTTATCCCCTCAATGTCCCCAAATGTCCCCAACATCCCCCAAAGTCCCAAATGTCCCCAAATCCCCTCAATGTCCCAAATGTCCCCAATGTCCCTAATTTGTCCACAATGTCCCCAATGTCCCGAAATATCCCCAAATGTCCTCAAATCCCCTCAATGTCCCCAAATGTCCCAAAATGTCCCAAATGTCCCAAATCCCCTCAATGTCCCAAATCCCCTCAATGTCCCCAAATGTCCCCAATCCCCTCCCCCCCCCCGAATTCCCGCTTTTTCTCACTTCGTTTTTATTGGAAAGAGCGAAAATTCCATAAAAATCCACATGCGGAGGGGGCGTGGCCTAACAAAGGGGCGTGGCCACGAGTGGGTGGGCGTGGCCTAACAAAGGGGCGTGGCCACGAGTGGGTGGGCGTGGCCTAACAAATGGGCGTGGCCACGAGCGGGTGGGCGTGGCCTAACAAAGGGGCGTTGCCACTGAGGGGCGTGGCCAGAGAGGGACAGTGGGTGTGGCCTGAGGGGTGGGGCTGTACAAAGGGGGCGTGGCTTGGGAAGGGGCGGGGCTGTACAAAGGGGGCGTGGCTTGGGGGGCTCCCTGTGATCCCAGCCCCCCCCCACTGCCCGGCTGAACTGGGATTGAACTGGGATGGACTGGGATGGACTGGGAATGGAGTGGGATGGACTGGGAATGAACTGGGAGGGACTGGGAATGGATTGGGATGGACTGGGATTGAACTGGGAATGGATTGGGAGCAACTGGGAGGCACTGGAAACGCCGGGGAGGCACTGGGATTGAACTGGGAGGGACTGGGAGGGACTGGGAATGGATTGGGATGGACTGGGATTGAACTGGGAGCGATTCAGAGGCACTGGTATTGAACTGGGATGGACTGGGATTGAACTGGGATGAACTGGGAGGGACTGGGATTGAACTGGGATTGAACTGGGAATGAATTGGGAGCAACTGGGAGGCACTGGGATTGAACTGGGATGAACTGGGAGGCACTGGAAACGCCTGGGAGGCACTGGGATGAACTGGGATAACTGGGAACGAAGTGGGACCAACTGGGAGGCACTGGGAGTGAACTGGGATTGAACTGGGAGCGACTCAGAGGCACTGGGATGAACTGGGAGTGAACTGGGACCAACTGGGAGGCACTGGAAAGGCCAGGGAGGCACTGGGATGAACTGAGAATGAACTGGGATGAACTGGGATGAACTGGGAGCGACTCAGAGGCACTGGGATTGAACTGGGATTGAACTGGGATGGACTGGGAGGCACTGGGAATGCCGGGGAGGCACTGGGAATGAACTGGGATTGAACTGGGAGCAACTCAGAGGCACTGGTATTGAACTGGAAGTGAACTGGGATGGACTAGGAATGAACTGGGAGGGACTGGGATGGAACTGGGAATGAATTGGGATTGAACTGGGAGTAAACTGGGATCAACTGGGAGGCACTGGAAACGCTGGGGAGGCACTGGGATGAACTGGAAGTGAACTGGGAGGGACTGGGATTGAACTGGAAGTGAACCGGGATGAACTGGGAGTGACTCAGAGGCACTGGGATTGGACTGGGAATGAACTGGGAGGGACTGGGATGGAACTAGGAATGAATTGGGATTCAACTGGGAAGGGAACTGAGACCAACTGGGAGGCACTGGAAATGCCGGGGAGGCACTGGGATGAACTGGAAGTGAACTGGGAGGCACTGGGACAAACTGGGAGTGACTCAGAGGCACTGGGATTGAACTGGGATGGACTGGGAGGCACTGGGAAGGGAACTGGGAGTGAACTGGGACCAACTGGGAGGCACTGGGATGAACTGGGAATGAACTGGGAGGCACTGGGATTGAACTGGAATTGAACTGGGAATGGATTGGGACCAACTGGGAGGCACTGGAAATGCCGGAGAGGCACTGGGATGAAGTGGGAGAGGAACTGGGATTGACTGGGATGAACTGGGATGAACTGGAAACGTGCCTTGAGATGATTTCTGGATGATTTTGGGTGATTTTGGGATATTTCAGGTGATTTGGGGTGATTTTGAGATGATTTTTGGATGATTTCGGGTGATTTTGGGATGATTTTGGGAGGAATTTTTGGGGTGTCCCCATGGATTTTTTGGGAATGATTTCGGGGATGATTTCAGGCTGATTTTGTGATGATTTCAGGATGATTTTGGGATGATTTCAGGCTGATTTCAGTCTGATTTTGGGCTGATTTTGGGCTGATTTTGGGCTGATTTTGGGCTGATTTCAGGATGATTTTGGGGTATTTTGTCTCCCTAAACCAGCTTGGTTTTCCTGTTCAAAATCCCAGTGAATTGGGATGATTTTGTGATGATTTCAGTCTGATTTTGGGCTGATTTTGGGATGATTTTAGGATGATTTTGGGATGATTTTCCCTCCCTAAACTGGCGTGATTTTCCTGTTCACAGTCCCAGTGAATTGGGATGATTTCAGGATGATTTCAGGCTGATTTCAGTCTGATTTTTGGATGATTTCAGGATGATTTTGGGGTATTTTTCCTCCCTAAACCAGCGTGGTTTTCCTGTTCAGAGTCCCAGTGAATTTTGGGATGATTTCAGTCTGATTTCGCTATGATTTCTGTATGATTTTGGGCTGATTTTGTGATTATTTTAGGCTGATTTTGATATGATTTCAGGCTGATTTTGGGATGGTTTTGTCTCCCTAAACCAGCGTGGTTTTCCTGTTCAAAATCCCAGTGAATTGGGATGATTTCAGACTGATTTCAGTCTGATTTTGGGCTGATTTTGGGCTGATTTCAGGATGATTTTGGGGTATTTTGTCTCCCTAAACCAGCTTGGTTTTCCTGTTCAAAATCCCAGTGAACTGTGATGATTTCTGTATGATTTTGCTATGATTTTGTGATGATTTCAGTCTGATTTTGATATGATTTCAGGCTGATTTTGCGATGGTTTTGTCTCCCTAAACCAGCGTGGTTTTCCTATTCAAAGTCCCAGTGAATTGGGATGATTTTGATATGATTCCAGTCTGATTTTGGGCTGATTTTGGGATATTTTTCCTCCCTAAACCAGCGTGGTTTTCCTGTTCACAGTCCCAGTGAATTTGGGATGATTTCGCTATGATTTCGCTATGATTTCTGTATGATTTTGGGCTGATTTCAGGATGATTTTAGGATGATTTCGGGATGATTTTTTCTCCCTACACCGGCGTGGTTTTCCTGTTCAAAGTCCCAGTGAATTTTGGGATGATTTCAGGATGATTTTACTATGATTTTAGGATGATTTCAGGCTGATTTTGGGCTGATTTCAGGGAATTTCAGGTGTCCCTACACCGGGGTGGTTTTCCTGTTCAGAGTCTCAGTGAATTGGGATGATTTTGGGATGATTTTGGGATGATTTCAGGCAGATTTCAGTCTGATTTTGGGCTGATTTCAGGATGATTTCGGGCTGATTTCAGGCTGATTTTAGGATGATTTCAGGATGATTTTGCTATGATTTCAGGCTGATTTTGGGCTGATTTTGGGCTGATTTCAGGCTGATTTTTCCTCCCTACACTGGCATGGTTTTCCTGTTCAAAGTCCCAGTGAATTGTGATGATTTCAAGATGATTTCAGGCTGATTTCGGGCTGATTTTGTGAAGATTTTAGTCTGATTTTATGATGATTTCAGGCAGATTTTGGGCTGATTTTTGGGAATTTCAGATCTTCCTAAACCAGCGTGTTTTTCCTGTTCACAGTCCCAGTGAATTGGGATGATTTCAATATGATTTCAGTCTGATTTCAGGCTGATTTCAGGATGATTTCGGGATGATTTTTTCTCCCTACACCGGCGTGGTTTTCCTGTTCAAAGTCCCAGTGAATTTTGGAATGATTTCAGGATGATTTTACTATGATTTTGTGATGATTTCAGGCTGATTTTGGGCTGATTTTTGGGAATTTCAGGTCTCCCTACACCGGGGTGGTTTTCCTGTTCAGAGTCCCAGTGAATTGGGATGATTTAAGGATGATTTCTGTATGATTTTGGGATGATTTTGATATGATTTCGGGCTGATTTCAGTCTGATTTTTGGGATATTTTCCCTCCCTACACCGGGGTGGTTTTCCTGTTCAGAGTCCCAGTGAGTTGTGATGATTTCAGGCTGATTTCAGTCTGATTTTGGGATGATTTTGGGCTGATTTCAGGCTGATTTTTGGGAATTCCAGGTCTCCCTACACCGGCGTGGTTTTCCTGTTCAGAGTCCCAGTCCCCCCCTCGGCTGGGGGAGGGGCAGGGGGCGGCCCGGGGGTGCCGGGTGGGGGAGGGGCGCTGGGCGTGGCCTGCCCGGCGGGGTGGGGGAGGGGCGCCTCGCGGCTCAGCGTGTACATGGATATCTCGGGCGGGAGGGGCGGCGGGCGGGGGTGGGGAGGGGTGGCCCTGCCCCGGGGCGGGGAGGGGCGACTCGGAGCGCGACCCAGCGAGCGGCGGCGGTGCGGGCGTGGCCTGGGCGGGGCCGGAAACGAGGGCTGGGGCGGGGGCGGGGGAGGGGCGGCGCGGGGCGGGGGGGGAGGGGCGGGCGGGGGAGGGGACTTCCGGTGGCGCTCGATGTACAGATTGACCGCCAGGACGCCGATGGCCTCGGCCAGGATGAAGGAGACGCCCCCGAAATAGAAGCTCCACCCATAGGAGTAGGGCGGGGCTCGGCCCGCCCCTCCCCCACCCCCGTCCCGCCGGGGGGAGGGGAAGCTGCCGGCTGACCCCTCCCCCCCCGCGTTGGCCGAGATGTAAACGATGACGCCGATGATGTTCGACAGGCCTGGGGGGGAAAATGGGGGATTTGGGGTTTTGGGGTGGATTTTGGGATTTTTGGGGAAGGATTTTGGGGTGGTTTGGAGATTTCGGGGTGAATTTGGGGGTTTTGGGGTAGATTTGGGGGTTTGGGGGGATTTTGGGGCAATTTGGGCGTTTGGGGTGGATTTGGGTGGATTTTTGGTGGGGTTTGGGGGATTTGGGGGTTTGGAACTTTGGGGGGAATTTGGAGGGATTTGGGGTTTTTGGGATGGATTTTGGGGTGTTTGGGGTCGATTTGGGGGATCCCAGGATGGATTTTGGGGAACCTGGGGTGGATTTGGGGTTTTTTGGGATGGATTTTGGGGTTTGGGGTGGATTTGGGATGGGTTTTGGGGGTTTTGGGGTGGATTTGGGGGGTTTTGGAGGTGGATTTGGGGTTTTGGAGGTGGATCTGGGGTTTTTGGGTGAATTTTGGGGGTTTGGGATGGATTTTGGGATTTCAGGGTGGATTTGGGGGTCTTTGGGGTGGATTTTGGGGATGATTTGAGAGGTTTTAGGGTGGATTTGGGGTATAATTTGGGGTATTTTTGGTCAGGATTTGGGGGGTTTTGGGTCAGGATTTTGGGCAGGATTTTGGGGTATAATTTGGGATTTTTTGGGCAGGATTTTGGGGATTTGGGACAGGATTGTGGTGGTTTTGGGGCAGGATTTTGGGCAGGATTTGGAGTATAATTTGGGGATATTTCATACAGGATTTCGGGGTTTTTAGAACAGGATTTTGGGGTATAATTTGGGATATTTTGGGGTTTTTCGGGCAGGATTTCGGGCAGGATTTTGGGGATTTTTTGGGCAGGATTTTGGGTATAATTTGGGATATTTTGGGCCAGGATTTGGGGTATAATTTGGAATATTTCATGCAGGATTTTGGCTATAATTCGGAATATTTCATGCAGGATTTTGGGCAGGATTTGGGGATTTTTCAAGCAGGATTTCGGGGTTTTTTGGGCAGGATTTTGGGGTTTTTTGGGCAGGATTTTGGGCTATAATTTGGGATATTTTGGGGTTTTTAGGGCAGGATTTCGGGCAGGATCTCGGGTATAATTTGGGATTTTTTGGGCAGGATTTTTGGGATTTTTGGGCAGGATTTTGGGTATAATTTAGGATATTTTGGGTCAGGATTTGGGGTATAATTTGGAATATTTCATGCAGGATTTTGGGCAGGATTTGGAGTATAATTTGGGGATATTTCATGCAGGATTTCGGGGTTTTTAGAACAGGATTTTGGGGTATAATTTGGGATATTTTGGGGTTTTTCGGGCAGGATTTTGGGGATTTTTAGGGCCGGATTTGGGGTATAATTTGGGATATTTTGGGCCAGGATTTGGGGTATAATTTGGAATATTTCATGCAGGATTTTGGGCAGGATTTGGGGATTTTTCAGGCAGGATGTCGGGGTTTTTTGGGCAGGATTTTGGGGTATAATTTGGGATATTTTGGGGTTTTTAGGGCAGGATTTCAGGCAGGATTTCGGGGGTTTTTAGAGCAGGATTTAGGGCAGGATTTTGGGGATTTCTGGGCAGGATTTTGGGTCAGAATTTTGGGGTTTTTTCCGGCTTTCCACTCACCGGCAGCCACGAACAGAATCCCAGGGTTTTTGGGGTATAATCTGGGATTTTTGGGGCAGGATTTTGGCTATAATTTGGGATATTTTGGGGCAGGATTTGGGGTATAATTTGGAATATTTCATGCAGGATTTTGGCTATAATTCGGAATATTTCATGCAGGATTTTGGGCAGGATTTGGGGATTTTTCAGGCAGGATGTCGGGGTTTTTTTGGCAGGATTTTGGGGACTAATTTGGGATATTTTGGGGTTTTTTGGGCAGGATTTCAGGCAGGATTTCAGGGGTTTTTAGGGCCGGATTTGGGGTATAATTTGGAATATTTCATGCAGGATTTTGGGCAGGATTTGGGGATTTTTCAGGCAGGATGTCGGGGTTTTTTGGGCAGGATTTTGGGTATAATTTGGGATATTTTGGGCCAGGATTTGGGGTATAATTTGGAATATTTCATGCAGGATTTTGGCTATAATTTGGAATATTCATGCAGGATTTCAGGATATTTTGGGTCAGTATTTGAGGCATAATTTGGGATATTTTGGGCAGGATTTTGGGGATTTTTATCCCCCACTCACCAGCAGCCACAAAGAGAATCCCGGGGATTTTGGGGCAGGATTTTGGGCAGGATTTCAGGGTTTTTTGGGTAGGATTTCGGGGATTTTTGGGCAGGATTTTGGGCAGGATTTTGGGGATTTTCCGGCTTTCCACTCACCAGCAGCCACGAACAGGATCCCGGGGTTTTTGGGATATAATTTGGGATATTTTGGGGTTTTTCGGGCAGGATTTTGGGGATTTTTAGGGACGGATTTGGGGTATAATTTGGGATATTTTGGGCAGGATTTCTGGTTTTTTCCGGCTTTCCACTCACCGGCAGCCACGAAGAGGATCCCGGGGATTTTGGGGCAGGATTTCGGGCAGGATTTCGGGGTTTTTTGGGCAGGATTTTGGGGATTTTCTTGCCCCTCACTCACCGGCAGCCACGAAGAGGATTCCCGCTCCCAGCACCAGTCCCGTTCTGGCTCGGCGCAGTCGCGACGCAGCGACACAAACTCCTCCCAGCAGCAGCAGCGCCGCGCTCAGGATCGGGAAAATGCTCGAGGCTCTGACCACGCCTACCGACAGACAGCCAATCAGGGGGCGGGAATGGGAGGGAGGGGTTAATACCGACCAATCAGAGAGTGGGAATGGGTGGGAGGGAGGAATACAGACCAATGAGAGAGCAGGAGTGGGTGGGAGGGGTTAACACTAACCAATCAGAGAGCAGAAACGGGCAGGAAGAATGAATACCAACCAATCAGGGAGTGGGTGGGAAGGGGTTAATTGCGACCAATCAGAGAGCGGGAGTGAGGAGGAGGGATAGATACTGACCAATCAGGGAGCGGGAACGGGTGGGAGGGGTTAATTGCGACCAATCAGGGAGCGGCAATGGAGATCTGGAAGTTCTGACCAATCAGGGAGCAGGAATGGGTGGGAGGGGTTAATTGTGACCAATCAGGGAGCAGGAATGAGCAGGAGGGATGAATACCGACCAATCAGGGAGCGGGAATGGGTGGGAGGGGTTAACTGCAGCCAATCAGGGAGCAGCAATGGAGGAGATCTGGAAGTTCTGACCAATCAGGGAGCAGGATGGGAAGGGGATTGGTTAACCCTGGCCAATCAGGGAGGGTGGAGATTTGGGACCAATCAGAGGCCAGGAACAGGTAGGGAACATCCTAGCCAATCAGAGCGCAGGAACAGGCGGGGATCAGTTCATCCTGACCAATCAGGAAGCAGCAATGGAGGAGGATCCGTTATCTCTGGCCAATCAGAGGCCAGGAGCGGACAGGGATTTGTTCTCTCCAGCCAATGGGAGCGCAGGGATTGTGACCAATCAGAACGCAGCAATGGAGGGGATCTGGAAACTCCAACCAATCACGAATCACCTCTGGAGGGGGAGCTGGCAGCCTCAGCCAATCAGAGCCCAGCAATGGAGGGAGATCCCTCATCTCCAGCCAATCAGAGCTCAGGGGTTCAGGGACCAATCAGAATTCAGCAATGGCGGGAGATTCCCTCATCTCCAGCCAATCAGAGCCCTCAGGCCGGGAGCCAATCAGGGAGCTGGGTGTGGTTGCCATAGCAACGTTGGCAGCATCGCTGGGATCGTTGCCATGGAAACACGAGGTTGGCCAGCAGCCCGTTGCCATGGCAACGGCAGAGGCATCAGCAGGAGCATGCTGGGAACGTCGCCATGGCAACCGCAGCATCGCCTGGCTGGTTGCCGTGGAAACCAGCTGGGGCACCAGGCCGTTGCCATGGCAACCGCAGCATCGCCGGGACGGTTGCCAGGACGGTCAGGAGGTCGTCGCCATGGCAACCGCGGCGGCGCTGGCGGGAGGATGCCGGGAGAGTTGCCATGGCGACGTGCAGCGAAGTTCGGTTGCCACGGCAACCCAGGGCGCTCAACACGGCGGTTGCCATGGTGACAACAGGGAGGGATGACAACGCTGCGGTCACCATGACAACAGGGATGCCATGATAATTGTCCAAGGGTTGCCGCGGTGACACAGGGATGTGGCTGCGGTTGCCATGGTGACGCAGGGTTGACAGGCGGGTGATGACAGGGCCGTTGCCATGGTGACACGGCAATTGCCATGGTGACGACACTGCGGTCACCATGGTGGTGACACGGCGGTCGCCATGGTGACAGGGCGGTGGCCGCGGTGACACAGGGGATGACAGGGGGGTGGTGACACTGCGGTTGCCACGGTGACAACACGGCGGTCGCCGTGGTGACATGGCAGTTGCCATGGTGACAGCGCGGTGGCCATGGGGACACTGTGGTTGCTATGATGACAGGGCGGTTGCCGTGGTGACACGGGGTGACGGAGGGGTGGTGACACTGCGGTCGCCATGGTGACACTCCGGTTGCCATGGTGATGACAGGGCAGTTGCCATGGTGATGACACAGTGGTCGCCATGGTGACACAGGGGTGACACAGGGGGTTGATGACACTGTGGTTGCCATGGTGATGACAGCTCGGTTGCCATGGTGACAGGGCAGTTGCCATGGTTACAGGGCGGTTGCCATGGTGACTCACGCAGCAGGTACTCGGCGCTGTCATGGTCGTACTCGAGATCCTCTGGGAAATGGTTGATCCTCAGGCAGACACCGCGCTTCAGCCCTGGGGACATCATTGGGGACATTTGGGGACATCATTGGGGACATCATTGGGGACATCGGGGACATTGGGGACATTTGGGGACATCATTGGGGACATCATTGGGGACATCATTGGGGACATCATAGACATTGGGGACATTGGGGACATTGACGGGATTTGGGACATTGGGGACAGTGGGGACATCACAGACATTGGGTCCCAATGGTGTCCCCAATGTCCCCAGTGGTGTCACTGATGTCCCCAATGTCCCCATGATGTCATCAACATCCCCAGCCGTGTCCGACATGTCCCCAGGGATGTCCCCAGCGGTGTCACCAATGTCCTGCCAGTGTTGCCAACAGTCTCACCAATGTCCCCAACAACGTCACCAATGTCCCCAACAACGTCACCAATGTCCCCAATGATGTCACCGATGTCCCTAATGTCCCCAATGATGTCACCAACGTCTCCAATGTTCTCAACGATGTCACCGATGTCCCGCCAGTGTCACTAATGGTGTCCGCCATGTCCCAAATGATGTCCCCAATGGTGTCACCAATGTCCCCAATGACATCCCCAATGTCCCCAGTGATGTCACCAATGTCCCCAATGGTGTCACCAATGTCTCTAATGTTCTCAGTGGTGTCACCAATGTCCCGCCAGTGTCACCAACGGTGTCCACAATGTCCTAAATGATGTCCCCAACGGTGTCACCAATGTCTCTAATGTCCCCAATGACGTCCCCAATGTCCCCAACGATGTCACCAATGTGCCTAATGTCCCCAGTGGTGTCACCAATGTCCCCAATGGTGTCACCAATGTCCTGCCAGTGTCGCCAACAGTCTCAATGATGTCCCCAATGATGTCACCAATGTCCCCAATGATGTCACCAATGTCTCTAATGTCCCCAGCGATGTCATCAATGTCCTCAATGGTGTCACCAGTGTCCTGCCAGTGTCGCCAACAGTCTCAATGATGTCCCCAATGGTGTCACCAATGTTCCCGAGTGTCTCCCACAGTGTCACCAATGTCCCCAACGATGTCACCAACATCTCCAGTGATGTCCCCAATGTCCCTAATGGTGTCCCTGATGTCTCTAATGTCCTCAGTGGTGTCACCAAGGTTCCACCAATGTCCCCAGTGATGTTCTCAACGTCCCCAACAATGTCACCAATGTCCCTAATGTCCCCAATGGTGTCACCAATGTTCCCAAGTGTCTCTCACAGTGTCCCCAATGTCTCTAATGTCCTCAATGGTGTCACCAATGTCCCCAACGATGTCACCAATGTCCCCAACGGTGTCACCAACGTCTCTAATGTCCCCAATGATGTCACCAATGTCCCCAATGATGTCACCAATGTCCCCAACGGTGTCACCAATGTCTCCAATGTCCCCAACGATGTCACCAATGTCCCCAACGGTGTCACCAATGTCTCTAATGTCCCCAATGGTGTCACCAACATCCCCAAATGTCCCCAATGGTGTCACCAATGTCCCTAATGTCCCCAATGGTGTCACCAATGTTCCTGAGTGTCTCTCACAGTGTCACCAATGTCCCCAACGGTGTCACCAATGTCCTCAATGGTGTCACCGATGCTCCTGCCAGTGTCCCCAACAATGTCACCAATGTCTCTAATGTCCCCAATGGTGTCCCCAACATCCCCAAATGTCCCCAATGGTGTCACCAATGTCCCCAACGATGTCACCAGTGTCCCCAATGGTGTCACCAATGTCCCCAACGATGTCACCAATGTCTCCAACGATGTCACCAATGTCTCTAATGTCCCCAATGGTGTCCCCAACATCCCCAAATGTCCCCAATGGTGTCACCAATGTCCCCAACGATGTCACCAGTGTCCCCAATGGTGTCACCAATGTCCCCAACGATGTCACCAATGTCTCCAACGGTGTCACCAATGTCTCTAATGTCCCCAATGGTGTCCCCAACATCCCCAAATGTCCCCAATGACGTCACCAATGTCCCCAAAGATGTCCCCAACTGTCCCCAGCGCTGTCCCCACGGCCCACCTTCGAGGCAGCAGACCCTCCAGAGCCCCGAGTGGGTGAGGCCGCCCTGCTCCCTCCTGTCGCCGGCCGTCCCCGCGGCTGTCCCCGCTGTCCCCGAGGCGTTGGCGGTGACGTTGCACACGCCGGCCCGAGCGTACAGCCAGTAGTCGGTGCCGATGGCGATGGCCATCAGGCCGAAGGCGGCAAACGCCCCCACGGCGGTCAGCAGCGCCTGAGCCCCGAGCTCGCACCACCGCGCCCCTCCCCCACCCCCACCCCCCGCCCCTCCCCCATCCCGCAGCTGCTTCAGCGCCGCCCCGGGGGGGCGGGGCCGGGGGGGGGAGGGGCTGTGCGGGGAGGGGGGAGGGGGGAGGGAGGAGGTGGTGGCTGCGGCCGGGGTGGGGGAGGGGGAGGGGGGGGAGCCCCCCCAGGGGGTGAGGATGCCCGGGGTGGGGGTGGGGCGGGGGTGGGGGAGGGGAGGGGTGAGGGGGGATTTGGGGAGATTTAGGGGAATTTGGGGAAGATTTGAGGGAGATTTAGGGGGATTTGGGGAATTTAGGGAATTTAGGGAATTTGGGGGATTTGGGGAGATTTAGGGAATTTGGTGGAATTTGGGACGATTTGGGGAAGATTGAGGGAATTTGGGGAATGTGGGGGAAATTTGGGGGGTTTAGGGGTGGGGGAGGGGTGAGAGGGGGTGGGGGAGAGGGGAATTTGGGGATTTGGGGAATTTGGGGGAATTTGAAGAAATTTGGGGGATTTAAGGGTGGGGGAGGGGTGGGGAGGGGGCTTAGGGTGGGGGAGGGGAATGTGGGGGGATTTGGCGGAATTTGGGGAAAATTTAGGAAATTTGGGGAATTTGGGGAAAATTTACGGAATTTTGGGGAATTTGGGGGAAGATTTGGGGAAGATTTCGGGGAATTTGTAAAAAATCGAGAAAATTTTGGGGAATTTGGGGAAGATTTGGGGAATTTGGGGGAATTCAGGGAAAATTTAGGGAATTTGGGGGATTTGGGTGAATTTGGGAAAATTTGGGGGAATTTATGGACAATTGATGGGGTTGGGGTGGGGGAGGGGCTGAGGGGATTTGGGGAAGATTTGGGGAAATTTAGGGAGTTTTAGGGGGTGGGGGAGGTGAGATTTTGGGGTGGGGGAGGGGAGATTTGGGAACTCAGGACCCCCAAATTCCAACCCTGAACCCCCCTGGGGCTGATTTGGAGGGGAAAATTCCCAAATTTTGGGGGAAATTCCCAAATGTTGGGGGAAAAATCTCAAATTTTGTGGGAAAATCCCAAATTTGGGGGGAAATTCCCAAATGTTGGGGAAAAATCTCAAATTTTGGGGGGAAAAAATCTCAAATTTTGGGGGGAAAAAATCTCAAATGTTGGGGGAAAAATCCCAAATTTTGGGGGGAAAAGTCCTAAATTTTTGGGAAAAAAATCCAAATTTTGGGGAAAGAATCCCAAATTTTCGTGGGAAATTCCCAAATTTTGTGGGAAAAATCTCAAATTTTGGGGAAAATCCCAAATTCTGGGGGGAAAATCCCAAATTTTGGCGAAAAAATCCCAAATTTTGGGGTAAATTCCCAAATTTTTGGGAAATCCCAACTTTTGGGGGAAATCCCAGATTTTGGGGGAAATCCCAGATTTCGGGGGAGGGCTCTCAGGTGCTCGGGAGGCTCTTCGCTCTCAGCCAATCAGCTGTGGAGAAATGGGGGATGGGAAAATTGGGGGGAGGGGTTTGGGTTTGCCCCTCCCCCACCCCGAAATTCCCCCCAAATCTCCCCAAAAAAAACCCCCAAAAGATCCCAAAATTCCCACCAGGAACCCCAAAAATTTCCCAAATTTCCCTTCAGGAAACCCAAAATTTCCCCAAATACCTCCAAGGAAAAAAAAACCCAAAATCTCCAAAAATCTCCCCAAGAAACCCCAAAAATTACCCCAAATTTCTCCCCAGGACCCCCAAAAATCCCCTTAGGACCCCAAAAAATACCCCAAAATTTCCACCCAGGAGCCCCAAAAATTCCCCCAAATTCCTCCAAGAAAAAATCCCAAAAATCCCCAAAAATCTCCCCAGGAAAACCCAAAAAATTCCCCCAAATTTCCCTCCAGGGATCCCCAAAAATCCCCTTAGGAACCCCAAAAAATACCCCAAATTTCCACCCAGGAAACCCAAAAATTCCCCCAAATTCCTCCAAGAAAAAAACCCCAAAACCTCCCAAAGAAAAAACCCCAAAATCCCCAAAAATCTCCCCAGGAACCCCAAAAATTACCCCAAATTTCCCTCCAGGATCCCCAAAAATCCCCTCAGGACCCCAAAAACTGCCCCAGGAACCCTAAAAACAACTCCCAGATCCCCTAAAATCCCCCAAATCGCCCCAAAAAAACCCCAAAAACTCCCAAATCCCCCAAAATCACCCCAAAAAACCCCAAATAAACACATAACTCCCCAAATTCTCCCCAAAAAAACCCCAAATCCCCCCAGGATCCCTCAAAACCCTCCAGACATCCCAAAATTTCCCCCCAAATCCCTCAAACCCCCCAAAATCCACCGAAACCACCTCCAGACACCCCAAAACCTCCCCAGGATCCCCAAAAATCACCTGAAGACCCCCAAAACCCCCCAAAATTACCCCAAAAACAACCCCCAGACCCCCAAAATATCCCCCAAAATCCTCTCCGAACCTCTCAAAACCCCCCAAAAACCCCCAAGGTTCCCCAAAATTACCAAACCCCCCGGGTACCCCAAAATCACCCGAAGACCCCAAAATTACCCCAAAACCAACCCCCAGAGCCTCAAAACCCCCTCAGAACCTCTCAAAACCCCCCAAAACCTCCCAAAATTACCCCAAAACCTCCCAAAATTACCCCAAAATCTCCCAAAATTACCCCAAAACCTCCCAAAATTACCCCAAAACCTCCCAAAATTACCCCAAAACCCATCCCCAGACTCCAAAATCCTCTCCAAATGCCCTCAGAACCTCTCAAACCCCCCCAAAATTACCCCGAGGGCTCCCCAAAATTACCCCAAAACCTCCCAGGATCCCCCAAAACCCCCAAAATCCCCCAAAACAACCCCCAGAGACCCCCAAATCCTCTCCAAAATCCTCTCAAAACCCCCAAAACCTCCCCAGGATCCCCCAAAATTACCCCAAATCCTCAGGAACCCCCAGGATCCCCCAAATCCCCCAAAACGACCCCCAGACCCCCAAAATCCTTCTCCTAAACCCCTCAGAACTCAAAAGCCCCAAAACCTCCCCAAAATTACCCCAAAACCCCCAAAATTATCCCAAACCAACCCCCAGAGCCCCAAAATCCCCCAAAATCGCCTCAGAACCTCTCAAGACCCCCAAAACCTCCCCAAAATTACCCCAAAGCCCCCCAGGGTTCCCCAAAATTCCAAAACCCCCAGGATCCCCCAAAACAACCCCCAAACCCCCGGATGCCCCCAAAACACCCCAAAAACATCCCCAGACCCCAAAACCCCAAAATTCCCCCAAAATCCCCCAAATCCCCCTTTACCTCCTCAGCCGCCGCTTTTGGGGTCCTCGGGCTGCTTCCGGTGCCGAATTTTGGGGTTCGAACCCCAAATTTCGGGGTTTAAATCTCCATTTTTGGGGTTGAAATCTCGATTTTTTTGGGGTCCCGACCCCAATTTTTGGGGGTTTCTGACCCCAGTTTTGGGGTTCCCGGCGCCGATTTTGGGGTTCTCCACCCCAATTTTGGGTTTCTCCACCCCAATTTTTGGGGGATTCCCCGGCGATTTTTGGGGTTCCCGACCCCGATTTTTGGGGGTTTTTGGGGGATTTTTTGGGGTTTTTTTGGGGGGATTTTTGGGGGATTTTTGGCTGATTTTTGGGCTATTTTTGGCTGATTTTTGGGTTATTTTTGGCTGAATTTTTGGGGTGTTTTGGGGTGTTTTTTGGGGTCCCCCGGGGGGGTTTTTGGGGTTTCCCAGCCAATCCCCGCCGAGGCTGCGACGTTGGCGGGGGGGGGAGGGGAGGCTGGGGGGGGGAGGGGAGGGGGAGGGGAAGGGGGAGGAGCCTGGAAGGTTCTGCGGTGACGTCATCGGGGGGCGGAGCCTCCCCCCGGGGGGGGATTTGGAGCCTCGCGGTTGCCATGGCGACCGGATGCGGCTTGGTTGCCATGGGAACCGGATGCTGCTTTGTTTCCATGGCGACCGGATGCGGCTTTGTTGCCATGGCGACGGCGAGGCCACGCCCACCGCGGGCTAGGCCACGCCCACTGGGTTAAGCCACGCCCACCGAGCCCCCCGGGGCGCTAATTAACCCTTCAAAACCATCCTAATTAGCCCCTCCAGGCACTAATTAACCCCCCAGAACCACTAATTAACCCCCAAGACCATCCTAATTAACCCCCCAGGCACTAATTAGCCCCTCCAGGCACTAATTAACCCCCCAGAACCACTAATTAATCCCCCAAATCAGTAATTAACCCTTCAAAAGCACCCTAATTAACACCCAGAGCCCCTAATTAACCTCCTCAAGACCACCCTAATTAACATCCAGAACCACTAATTAAGCCCCCTGGGCACTAATTAACCCCCCGAGCCCCTAATTAACCCTTCAAAACCATCCTAATTAACCCCCAGAACCACTAATTAACCCCTCAAGACCATCTTAATTAACCCCCCAGGCACTAATTAGTTCCCCCTGGCACTAATTAGGACCCCAAAACCACACTAATTAACCCCCCAGAACCACTAATTAACCCCCAGAGCCCCTAATTAACTCCTCAAAACCACCCTAATTAACACCCAGAACCACTAATTAACCCCTCAAGACCATCTTAATTAACCCCCCAGGCACTAATTAGCTCCCCCTGGCACTAATTAGGACCCCAAAACCACACTAATTAACCCCTCAAGACCATCCTAATTAACATCCAGAACCACTAATTAACCCCCCGAATCCCTAATTAACCCCCAAGACCATCCTAATTAACACCCAGAACCACTAATTAACCCCTCAAGACCATCTTAATTAACCCCCAGGCACTAATTAGTTCCCCCTGGCACTAATTAAGACCCCAAAACCACACTAATTAACCCCCCAAGACCACCCTAATTAACATCCAGAACCACTAATTAACCACCCAAGACCACTCTAATTAACCCCCAGGCACTAATTAACCCCCCAAACCCACCCTAATTAACCTCCCTAGGCACTAATTAGTTCCCCCTGGCACTAATTAACCTCCCAGGCACTAATTAGGACCCCAAAACCACACTAATTAACCTCCAAGACCATCCTAATTAACCTCCCCAGGCACTAATTAGTTCCCCCTGGCACTAATTAACCCCTCAGGCCACTCTAATTAACTCCCCTGGGCACTAATTAATCCCCACAGTCCCTATTTAACCCCCCGAGGAGACTTGAGGAGAAATTTTGGGGTTTCCAGGTGAGATTTGGGGATTTTGGGAGATTTTTGGGATCTCAGGGTGGAAATTTTGGGATTCCAGGTGTGATTTTGGGTGATTTTTGGGGTTTCCAGGGTGGAATTTTGGGATCCCGGGTTGGATTTTGGTGATTTTTGGGACCCCAGGATGAATTTTAGTGATTTTTTGGGGTGAATTTTGGGGATTTTTGGGGTCCCAGGGTGAATTTTGGGTTTTTTTTGGGTATCCTAGGGTAGAATTTTGGGATTCCAGGTGTGATTTTGGGTGATTTTTGGGCTTGCAGGGAGAATTTTGGGTGATTTTTGGGTTCCCAGATTGGATTTTGGGGATTTTTTGGTTGTCCTAGGGTGGAATTTTGGGATTCCAGGTGTAATTTTGGGGGATTTTTTGTGTCTCAGATGTGACTTTTGGTGATTTTTGGGATTCCAGGTATGATTTTTGTGATTTTTTGGGATCCCAGGATGAATTTTAGTGATTTTTTGGGGTGAATTTTGGGGATTTTTTGGGATTCTAGGGTGGAATTTTGGGATTCCAGGTGTGATTTTGGGTGATTTTTGGGATTGCAGGGAGAATTTTGGGTGATTTTTGGGTTCCCAGATTGGATTTTGGGTGATTTTTGGGGTCCCAGGGTGAATTTTGGGGATTTTTTGGTTGTCCCAGGGTAGAATTTTGGGATTCCAGGTGTGATTTTGGGTGATTTTTTGGCTCCCAGGTGTGATTTTTGGTGATTTTTAGGATTCCAGGTATGATTTTTGTGATTTTTTTGGGATCCCAGGATGAATTTTAGTGATTTTTTGGGTGAATTTTGGGGATTTTTTGGGATTCTAGGGTGGAATTTTGGGATTCCAGGTGTGATTTTGGGTGATTTTTGGGGTCCCAGGGTGGAATTTTGGGGATTTTTTGGTTGTCCCAGGGTGGAATTTTGGGATTCCAGGTGTAATTTTGGGGGATTTTTTGGGTCCCAGGTGTGATTTTTGGTGATTTTTGGGATTCCAGGTATGATTTTTGTGATTTTTTTGGGATCCCAGGATGAATTTTAGTGATTTTTTTGGGTGAATTTTGGGGATTTTTTGGGATTCTAGGGTGGAATTTTGGGATTCCAGGTGTGATTTTGGGTGATTTTTGGGATTGCAGGGAGAATTTTGGGTGATTTTTGGGTTCCCAGATTGGATTTTGGGTGATTTTTGGGGTCCCAGGGTGAATTTTGGGGTTTTTTTGGGTATCCCAGGGTAGAATTTTGGGATTCCAGGTGTAATTTTGGGGGATTTTTTGGCTCCCAGGTGTGATTTTTGGTGATTTTTGGGATTCCAGATGTGATTTTTGTGATTTTTTTGGGATCCCAGGATGAATTTTAGTGATTTTTTGGGTGAATTTTGGGATTTTTTGGGATTCTAGGGTGGAATTTTGGGATCCCGGGTTGGATTTTGGTGATTTTTGGGATCGCAGGATGAATTTTTGGGTGAATTTTGGGGATTTTTTGGGTCCCAGGGTGAATTTTGGGGATTTTTTGGGATTCTAGGGTGGAATTTTGGGGATTTTTTGGGATTCTAGGGTGGAATTTTGGGATTCCAGGTGTAATTTTGCGGGATTTTTTGGGTCCCAGGGTGAATTTTGGGGATTTTTTTGGGATTCTAGGTGTGATTTTGGTGATTTTTGGGATTGCAGGGAGAATTTTGGGTGATTTTTGGGTTCCCAGATTGGATTTGGGGTGATTTTTGGGGTCCCAGGGTGGAATTTTGGGGATTTTTTGGGTATCCCAGGGTGGAATTTTGGGATTCCAGGTGTAATTTTGGGTGATTTTTTGGGTCCCAGGTGTAATTTTCGGGGATTTTTTGGGTCCCAGGTGTGATTTTTGGTGATTTTTGGGATTCCAGGTATGATTTTTGTGATTTTTTGGGGATCCCAGGATGAATTTTAGTGATTTTTTGGGTGAATTTTGGGGATTTTTGGGTGTCCCAGGGTGGAATTTTGGGATTCCAGGTGTCATTTTCAGGGATTTTTTGGGTTCTAGGTGTGATTTGGGTGATTTTCGGTGCCCCAAATTGGAATTTTGGGATTCCAGGTGTGATTTGGGTGATTTTTGGTGTCCCAAGGTGGAATTTTGGGATTCCAGGTGTGATTTTGGGTGATTTTTGACATCCCAGATTGGATTTTGGGTGATTTTTTTGGTGTCCAAAGTGTGATTTTGATGATTTTTTTAGTATCCCAGTTTGGATTTTAGGTGATTTTTGGTGCCCCAGGTTGGATTTTTGGGATTCCAGGTGTGATTTTGATGATTTTTTTATATCCCAGATCAGATTTTTGGGTCCAAAGTTGCATTTTGGATGATTTTTGGTGTCTCAGGTTGGATTTTTGGGATCCCAGGTGTGATTTTGGGTGATTTTTGGGATCCCAGGTGTGAATTTGATGATTTTTTTAGTATCACAGGTTGGATTTTTTGGGTCCAAAGTTGAATTTTGGGTGATTTTTGGTGCCCCAGATTGGAATTTTGGGATTTCAGTTTGGATTTTGGATGATTTTTGATATCCCAGTTTGGATTTTTGGTGATTTTTTGACATCCCAAGTTGGATTTTTTGGGTCCAAAGTTGCATTTTGATGATTCTTTTTTATCCCAGGTGTGATTTTGGACGATTTTTTAGTATCCCAGGTCAGAATTTTTGGCTCCAAAGTTGAATTTTGGTAATTTTTTCGTATCCCAGGTGGGATTTTTGGTGTCCCAAGGTGGATTTTTGGGATTCCAGATGTGATTTTGATAATTTTTCAGCATCCCAGTTTGGATTTTTGGTGGTTTTTTAGTATCCCAAGTTGGAATTTTTGGGTCCAAAGTTGTATTTTGATGATTCTTTTTTATCCCAGGTGTGAATTTGATGATTTTTTAGTATCCCAGGTCAGAATTTTTGGGTCCAAAGTTGGATTTTGGATGATTTTTGGTGTCCCAGGTTGGATTTTTGGGATTCCAGGTGTGATTTTGGATGATTTTTGATATCCCAGGGTGGATTTGGGTAATTTTTGAGATCCCAGGTGTGATTTTGATGATTTTTTTTGTATCCTAGATCAGATTTTTTGGGTCCAAAGTTGCATTTTGGATGATTTTTGGCATCCCGAGGTGGATTTTTTGGGATTCTAGGTGTGATTTTGGCTGATTTTTTGGGTTCCAGGTGTGGTTTTTGGTGATTTCTGGGGTCCCAGGGTGGAATTTTGGGATCCCAGGTGTGATTTTGATGATTTTTTGGATCTCAACTGTGATTTTTTTGGGTCCAAAGTTGGATTTTGGATGATTTTTGGTGTCCCAGGTTGGATTTTTGGGATCCCAGGTGTGATTTTGGATGATTTTTGGGATCCCAGGTGTGAATTTGATGATTTTTTAGTATCCCAGGTCAGAATTTTTGGCTCCAAAGTTGAATTTTGGTAATTTTTTGGTATCCCAGGTGGGATTTTTGGTGTCCCAGATTGGATTTTTGGGATTCCAGGTGTGATTTTGGTCATTTTTCAACATCCCAGTTTGGATTTTTGGTGATTTTTTAGTATCCCAAGTTGGAATTTTTGGGTCCAAAGTTGAATTTTGGATGATTTTCGGTGCCCCAGATTGGATTTTTGGTGTCCCAGGTGTGATTTTGGATGATTTTTGGGATCCCAGGTGTGATTTTAGGTATCCCAGGGTGGAATTTTGGGATTCCAGGTTGGATTTTGATGATTTTTTGGGTCCAAAGTTGGATTTTGGATGATTTTTGATATCCCAGGTTGGATTTGGGGTAATTTTTGAGATCCCAGGTGTGATTTTGATGATTTTTTTTGCATCCTAGATCAGATTTTTTGGGTCCAAAGTTGCATTTTGGATGATTTTTGGTGTCTCAGGTTGGATTTTTGGGATCCCAGGTGTGATTTTGGATGATTTTTGGGATCCCAGGTGTGAATTTGATGATTTTTTTAGTATCACAGGTTGGATTTTTTGGGTCCAAAGTTGAATTTTGGGTGATTTTTGGTGCCCCAGGTTGGATTTTTGGGATCCCAGGTGTGATTTTGGATGATTTTTGATATCCCAGGTTGGATTTTTGGTGATTTTTGACATCCCAAGTTGGAATTTTTGGGTCCAAAGTTGTATTTTGATGATTCTTTTTTATCCCAGGTGTGATTTTGGACGATTTTTTAGTATCCCAGGTCAGAACTTTTGGGTCCAAAGTTGGATTTTGGATGATTTTTGGTGTCTCAGGTTGGATTTTTGGGATCCCAGGTGTGATTTTAGGTGATTTTTGGTGTCCCAGGTGTGATTCTGGATGATTTTTTGGGTCTCAACTGTGATTTTTTGGGTCCAAAGTTGGATTTTGGATGATTTTTGATATCGCAGGTTGGATTTGGGGTAATTTTTGGTGTCTCAGGTGTGATTTTGATGATTTTTTTGCATCCTGGATCAGATTTTTTGGGTCCAAAGTTGAATTTTGGATGATTTTTGGCATCCCAAGGTGGATTTTTGGGATCCCAGGAGTGATTTTGGTGATTTTTTGGGTTCCAGGTGTGGTTTTTGGTGATTTCTGGGGTCCCAGGGTGGAATTTTGGGATTCCAGGTGTGATTTTGATGATTTTTTGGGTCCAAAGTTGGATTTTGGATGATTTTTGATATCCCAGGTTGGATTTGGGGTAATTTTTGGTGTCTCAGGTGTGATTTTGATGATTTTTTTTGTATCCTAGATCAGATTTTTTGGGTCCAAAGTTGCATTTTGGATGATCTTTGGTGTCTCAGGTTGGATTTTTGGGATCCCAGGTGTGATTTTGGATGATTTTTGGGATCCCAGGTGTGAATTTGATGATTTTTTAGTATCCCAAGTTGGATTTTTTGGGTCCAAAGTTGAATTTTGGATGATTTTCGGTGCCCCAGGTTGGATTTTTGGTGTCCCAGGTGTGATTTTGGATGATTTTTGGGATCCCAGGTGTGATTTTTGGTATCCCAGGGTGGAATTTTGGGATTCCAGGTGTGATTTTGGATGATTTTTGGGGCTCAAGGTTGGATTTTGATGATTTTTTTAGTATCTCATGTTGGATTTTTTGGGTCCAAAGTTGCATTTTGGGTGATTTTTGGTGTCCCAAGGTGGAGTTTTGGGATTCCAGGTGTGATTTTGGTCATTTTTCAGCATCCCAGTTTGGATTTTTGGTGATTTTTTAGTATCCCAAGTTGGAATTTTTGGGTCCAAAGTTGCATTTTAACGATTTTTTGGGGTCTCAGTTTGAATTACGATAATTTTTTTTGATTCCCAGTTCAGATTTCACATCTCCCGAGACGATTTTTTGGGTCGAATTTTCGGGAATTCACTTCTCACACCGACCCGGCTTCCTTTGAAATCCTTTATTGAGGTCACGTGATCCCCTTATTTACATATCGTACAGCGGGGGGGGGAAGCCACGCCCCTCCCCCTCCCTCCCCTCCCCCCACAAGGCTTTTTTTAAATTTATTTTGCATTTTTTAAATTTTTTTGTTGTTTTTTTCCTTTTTTTTTTTTTAATTTTCCCACCCCTCCCCCCGCTAATTTTTTAAAATACATTTTTATTTTCATTTTTATTATAATAATAATTTTTATTATAATCGTTTTTATCGTCATCATTTTTATTATCATCGTTTTATTTTTATTATAATAATTAATTTTTTTTTTTTTGTTTTTCCTCGGGGTGGGAAAATTCGCTACATATCAGAGTTTCGTTTTTATTGCCACAGGAATGTCGGGGGGGAGGGGGAGGAGCCAAACCCAACCCCTCCCCCAGGCCCCTCCCCCCAGCCCCTCCCCCACCCCAACCCCCCGGGTTGTGCCTGGGAAACCCCGTGGTGGTCCAGCCACGCGGGGGGGGCGGGGCTGGGGGTCAGAGGTCACGAGGACACGCCCGCTTTGGGGGAGGGGGAGGAGCCTGGGGGGACAAGATGGCCGCCGAGGTGATCCTTGTCTCTCATTGGCTGATCCTGCCTGGCCAAGATGGCCGCCGAGGCGATCTCTGTCTCTGATTGGCTGAGCCTGCCTGGCCAAGATGGCCGCCGAGGCGATCCTCGTCTCTCATTGGCTGAGCCTGCCTGGTCAAGATGGCCGCCGAGGCGATCCTTGTCTCTGATTGGCTGTTGCTGCCCAGTCAAGATGGCCGCCGAGGCGATCCTTGTCTCTCATTGGCTGCTGCCAGCAGGACAAAATGGCCGCCAGTTTGATCCTTGTCTCTCATTGGTTGTTGTTTTCCAGCCAAGATGGCCGCCGACCACATCCTTGTCTCTGATTGGCTCTTCCTGCCCAGTCAAGATGGCCGCCGAGGCGATCCTCGTCTCTCATTGGCTGTTGCCAGCAAGCCAAGATGGCCGCCGAGGCGATCCTCGCCTCTGATTGGCCGTTTCCACAATCCAAAATGGCCGCCGGCCCCTCATTGGCTGCTGCCGCTTGGCCAAGATGGCGGCCGATGACGTCACCAAGACATCGAACAATGACGTCACCGAGGTGCAGCTGATGACGTCACCCAGGTGATTACGGATGACGTCACCGCATGGCGGCCGATGACGTCACCAAGATGGCGGCCAGGGTGAGGCCTTGATGTCCCCAAGGTGACCTCAAGGTGACCCCGATGTCCCCCAGGTGTGTCCCAGGTGACCTCAATGTCCCCCAGGTGACCTCAAGGTGTCCCCAGGTGACCCCAGTGTCCCCCAGGTGTGTCCCATTGTCCCCAAAGTGTCCCCAGGTGTGTCCCCCAGGTGTGCCCAGGTGACCCCTGGTGACCCCAATGTCCCCCAGGTGTGTCCCACATGTCCCCAGGTGTGCCCAGGTGTGCCCAGGTGTGTCCCAGGCAGGTCCAGTTCATTGTCCCACATGTCCCCAAACCTGTCCCAGCTCCCCAAATGTCCCCAAATTCCCCCAGGTGTGCCCAGGTGTGCCCAGGTGTGCCCAGGTGTGTCCCGGGCAGTCCTGGCTCATTGTCCCCAATGTCCCCAAGCCTGTCCCACATCCCTAAATGTCCCCAAATGTCCCCAAAATTATCTCAAATGTCCCCCAGGTGTGTCCCAGGTGTGTCCCGGGCAGTTCCGGCTCAGTGTCCCTCATGTCCCCAAGCCTTTCCCAGCTCCCCAAATGTCCCCAAATGTCCCCAAACTTATCCCTACCCCTTCCAGGTGTGCCCAGGTGTCCCAGGTGTCCCAGGTGTGCCCAGGTGTGTCCCAGGCAGTTCTGGCTCATTGTCCCCCATGTCCCCAAGCCTTTCCCAGCTCCCCAAATGTCCCCAAATGTCCCCAAACTTATCCCTACCCCCTCCAGGTGTGTTCCAGGTGTATCCCAGGTGTGCCCAGGTGTATCCCAGGTGTGCCCAGGTGTGCCCAGGTGTGCCCAGGTGTATCCCAGGTGTGCCCAGGTGTATCCCGGGCAGTTCTGGCTCATTGTCCCACACGTCCCCAAGCCTTTCCTACATCCCTAAATGTCCCCGAATGTCCCCAGATCCCCCCAAACACCCCCCAGGTGTGTCCCAGGTGTGTCCCAGGTGTGTCCAGGTGTATCCCAGGCAGGTCCAGCTCATTGTCCCCAACGTCCCCAAGCCTTTCCCAGCTCCCCAAATGTCCCCAAAAGTCCCCAAATCCCCCCAAACACCCCCCCAGGTGCGCCCAGGTGAGCCTAGCAGGGCGAGGTGGACAGGTGGGGGTGGCTGGGGGGTCGCTGGGGGTACTTGATGGCCGGCGGGTAGTTCTGGGTCATCTGGATGGAGACGTCGGACGAGGCGTCGGAGGGGCTGCGCGCCCTCGGCCACGCCCGCGGCTGCAGGAACTGACCCGAAACACCTGAGCAGGTGCTGAGCCGCGGCCGGAGCAGGTGGGGCGGAGCGCGGCAGAGCTCCTCCTCGGCGTAGCGCTTGGTGAACAGGTACACTGACATCACACCTGCGCCCTAAAGAGAGACAGAGACACCTGAGTGATACCTGTGTGACAGGTGTGACACCTGAGTGACACCTGAGTGACATGGAGCGCGGCAGAGTTCCTCCTCAGCGTAGCGCTTGGTGAACAGGTACACTGACATCACACCTGCGCCCTAAAGAGAGACAGAGACACCTGTGTGACAGGTGTGACACACCTGAGTGACACCTGTGATACACCTGAGTGACACCTGAGTGACACGGAGCACAGCAGAGCTCCTCCTCGGCGTAGCGCTTGGTGAACAGGTACACTGACATCACACCTGCGCCCTGGGGAGAGAGAGTGACACCTGTGTGACAGGTGTGACAGGTGTGACACACCTGAGTGACACCTGAGTGACACCTGAGTGACACAGAGCTCAGCAGAGTTCCTCCTCGGCGTAGCGCTTGGTGAACAGGTACACTGACATCACACCTGCGCCCTAAAGAGAGACAGAGACACCTGAGTGATACCTGTGTGACAGGTGTGACACACCTGTGATACACCTGAGTGACACCTGAGTGACACCTGAGTGACACCTGAGTGACACGGAGCACAGCAGAGCTCCTCCTCGGCGTAGCGCTTGGTGAACAGGTACACTGACATCACACCTGCGCCCTGGAATGGGAAAATAATACACCTGTGTGACAGGTGTGACACCTGAGTGACACCTGAGTGACACCTGTGATACACCTGAGTGACACCTGAGTGACACAGAGCTCGGCAGAGTTCTTCCTCGGCGTAGCGCTTGGTGAACAGGTACACTGACATCACACCTGCGCCCTGGGGACAGAGAGTGACACCTGAGTGACACCTGAGTGACACCTGAGTGACACCTGAGTGACACCTGAGTGACACGGAGCGCGGCAGAGTTCTTCCTCGGCGTAGCGCTTGGTGAACAGGTACACTGACATCACACCTGCGCCCTGGGGAGAGAGAGTGACACCTGAGTGATACCTGTGTGACAGGTGTGACACACCTGAGTGACACCTGAGTGACACCTGAGTGACACCTGAGTGACACAGAGCTCAGCAGAGCTCCTCCTCGGCGTAGCGCTTGGTGAACAGGTACACTGACATCACACCTGCGCCCTAAAGAGAGACAGAGACACCTGTGTGACAGGTGTGACACACCTGAGTGACACCTGTGATACACCTGAGTGACACCTGAGTGACACAGAGCTCGGCAGAGCTCCTCCTCGGCGTAGCGCTTGGTGAACAGGTACACTGACATCACACCTGCGCCCTGGAATGGGGAAAAAATACACCTGAGTGACACACCTGAGTGACACCTGGAACGGAGAGAAATACACCTGAGTGACATCTGAGTGACACCTGTGACACCTGGAGTTGTTACCTGGTATCTGTCACACCTGAGTGACACCTGGAATAGAAAGAAACACCTGAGTGACACCTGTGATACCTGAAAGGGAGAGAAATACACCTGAGTGACACCTGGAATGGAGAGAAACACCTGAGTGACACCTGAGTGACACCTGAGTAACACCTGTGCCCTGAAATGGAGAAAATACACCTGAGTGACACACCTGAGTGACACACCTGAGTGACACACCTGAGTGACACACCTGAGTGACACTTGTGACACCTGGAAGGGAGAGAAACACACCTGGGTGACACCTGAGTGACACCTGTGATACCTGGAATGGAGAGAAATACACCTGAGTGACACCTGGAATGGAGAGTGACACCTGAGGGACACCTGAGTGACACCTGAGTGACACCTGGAATGGAGAGAAGCACCTGAGTGACACCTGAGTGACACCTGTGATACCTGAAAGGGAGAGAAATACACCTGAGTGACACCTGAGTGACATAGAAATACACCTGAGTGACACCTGGAATGGAGAGAAACACCTGAGTGACACCTGAGTGACATCAGTGACACCTGAGTGACACCTGGAATGGAGAGAAAATACACCTGAGTGACAGGTGAGTGACACACCTGTGACACACCTGTGACACACCTGAGTGACACACCTGTGACACACCTGAGTGACACACCTGAAAAAATTCCAGATTTTTTTTTTTTTTTTTTTTTTTTTTGGAAAACTGAATTTTTTTTAAATGGAAAAATCTCCTTTTTCGGGTGAGAAAATTAAGGTTTTTATGGGAAAAATCCATTTTTTTCACAGAAAAACTCCATTTTTGGACATAAAAATCCCATTTTTTGGCTGAAAAACTTCAATTTTTTTGGTAGCGATTTTTTTTGGGATTCGGGGATTTTTTGGGAATTTTGGGTTTTTTTGGGAATTCCGACTCACCACCTTGAGCAGGATTCGCATTTTTTGGGCGAAAAAATCGCATTTTTTGGGCGAAAAAATCGCATTTTTTTGGCGTAAAAATCGCATTTTTTGGCGTAAAAACTCCATTTTTTCGCCCAAAAATCCCAATTTTTTTTTTTTTGGAAACCTCTGGTATTTTTGGGGAATTTTTGGGAATTTTGGGAATTTCCGGGAACTCACCTCCTTGACCAGGATTCGCATTTTTCCACGTAAAAATCACATTTTTTGACATAAAAATCCCATTTTTTTGCGGAAAAACCTCATTTTTTCGTCGCAATTTTTTGGGGAATTCGGGGAAAATTTGGGAATTTTGGGATTTTGCAGGAACTCACCTCCTTGAGCAGGATTTGCATTTTTCTACGTAAAAATCACTTTTTTTCACGTAAAAATCACATTTTTGGACATAAAAATCCCATTTTTTCGCCAAAAAATCCCAAATTTTTTCTGGAAACCTTTGCTATTTTGGGGGAATTTTTGGGAATTTCGGGAGTTTCCAGGAACTCACCTCCTCGAGCAGGATTCGCATTTTTCCATGTAAAAATCACTTTTTTTGGCGTAAAAATCAGATTTTTTGACCTAAAAACTCCATTTTTTCACCGAAAAACCTCATTTTTTCGTCGCGATTTTTTGGGGAATTCGGGGAAAATTTGGGAATTTTGGGATTTTGCAGGAACTCACCACCTTGAGCAGGATTCGCATTTTTTGGCGAAAAAATCGCATTTTTTGGTGTAAAAATCACATTTTTTGACATAAAAACTCCATTTTTTCGCCAAAAAATCCCAAATTTTTTTTGGAAACCTCTGCTATTTTGGGGAAATTTTGGGAATTTTGGGCATTTCGCAGGAACTCACCTCCTTGAACAGGAGTCGCACTTTTCCGTGTAAAAATCACATTTTTTGGCGTAAAAATCACTTTTTTTGGCATAAAAACCTCATTTTTTCGCCGAAAAACCTCATTTTTTCGCTGCGATTTTTTTGGGAATTCGGGGAAATTTTGGGAATTTTGGGAATTTCCCGGAACTCACCTCCTTGAGCAGGAAGGAGGAGGCAGCAAAGGCGAAGGACCATCCGTAGCGATACTGGAAGTATTGCTCAGAGCCGCCGGGACGATTCATCACCTCGTCGTTGATGCTCGAGATGTAGAGAACCAAACCCACCACCAGAGAGAGGCCTGGGAACGGAAATTTGGGAAAATTTGGGAGAAAATTCGGGAATTTTGGGGTTTTGGGAAAAAATTTGGGGAAATTTTGAGGAGATTTGGGGAAGTTATGAGGGAATTTGGGGGAGAAATGAGGAAATTGGGGAAATTTGGGACAATTTGGGACACAGAACTAAACCCACCACCAGGGAGAGACCTGGGAAAGGGAAAATTTGGGAAAATTTGGGGTTTTGGGGAAAAAATTTGGGGTTTTGGGAAGAAAATTTGGGGAGATTTGGAAAACAAATGGAAAAAATCCGAGAAAATTTGGGTGAGAAATGAAGGAATTTGGGGGGAAATGGAGGAATTTGGGGGAAATTTGGAAGAATTTGGGGGAAATTTGGGACATTGGGAGCAGAAAAATTGGGAATTTTTGGGATGTTGGGAAAAAATTTGGGGTTTTGGGAAAAAAAATTTGGGGAAATTTTGAGGAGATTTGGGAAAAAAGTGGAAAAGATTGAGAAAATTTGGGGGAGAAATGAGGGAATTGGGGGGAAATTTGGGACACTGGGATGAAAAATTTGGGAATTTTTTTGGGGATCTTCCAAAAAAAAAAATTGGGAATATTTGGGAAAAAATTTGGGGAGATTTGGAAAAAAATTCGAGAATTTGGGAAAAAAATTTGGGGGAAAAATGAGGAAATTGGGAAAATTTGGAACCAAACCCACCACCAGGGAGAGACCTGGGGAGGGAAATTTGGGAACATTTGGGAGAAAATTCGGGAATTTTGGGGTTTTGGGAAAAAATTTGGGGTTTTGGGAAGATTTGGAAAAAAATTGGGAAAAAATCCGCAAAAATTTGGCAGAGAAATTACGGAATTTGGGGGAAATTTGGGGCAATTTGGGGAAATTTCAGACAGTGGGGACAGAAAAATTTGGGAAATTTTTTTTGGGATCTTCCAAAAAAAAAAAATTGGGAATATTTGGGAAAAAATTTGGGGAAATTTGAAAAAAAATTTGGGGAAATTTCGAGGAGATTTGGGGAGAAATGAGGGAATTTAGGGGAAATTTGGTACACTGGGGATGGAAAAAATTGGGAATTTTGGGGGAAAATTTGGGAATTTGGGATTTTGGGAAAAAAATTTGGGGAGATTTGGGGAAAAAATAGAAAAAATCCGAGAAAATTTGGGGAAGAAATGAAGGAATTTGGAGGGAAATGGAGGAATTTGGGGGAAATTTGGGGAAAATTTGGGACACTGGGGACAGAAAAATTTGGGAATTTTGGGAGAAAATTTGGGAATTTTGGGAGAAAATTTGGGGAGATTTGGAAAAGAAATGGAAAAAATTCAAGAAAATTTGGGGAAGAAATGAGGAAATTGGGAAAATTTGGGACAATTTGGGACACAGAACCAAACCCACCACCAGAGAGAGACCTGAAAACGGAAATTTGGGAAATTTTGGGAGAAAATTCGGAATTTTTGGGATTTGGGGAAAAAATTTGGGAAATTTTGGAGAAGATTTGGGGAAGTTATGAGGGAATTTGGGGGAGAAATGAGGGAATTTGGGGGAAATCTGGGGGAAAATTTGGGACACAGAACTAAACCCACCACCAGAGAGAGACCTGGAAAGGGAAATTTGGGAAATTTTGGAGTTTTCGGAAAAAAATTTGGGGTTTTGGGAAAAAATTTGGGGAGATTTGGGAAAAAAATGGAAAAAATCTGAGAAAATTTGGCAGAAAAATGAGGGAATTTGGAGGGAAATGGAGGAATTTGGGGGAAATTTGGGGCAATTTGGGGAAATTTCAGACACTGGGGACAGAAAAATTTGGGAAATTTTTTTTGGGATCTTCCAAAAAAAAAATTGGGAATATTTGGGAAAAAAATTGGGGAAATTTGAAAAAAATATGGGGAAATTTCGAGGAGATTTGGGGGGAAATGAGGGAATTTAGGGGAAATTTGGTACACTGGGGATGGAAAAAATTGGGAATTTTGGGGGAAAATTTGGGAATTTTGCGATTTTGGGAAAAAAATTTGGGGAGATTTGGGAAAAAAATGGAAAAAATCCGAGAAAATTTGGGGAAGAAATGAAGGAATTTGGGGGAATTTTGGGGGAATTTGGGGAAAATTTGGGACACAGGAACAGGGAAAGGAGTGGAAACAGGAAATTTGGGAATTTTGGGAAAAAAATTGGGGTTTTGGGAAAAAAAAATTGGGAAAAAATTGGAGAAAACTTGACAGAGAAATGAGGGAATTTGGGGGAGAATTGAGGGTTTAAGGGGTTTTCATGGGGAAAAATCCGATTTTTTTTTTGGGGAAAAATCAGATTTTTTTTTTGCATTTTCTCCAATTTTTCTTGGGAAAATCCGATTTTTTGGGGGATTTTTTTGGGATATTTTATTTTTTGGGTTTTTTAGGATTTTTCCTCACCCGAGAGGATGAAGAATATTCCGGAAACAAAATCCAGCAGAGTTTTCTTGGGGAAAAATCAGATTTTTTTGGGGGAAAAATCCAATTTTTTTTTTGGAAAATCCGATTTTTTTGGGGATTTTTTTTTGAAAATTGGATTTTTTTGGGATATTTTATTTTTTAGGATCTTCACTCACCTGAGAGGATGAAGAAGATTCCTGAGGTTATTTTGGGGCAAATTTTTATTGGAAAATCAGATTTTTTTGGGGGAAAAATCAGATTTTTTGGGGGAAAAATCCAATTTTTTTTGGAAAATCTGATTTTTTTGGGGGGATTTTTTTTGAAAATCGGATTTTTGGGGGGATTTTCTATTTCTTGGGATTTCTCCTCACCCGAGAGGATGAAGAATATTCCAGAAACAAAATCCAGCAGAGTTTTTTTGGGGAAAAATCAGATTTTTTTTCGAGTTTTCTCCAATTTTTCTTGGGAAAATCAGATTTTTTTGGGGATTTTTTGGGGATATTTTAATTTTTGGGTTTTTTAGGATTTTTTCCTCACCCGAGAGGTTCTTTTGGAGTGGATTTTTAGGGGAAAATCCGATTTTTTTGGGGATTTTTTTTGGAAAATCGGATTTTTTTGGGCATTTTTTTTGGCAAATTGGATTTTTTTGGGATATTTTATTTTTTAGGATCTTCACTCACCCGAGAGGATGAAGAAGATTCCTGAGGCTCTTCTGGAGTGGATTTTTGGGGGAAAAATTGGATTTTTTGGGGGAAAAAATCAGATTTTTTGGTAAAAAATCCAATTTTTTGGGGGAAAATCCGATTTTTTTGGGGATTTTTTTTGGCAAATCGGATTTTTTTGGGGATATTTTATTTTTTGGGATTTCTCCTCACCCGAGAGGATGAAGAATATTCCGGAAACAAAAGCCAGTAGAGCTTTTTTGGGGAAAAATCTGATTTTTTTGGGGAAAATCAGATTTTTTTTTTTTTTTTTTTTTGGGGTTTTTTAGGATTTCTCCTCACCCAAGAGGATGAAGAAGATTCCCGAGGCTCGTTTGGAGTGGATTTTTGGGGGAAAAAATTGGATTTTTTGGTAGAAAATCAGATTTTTTGGGGGGAAAAAAATCAGATTTTCTTGGGTTTTCTCATTTTGGGCTCGATTTTTTTGGGGATTTTTTTTGGCAAATTGGATTTTTTTGGGATATTTTCTTTTTTGGGATTTCTCCTCACCCGAGAGGATGAAGAAGATTCCTGAGGTTATTTTGGGGCAAATTTTTATTGGAAAATCAGATTTTTTTGGGGGAAAAATCAGATTTTTTGGGGGAAAAATCAGATTTTTTGGGGGAAAAATCAGATTTTTTGGGGGGAAAAATCCGATTTTTTTAGGGATTTTTTGGGATATTTTATTTTTTGTATTTTTTAGGATTTCTCCTCACCCGAGAGGATGAAGAATATTCTGGAAACGAAATCCAGCAGGGTTTTTATGGGGAAAAATCAGATTTTTTTTAGCAAATCGGATTTTTTTGGGGATATTTTAATTTTTGAGGTTTTTTAGGATTTTTTCCTCACCCAAGAGGTTCTTTTGGAGTGGATTTTTAGGGGAAAATCCGATTTTTTGGGGGATTTTTTTTGGCAAATCGGATTTTTTTGGGGATTTTTTTTGGCAAATCGGATTTTTTTGGGGATATTTTATTTTTTAGGATCTTCACTCACCCGAGAGGATGAAGAAGATTCCTGAGGTTCTTTTGGAGTGGATTTTTTGGGGGGAAAAATTGGATTTTTTGGGGGAAAAAATCAGATTTTTTGGTAAAAAATCCAATTTTTTTTTGGAAAATCCAATTTTTTTGGGGGATTTTTTTTGGCAAATTGGATTTTTTTGGGGATATTTTAATTTTTGAGGTTTTTTAGGATTTTTTCCTCACCCAAGAGGTTCTTTTGGAGTGGATTTTTAGGGGAAAATCCATTTTTGGGGATTTTTTTAGCAATCGGATTTTGGGGATTTTTTTGGCAAATCGGATTTTTTTGGGGGATATTTTATTTTTTAGGATCTTCACCACCCGAGAGGATGAAGAAGATTCCTGAGGTTCTTTTGGAGTGGTTTTTGGGGGAAATGATTTTTTGGGAAAAAATCAGATTTTTGCAAAAATCCAATTTTTTTGGAAAATCCAATTTTTTGGGGATTTTTTTTTGGCAAATTGGATTTTTTTGGGGATATTTTAATTTTTGGGTTTTTTAGGATTTTTTCCTCACCCAAGAGGTTCTTTTGGAGTGGATTTTTAGGGGAAAATCGGATTTTTTGGGGGATTTTTTTTGGAAAATCGGATTTTTTTGGGGATTTTTTTTGGCAAATCGGATTTTTTTTGGGATATTTTATTTTTTAGGATCTTCACTCACCCGAGAGGATGAAGAATATTCCAGAAACGAAAGCCAGCAGAGTCCTCTGGGGTCGGATGTGTCCAACGTTGCTGATGACAAAAGCAGTGAAAACCAGAAACAAGCTGACCATGGGGAAGGGCGTGGCTGTCCTCACTGTCTCTGCAAAAAATTGGGAAAAATCAACCCAAATTTATCCCAAATTTATCCCAAATTTATCCCAAATTTATCCCAAATTTATCCCAAATTTATCCCAAATTTATCCCAAATTTATCCCAAATTTATCCCAAATTCGGGTCGAGAATCCCTGGAGAGACACGAAAAAATTCGGAATTTTTAGACCCAAAAAACCCCAAAAAAACCCTAAAAAATTGAAAAAAAAAACCAACCCAAAAATCCCAAATTCTTCCCAAATTCTCCTCAAATTCATCCCAAATCTGCCCCGAGTTCACACGGAGAGACACAAAAAAATTCCGAATTTTTTGACCCAAAAAACTGAAAAAAACCCCCAAAAAACTGCAAAAAAAAACCCCAAAAAATTCTCAAATTCTCCCCAAATTCACCCAAAATTCACTCAAAATCCGCCCAAATTCACCCCAAATTTATCCCAAATTTGGGTTGAGAATCCCTGGAGAGACACGAAAAAATTCGGAATTTTTAGACCCCAAAAAACCCCAAAAAAACTGAAAAAAAACCCCACAAAAAATCCCAAATCAGCCCCAAATTCTCCCCAAATTCATCCCAAATCTGCCCCGAGGTCAGCCTGAGAGACACAAAAAAAATTGGAATTTTTAGAGCCCAAAAACTAAAAAAAACCCAAAAAAAATTCTCCCCAAATCCACTGAAAATCGACCCAAATTTATCCCAAATTTATCCCAAATTTATCCCAAATTTATCCCAAATTTATCCCAAATTTATCCCAAATTTATCCCAAATTTATCCCAAATTTATCCCAAATTTATCCCAAATTTGGGTCGAGAATCCCTGGAGAGACACGAAAAAATTCGGAATTTTTAGACCCAAAAAACCCCAAAAAACTGCAAAAAAACCCCCAAATTCTCCCCAAATTCACCCCAAGTTCACCCAAAATTCACCCAAAATCAGCCCAAATTCACCCCAAATTTATCCCAAATTCAGGTCGAGAATCCCTGGAGAGACACAAAAAAATTCGGAATTTTTTGACCCAAAAAACAGAAAAAACCCCAAAAAAACTGCAAAAAAAAACCCCAAAAAATTCTCCCCAAATTCTCCCCAAATTCACCCAAAATTCACCCAAAATCAGCCCAAATTTATCCCAAATTCGGGTCGAGAATCCCTGGAGAGACACGAAAAAATTTGGAATTTTTTGACCCAAAAAATCGAAAAAAACCCCCCAAAAAACTGCAAAAAAAACCCCCAAAAATTCTCAAATTCTCCCCAAATTCACCCCAAATTTATCCCAAAGTCAGGTCGAGAATCCCTGGAGAGACACGAAAAAATTTGGAATTTTTTGACCCCAAAAAACTCCAAAAACCTGGGAAAAAACCCCAAAAAACCTGCAAAAAAACCCCCAAATTCTCCCCAAATTCTCCCCAAATTCTCCCCAAATTTATCCCAAATTCAGGTCGAGAATCCCTGGAAAGACACAAAAAAATTGGAATTTTTTGACCCAAAAAACTGCAAAAAAAAAATTTAAAAAATGAAATTTTTTCTAAATCTGTCCTGAAATGAATTGGAATTTCCTCCAAATTCACCCCAAAAGTCTGACTGAGACACCAAAAAAATTCGGAATTTTTTGACCCAAAAAACCGAAAAAAAACCCCAAAAAAACTGCAAAAAAACCCCCAAATTCTCCCCAAGTTCACCCACAATTCACGCAAAATCAGCCCAAATTCTCCCCAAATTTATCCCAAATTTATCCCAAATTCAGGTCGAGAATCCCTGGAAAGACACAAAAAAGTTTGGAATTTTTTGACCCAAAAAACCCTAAAAAACTGCAAAAAAACATTTAAAAAATGAAATTTTTTCTAAATCTGTCCTGAAATGAATTGGAATTTCCTCCAAATTTATCCCAAATTCAGGTCGAGAATCTCTGGAGAGTCACAAAAAAATTTGGAATTTTTAGACCCCAAAAAACTCCAAAAACCTGGAAAAAAACCCCAAAAAACTGCAAAAAAACCCCCAAATTCTCCCCAAATTCTCCCCAAATTTATCCCAAATTCGGGTCGAGAATCTCTGGAGAGTCACAAAAAAATTTGGAATTTTTTGACCCAAAAAACCCTAAAAAACAACCAAAAAATTCCCCCAAAATCCAAATTCCTTCCAAATCCAACCCAAAATTCCTCAAAATTTCCCCCAATTTCTCCCCAGATTTATCCCAAATTCACTTTAGGGTTCCCCAAAAAATCCTGGAATTCCCAGTCCCCAAAAAAGTCCCCAAAAAAGTCCCCAAAAAATCCCCAAAAAATCCCAAAGAAATTCCCAAAAATTTTTTTAAAAATCCCCAAAAAATCCCAAAAAATTTTTTAAAAATTCCAAAAAAATCCAAAAAAAATCTTTTAAAATCCCCAAAAAATCCAAAAAAAATCCCAAATTTTCCCCAAACCCTCCCAAAAATTCCTCCAAATCTCCCAAAATTCCCCCAAAAATTCCCCCAAATCCTCCCAGCCCACCCAAAAATCCCAAAATTCCCCAAAATTCCCCAAATTTCTCTTACTGAGGATGTTTTCAGTGTTTTCCGTCACCAAATTCAATTCTGGCTCCAGGAAATATTCGGAGGCGACGCAGCGACCTTTCTCCCGTCCTGGGGACCCAAAAAAACCCCAAAATTAACCCAAAATCACCCCAAAAATGAATTCTGGACCCCAAAAAACCCCCAGGAAGCCAAAATCCCAAAAATTAGCACCAAAAAATCCCAAAAATTGACCCAAAATTGACCCAAAATTCAATTTTCTTCTCCTGGGGATCCCAAAAAACCCAAAATTAACCCAAAATGATCCCAAAAATGAATTCTGGATCCCAAAAAAACCCCTGGGAACCCAAAATCCCAAAAATTAGCACCAAAAAATCCCCAAAATTGACCCAAAATTGACCCAAAATTCAATTTTCTTCTCCTGGGGATCCCAAAAAACCCCAAAATTACCCCAAAATGACCCAAAAAATGAACTCACAACCCCAAAAAAACCCAAAATTACCCCAAAATTACCCCAAAATTACCCCAAAATTACCCCAAAATTGCCCCAAAAATGAATTCTGGATCCCAAAAAACCCCGGGAACCCAAAATCCCAAAAATTAGCACCAAAAAATCCCAAAAATTGGCACAAAATTGCCCCAAAATTGCCCCAAAATAGCATTAAAATCTGATTTTCCTGTCCTGGGGACCCAAAAAACCCCAAAATTGCCCCAAAATCACCCCAAAAATGAATTCTGGACCCCAAAAAACCCCCAGGAACCCAAAATCCCAAAAATTAGCACCAAAACCCCCAAATTTAACCCCAAAAATTGTCATTTCTCCCCATTTTTCACCATTTTTTCACCGTTTTTCCCTCTTTTTTTCGCCATTTTTCACCCAGATTTCGCTCAAATTTCCCCCAAAACCTCCCAAATTTCCCCAAAATCCATTTTCACCTCACCTGCGAAGAAGCAGAACCCCAGAAACCCCAAATTTAACCCCAAAAATACCCATTTTTTGCCGTTTTTTCGCCGTTTTTTCACCGTTTTTCCCCATTTTTTCACCGTTTTTCACCCGGATTTCACCCAAATTCCACCCAAATTTTCCCCAAACCCATTTTCCCCTCACCTGCGAAGAAGCAGACCCGCCACAGCCCATGGGACCCCCAGAAACCCTGAATTTAACCCCAAAAATCTCCATTTTCCCCTTGTTTTTCGCCGTTTTGTCACCGTTTTTTATCATTTTTTCACCGTTTTTCGCCATTTTTCCGCTGTTTTTCACCCAAATTCCACCCAAATTTTCCCCAAACCCATTTTCCCCTCACCTGCGAAGAAGCAGAACCCCAGAACCCATAGCACCCCCAAAAACCCCGAATTTAACCCCAAAAATCGCCATTTCTCCCCCATTTTTAGCCTTTTTTCCACCATTTCTCCTCCGTTTTTTGCCATTTTTTCCCCATTTTTTCACCGTTTTTCACCTGGATTTCGCTCAAATTCCACCCAAATTTTCCCAAAACCCATTTCCCCTCACCTGCGAAGAAGCAGACCCTCCAGAGCCCATAGGACCCCCAAAAACCCCGAATTTAACCCCAAAAATCACCATTTCTCCCCCATTTTTAGCCTTTTTTCCGCCGTTTCTCCTCCGTTTTTCGCCGTTTTTTCACCATTTTTTTTCCCCATTTTTTCACCGTTTTTTGCCCAAATTTCGCCCAAATTTTCCCCAAAATCCATTTTCCCCTCACCTGCGAAGAAGCAGAACCCCAGGAACCCCAATTTAACCCCCAAAACCGCCATTTCTCCTCCGTTTTTTGCCGTTTTTCTGCCATTTCTCGTCCATTTTTTCACCGTTTTTTCACCGTTTTTTCCCCATTTTTTCACCTGGATTTTGCTCCAATCTCACCCAAAACCTCCCAAATTTCCCCCAAATCCCTCCTGGTCTCACCTGCGAAGAAGCAGACCCGCCAGAGGCCGGCGTGCAGCGCCATAAACCCCAAATTTAACCCCAAAAATCCCCATTTTCCACTCTTTTTTCGCCGTTTTTTCACCGTTCTTTATCATTTTTTCACCGTTTTTCGCCGGTTTTTCACCGTTTTTCACCCAAATTTCCCCAAATTTCCTCATTTCCCCCTCACCTGCGAAGAAGCAGACCCTCCAGAGCCCATAGGACCCCCAGAAACCCCAATTTAACCCCAAAAATCGCCATTTTTCAGCCGTTTTTCACCGTTTTTTCGCCATTTTTTCACCGTTTTTTGCCGTTTTTTCACCGTTTTTCACCCGGATTTCGCTGCAATCTCCCCCAAAACCTCCCAAATTTCCCCCAAACTCATTTCCCCCTCACCTGCGAAGAAGCAGAACCCCGGAACCCCCAATTTAAGTCCAATTTCTCCTCCAAAATCGCCAATTCTCCCCCGTTTTTAGCCATTTTTTCACCGTTTTTCACCGTTTTTTCACCGTTTTTCACCGTTTTTTCACCGTTTTTCACCTGGATTTTGCTCCAATCTCACCCAAAACCTCCCGAATTTCCCCCAAATCCCTCCTGGTCTCACCTGCGAAGAAGCAGACCCGCCAGAGCCCGGCGTGCAGCACCATAAACACCAAATTTAACCCCAAAAATCCCCATTTTCCACTCGTTTTTCGCCGTTTTTTCACCGTTTTTTATCATTTTTTCACAGTTTTTCGCCGTTTTTTCACCGTTTTTCACCCAAATTTGCCCAAATTTCCTCATTTCCCCCTCACCTGCGAAGAAGCAGACCCTCCAGAGCCCATAGGACCCCCAGAAACCCCAATTTAACCCCAAAAATCGTCATTTTTCAGCCGTTTTTCACCGTTTTTTCGCCATTTTTTCACCGTTTTTTGCCGTTTTTTCACCGTTTTTCACCCGGATTTCGCTGCAATCTCCCCCAAAACCTCCCAAATTTCCCCCAAACTCATTTCCCCCTCACCTGCGAAGAAGCAGAACCCTGGAAACCCCAATTTAAGTCCAATTTCTCCTCCAAAATCGCCATTTCTCCCCCGTTTTTAGCCGTTTTTTCGCCGTTTCTCCTCCGTTTTTCACCATTTTTTCACCGTTTTTCACCCGGATTTCGCTCCAATCTCCCCCAAAACCTCCCAAATTTCCCCCAAACCCGTTTTTCCCTCACCTGCGAAGAAGCAGACCCGCCAGAGCCCGGCGTGCAGCGCCATAAACACCAAATTTAACCCCAAAAATCCCCATTTTCCACTCGTTTTTCGCCGTTTTTTCACCGTTTTTTATCATTTTTTCGCCGTTTTTTCGCCGTTTTTCACCGTTTTTCACCCAAATTTCCCCAAATTTCCTCATTTCCCCCTCACCTGCGAAGAAGCAGACCCGCCAGAGGCCATAGGACCCCCAGAAACCCCAATTTAACCCCAAAAATCGCCATTTCTCCCCCGTTTTTCACCGTTTTTAGCCGTTTTTTCACCGTTTTTTCACCGTTTTTTCACCGTTTTTCACCCGGATTTCGCTCCAATCTCCCCCAAAACCTCCCAAATTTCCTCATTTCCCCCTCACCTGCGAAGAAGCAGACCCGCCAGAGGCCGGCGTGCAGCGCCATGCGCACCTCGGTGCTCTGGTTCTGCGGGGAGACCACGCCCTCCTCCATGTAGAGCCAATAGTCGGTGGAGACGGCGATTCCCACCAGCAGCAAGCCGCAGGCCCCGAACACGCTGCTCAGCAGCGTCAGCGCCCGCGAGCTGCACGAGCTCATCCTGGGAACTGCAGATTTGGGGAAATTTGGGATTTTTCCCGGTTTTTTGGGGATTTTTCCCGATTTTTTTGGGGTTTTTGGGGAGGTTTTGGGGGGTATGGTGGAGTTGTATGGGGATGAAGGGGTTAAACATGGGCGGGGAATTGGCTGGGAATTGTCGGGAATGGTCCGGGATGGGAAGTACTGGAAATTTTGGTCGAATTTTGGGAATTTTTGGGGATTTTTCCCGGTTTTTTGGGGGTTTTTTGGGGGAGGTTTTGGGGGGTATGGTGGAGTTGTGTGGGAATTAAAGGGTTAAAATTTGGTGGGGAATTGTCGGGAATGGTCCGGGATGGGAATTTGGGAAGATTTGGTGGAATTTTGGGGAATTTTTGGGAATTTTCCCCTATTTTTGGGAGTTTTTTCTGGCAATCTTCAGGGTTTCTGGGGTGTGATTTGGGTGCGTGTTGGAGTTGTCCGGGATGGGATTAAAGGGTTAAAAATGGGCGGGGAATTGTCAGGAATGGTCCGGGATGGGAATTTAGGATGTTTTGGTCGAATTTTTGGGAATTTTTGGGAATTTTCCCTAATTTTTGGGGTTTTGGGGCGATTTTTGGGAGTTATAGTGGAGTTATCCGGGGATGAAAGGGTTAAAATTTGGCGGGGAATTGGCTGGGAATTGTCGGGAATGGTCGTGGAGGGGAAATTTGGGAAGATTTGGTGGAATTTTTTGGGGAATTTTTTGGGGGATTTTTGGGAATTTTTCCCGAATTTTTGGAGTTTTTCCCGTGATTTTTGGGGGTTATAGTGGAGTTATCCGGGGATGAAGGGGTTAAAAGTGGGCGGGGGAATTGTCGGGAATGGTGGTGGATAGGAAATTGGGGATTTTTTTAATGGAATTTTGGGAATTTTTGGGGGATTTTTGTGGAATTTTTGGGGATTTCTTGAGGTTTTTTTGGGGTTTTTCCCGCGATTTTTGGGGGTATGTTGGAGTTGTCTGGGGATGAAGGGGTTAAAAATGGGCGGGGAATTGGCTGGGAATTGTCGGGAATAGTCCGGGATGGGAAGTATTGGAAGATTTGGTGGAAATTTGGGAATTTTTGGGAAATTTTTGGGAATTTTTCCCGATTTTTTAGGGAGTTTTTCCCGCGATTTTTGGGGGTATGTTGGAGTTGTCCGGGGATGAAGGGGTTAAAATTTGGCGGGGAATTGGCTGGGAATTGTCGGGAAGTTTCCGGGATGGGAATTTGGGGAAGTTCCGGTTGGAATTTTGGGAATTTTTTGTGACTATTTGGGAGAATTTTGGGAAATTTCGGGAAGATTTGGGGAGTTTTGGGGTGATTTTGGGGAGTTATAGTGGAGTTATCCGGGGATGAAAGGGTTAAAATTTGGCGGGGGGAATTGTCGGGAAGCTTCCGGGATTTTTGGGAAGTTTTGGAGGAATTTTGGGGAAATTTTTTGGTGAAGATTTGGGAGAATTTTGGGGAAGTTTTGGGGCAATTTAGGGCAATTTTTTGGGAGTTATAGTGGAGTTGTCCGGGGATGAAAGGGTTAAAATTTGGCGGGGAATTGTCCGGAAGTTTCCCAGATGGGAATTTTGGGAAGTTTCGGGTGGAATTTTGGGAATTTTGGGGGATTTTTGGGGTCATTTAGGGCGATTTTTGGGGGAAGTTTAATAATAGAGTTGTCCGGGGATGAAAGGGTTAAAAGGGGCGGGAATTGTCGGGAAAGGAAATTTGGGAATTTTGGGGGAATTTTGGGGAAGTTTTGGGGGAATTCGAAGTCCCCCGAAATTCCCCCCAAAATTCCCTCCCAAAATTGCCCCAAAATCCCCCAAATTTCCCCAAAATTCCCCCCAAAATTGCCCCAAAAACTCCCCAAATTGCCCCAAAAATTACCCCAAATCCCCCAAAATTCCTCAAATAACTCAAACTTCCCCAAAATCCCCAAACTCCCAAATACCCCCAAATTCCCCCAAGGTTTCCAAATTCCCCAAAATCCCAAAATTTCGCCCCAAAATCCCAAAATTTCACCCCAAAATCTCCCAAAATCCCCAAATTTCAGCCCAAAATCCCCCAAATCCCCCCAAACATCCCCCAAATCCTCCCCAAGAGACCCAACTCCCCCAAAATCCCCCAAATTTCACCCTAAATCTCCAAACTCCCAATTTTCCCCAAAATCCCCCATTATATTTCACCCTAACCCCAAATCTCCCAAAATGCCCCTAAATTTCAAATTTCACCCAAATCCTACCCCAAATCTCCCCAAATTGCCCCCAATCCCCTAAATTCACCAAGATCCCCCAAATTTCACCCCAAAAATCCCAAATTTCCCCAAATTTCCCAAAATTCCCAAATTCCCCAAGATTTCCAAAACCCCAAAACCCCCAAGAATCCCAAAAAATCACCAAAAATTCCCCAAAAATCACCAAAATTTTCCCTAAAATCCCCAACACCCTAAATTCCCCCAAATCCCCAAATTTCCCCCAAAATCCCCATATTTCACCCTAAATCCCCCAAAATTTTCCAACCCCCCAAATCCCAAGTTTCCCCACTCCCAATCCCCAAAATTCACCCCAAAATCCCCCAAATTCCCCCAAGTACCCCAAACCTCAAAATTCCCCAAAATTCCCGAATTTCTTCCGAAATCCCCCAAAATCTCCCCAAACTTCCCCCAAATCCTCCCCAAAAGACCCCAAAATCCCTCAAACTCCCCAAATCCCCCCAAAATTCGCCCTGAATTTCCCCAAATTTCCCCAAAATTCCCCAAAATTCCCCCAAATTCCCCAAATTTCCCCAAAATCCCCCAAATTCTCCCCAAACTCTCACCCGCTCACGGCGCCGTCGCTTCCCCTCGGGCCTGGGGAGCCATGGGAGCGCGGGGAGGGACGGACAGACGGACAGACGGACAGACGGACACGAGATGGACAGATGGACACTGGGGATGGACAGATGGACAGGTGGACAGAAGGACAGAGATGGACGGAGGGACAGAGAGGATGGAGAGAGGGAGAGATGGACAGAGGGACAGATGAGGGACAGAGATGGACAGACAGACGGACAGAGGGACAGAGGGGATGGACGGACGGACAGAGGGACACGACGGGGGGGGGGGAGGGGACGCGGGAAGGACAGACGGACACCGGGGTGGACAGAGGGACAGACGGACAGCGGGGAGGGAGGAAGGACAGACGGACAGAGGGACGCGGGAAGGACAGACGGACAGCGGGGACGGACAGAGGGTCGCGGACGGGGAGGAAGGACAGACGGACGGACAGACGGACGCGGAGGGGGATGGGGAGGCCGCGGGAAGGACAGACGGACACGGGAGGACAGTGCGGGGATGGAGGAAGGACAGACAGACGGACACGCGGCCGGGGATGCGGGAAGGACAGACGGACACTGCGGGGGGGAGGGGAGGATGCGGACAGGGACGGAAGGACAGAGGGACGCGGGAAGGACAGACAGACAGACGGACGGACTGAAGGACACGGGGGGATGGAGGAAGGACGGACAGACAGACGGACAGGCGCGGGGGGAGGACAGAAGGATGAAGGACAAACGGACGCGGAGGGACAGACGGACGGACGGACGGACGCGGGATGGGGGGGAGAGGAAAGGATGCGGCCGGAGATGGATGAAGGACAGACGGACGGACAGACGGACAGACGGACACGGAGCGGGGATGGACAGAGGGACGCGGGAAGGACAGACGGACACGGAGCGGGGAGGGAGGGAGGGATGGAGGACAGACGGACAGGCGGGCTGGGGAGGGGGGAGGGAAGGGAGGGACGGACAGACGGACAGGGAGGGATGGAGGACGGACAGACGGACGCGGGGAAGGATGCGGGAAGGACAGACGGACAGGCAGAGGATGCGGGAAGGACAGACGGACAGACGGACGCGGGGAGAGGACGGACGGAGAGAGGGATGCGGATGAAGGACGGACGGACAGACAGACGGACAGAGGGATGCGGATGAAGGACGGACAGAGATGGACGAAGGACGGACAGACGGACAGAGGGATGAAGGACAGCGATGGACGAAGGACAGACAGACGGACAGACGGACAGAGGGATGAAGGACAGCGATGGACGAAGGACAGACAGACGGACAGACGGACAGAGGGATGCGGATGAAGGACGGACAGAGATGGATGAAGGACAGACAGACGGACAGGCCGAAATCCCGGACGGACAGACGGACAGCTGGACAACCGGACGCTCCGCTGGTCACTCGGACGGACAGATGGACAGCTGGACAGCCGGATGGACGGACAGACGGACAGACGGACGGACAGACGGACAAGCGGCCGCTGCGGCCCTGGCCGGGCTCCGCCGAGGCCTCCGGACGGACAGACGGACGGACAAGGGGGGGGTTGGAGGGGGAGGGGGAGGGGGAGGGGTGGGGGATGGGCTAACCAGCCTCCCCACCCCCCCCCCCC